>NC_069502.1:193469244-193827994 GCF_027579735.1 Bombina bombina | reverse complement strand
TGTGCACGCTTTCCCCAAAGACATCAATGGGGAGAGAGTGTTAGAAAAAAACCTAACACCTGCGATTGCGGAATAAAAAGCTCCGTAACACAGTCCCATTGATGTCTATGGGGAAAAAAGTTATGATTAAACCTCCCTAACATAAACCTCACATCTAAACACCCCTAATCTGCTGCCCCTGACATCTCCGACACCTACATAAATTTATTAACCCCTAATCTGCCACTCCCGACATTGCCGCAACAACAATATAAATCTATTAACCACTAATCTGCTGCTCTCGATATCGCCAACACTATACTAAAGTTATTAACCCCTATTCCCCCGCACCCCAACATCGCCCACACTATAATAAAGATATCAACCCCCATTCCGCCACTCCCCGACATCTCAGCCACAAAATAAAGATATCAACCCCTAAACCTCTGGCCTCCCACATCACTACCACTAAATAAACCTATTAACCCCTAAACTGCCAGCCTCCCAGATCGCAACAACCTAAATTAAACTATTAACCCCTAAACCTAACCCTAACCCTAAAGCTAACCCTAAAACCCCCTCACTTTAACATAATTAAAATAGAGATAAATTAAAGTTACAATTATCAACTAAATAATACCTATTGAAAAATAATAAACAAAATTATCCAAAACAATAAAAAATATTCCTATTCTAATACCATGTTTAAAAAAAAAAAAAAACACCACAAAATAAAAAATTCTAATCTATAATAAACTACTAAGGGCCCTTAAAAGGGCCTTTTGTAGGCCCTTAAAGGGGCCTTTTGTAGCACATTGCCCTAAAGAAATCAGCTCTTTAAAAACAAGCCCCTCTAAAAGTATACAAACCACGATTTTGCCCAGAATTCTTTATTTGTTCAGGGTGCTTCCAATTAAGATTGTGACCCCAGATATAGTACATTTACAAAGAGACATTCATAGTTTCCTGAGAGACAATAAACATCCGAGAATCCCTCGTCAAATTCTAAATAGACATAGGCAATTGGGAGGAGTGGGGGCCCCAAACTTACTAGATTATTATAAAGCGGCAAGGTTAGCCCAAGACTCAATCCTAAGTAGAAAGCAAAGGGAAGTACTTTGGCCTGCCTTAGAAGCAGAAATGGCGGGACAAGAGAACCCAGATGATATACTCTGGCGGGATGAAACCTATAGTGACCGCAAGTGGAATCAGAATAGAATCACGCAATATTCTAGACACCAGTGGAAACTATTGAGTCACACAGGGATATTACTCCCCACACACACAGTGATAAGGCCCTTGAAGAACATCATACATGAGGAGTTTAGGCATCATATTAAGAAATGGGAGAACAAGGGGCTGTACAGGGTGGCTGACATGCAACTTCAGGGTAGGATAATGACTTTCACCCAGCTACATCAGAGACTGGATCCTATTCCACTTCACTGGTTTTTATACCTTCAGATAACCTCAGCCATAAAGACATACCTCTCACAACACACAGCTTGTAATCGGCAAACTGAGTTAGAACAACTATGCACTTCAACTACTAGGTCCAAAAGAGCGATCTCTAGACTTTACATCTCCATCCAAGAAACGAGAGCCAACACCAAAACTAGGTTAATGTTACATTGGGAAACAGACTTAGATAAAGAATTGGACCTAGATAAATGGACACAGACTCTGCACCAGGCTAGTAAGGGACTTGTCAGTGCTGATCTCAGAGAAAACGTGCTTAAAACATCCTACAGATGGTACTTGACACCTATTAAGACTGCCCGTATGGGAAATGAGAGTTCCAACTTTTGCTATAGAGGCTGTGGGATACGAGGATCATATATCCACATGTGGTGGGAGTGTCCAAAGGTTAGGAGTGTATGGAACGAGTTGTCCTCTTTGCTGAGTAGGGTATTAGATGAAAGGATTTCTCTCACCTCTGCTCAGGCTCTGCTACATGAAAACATACCGAGACTTAACAAACATATCAACACCTTCATTAGAATTTTATGTACCACGACGAGAATAGCCATAGCTAAGTACTGGAAGGTTGACACTCCATCGTGGTCAGAAGTGTTAGCTAGAATCCATTCGGTATATTTGATGTATGAGTCAGCTGCATTTATACAGAATACAGAAACCCAATTTCAAAAGATCTGGTATTATTGGATAATGGAGAGTAATACATACAGGAGATCTAGAGTAGTTGAGAACGCAGCAAGATGAAGGAAGGGCAAACAAGGCCAAGATAGAGGTGATAAAGAGATAATTGACAGCTTTGAATAGGATATTAAATAACGAGGCTAGATGAGCAAGATATCTTGAGATAACATAGGAGATAAAGGTACAGTGACGAAACACTATTTTCTTTTTTTTATCTTTTTTATTTTTTTTTATTTATATTTTTTATGTTCCAGGTTATCAGTAGAGTTAACGTTTGTGGTTAAGTTATAGCAGTTGCTGTGATCAAAAATGTTTAACATTGTTACCCCCAATATAAAGATGCTCCCTCATGAGACTATTTCACTATCTGAGAAAATGATAAGAAGCTTTAAGGGAGCATGTGTCGAAAAACAATTGCCCATTCAATAGCTAAGCAGACATTGACAGAGCTTGTGCTGGCATGGGTCCTTAATGGTTGAGTTATGGATCTTACTGTAAAACTACTTGGGACACCATGCTTTTGGACACTTAAGAGACTTTGCAGTGAGAGGTCTCCTCTACAACGAGTCATTTTTCTAACTGTTATATGTGCATATATCTTGTGGAATTCGAGATTCTTCACATGTTGGGCTTGTGTAACTTGATGCATGTTCTTCTCTCTGTCACAGTAATGTCGTTGATGTTTTATGGGTAATAATAAAAAACTATTTAAATTAAAAGTATACAAACCCCCACCCTCCAAACCCACAAAATAAAAATAAAGTAAAACCTAATCTACCCACTGCCCTGAAAAGGGCATCTGTATAGGCATTGTCCTTTGTCAGAGTATATGAATATTATGATGAATATTACATATATATATACATATATATGTATATATATATATGTATATTTTATACACTGTATATGTTAGATGAGACCTCAGGATTAATTGAACATGAGTTTGTTGAACACAGCACGTCTATCAGGATTGAAGATCAGCAGAGCTTTTGAGGCACGACTTCCTGTAGTGTTAAACACACAAACATTTCTTTTCTAAAGGAAATAGCTCAGTGACCCTATTCATTTGACTATATATGCAGAGTTTTATAACTCCAGAACCTTTGATGATAAGAGAAAAGAATGTGTTCAAGGACCCCTCTGGAATTTGTCACCTAAGTTTTGTGATTTCAAAGTAAGATGTGTTGCAAATACACAGCTAGGGGGAAGGTGACACAGATAGAGTTGGATGCATTTTGCAAGGGGAACATAGAAACATAGAAACATAGATATTGATGGCAGATAAGAGCCATAGGCCCAGCAAGTCTGCCCGACCTTACCTAACAGTATAAACTTATCTAGTTCGTAGGATAGCCCTATGCTTGTCCCATGCATTTTTAAAGTCCCCCACAGTGTTTGTTGCTACTACCTCTTGAGGAAGTTTATTCCATAAATCAATCACTCTTTCTGTAAAGAAGTGCTTCCTCAAATTACTTCTGAATCTACTACCCTTTAGCTTGAGCTCATGACCCCTTGTTCTTGAATTTTCCATTTTATGTAAAATACCCACAGCCTCAGTTTTACTAAACCCTTTAATGTACTTGAAAGTTGCTATCATATCACCTCTTTCCCTTCTCTCCTCTAAGCTATACATATTTAGGTCATTGAGCCTATCCTGGTAAGTTTTATTTTTTAGACCATGTACCATTTTGGTAGCCCTCCTTTGCACAGATTCAAGTTTGTTAATATCCTTCTGAAGATATGGTCTCCAGAACTGCACACAATACTCAAGATGAGGCCTAACTAATGATCTATAAAGTGGCATAAGAACCTTACTATTTCTGCTGCAAATACCTCTACCAATACATCCAAGCATTCTGCTAGCCTTACTCGCTGCATTACTACATTGTTTACTAAGTTTTAAATCATCTGAAATAATAATTCCCAAGTCCTGTTCCTCGTCTGTAACAGTCAGTAAAGTGTCATTGAGTCTGTAATTAACATTTGGATTTTCTTCCCTAAATGCATTATTTTACACTTTGCTGTGTTAAACTTTAGACCCCAGTCATTTGTCCAATCCTCCAATTGTTGTATATCACTTCTCATTTTGTCTACCCCCCCGGAACATCCACTCTGTTGCAAATTTTTGTATCATCTGCAAAGAGACATACTTTCCCCTGTAGCCCTTTGCTGATATCGCAGATAAATATGTTAAACAAAACAGGCCCCAGAACTGACCCCTGAGGAACACCACTAGTAACAGCCCCCTCTGCTGAATGAACTCCATTTACTAAGACACTTTGTTTTCTGTCCTTAAGCCAGCATTCCACCCAGTTCACAATTTTTGAATCTAGACCAAGGAGATATAGTTTGTGAATAAGTTTATTGTGTGGGACGGTGTCAAATGCTTTGCTGAAATCTAGATATGCTACATCAACTGCTCCTCCCTTGTCTAATACTTTTGTTACATAATCAAAGAAGTCAATTAGATTAGTCTGACATGATCTCCCTGAAGTAAAACCATGCTGATTTTGGTCCTCTAAATTGTTTGTCTTTATGTAAGTCATAATTCTTTCTTTTAAGAGGCTTTCCATTAATTTCCCTACTACTGAAGTTAAACTAACTGGCCTGTAGTTGCCAGATTCTTCTCTACTGCCCTTTTTATGAAGGGGTATTACATTTGCTATTCTCCAATCATCTGGGACAGCTCCTGTTAATAGTGACTGATTAAACAGATCAGTTAATGGGACAGTTAGCACTGATCGAAGTTCTTTTAAAACCCTTGGATGAATATTATCAGGACCCACTGCCTTTGTAACATTTATTTTTGATAATGCTAACAAAACCTCATCCTCTGTAAAAAGATTACTGTTAAGCTTGTTTCTATTTTGCGTTGCATCCCTTAATGTAGACATTGTATCTTCACAATCTTTAGTGAAAACAGAACAGAAGTAATCATTGAGACAGTCTGCAATCTGCTTATCTCCTTCTATTATTCTACCATCAACTGATTTCAATTTTACTATTCCTACCTTATTTTTTCTTCTTTCACTGATATATCTAAAGAATGTTTTGTCCCCATGTTTTACTGACTGTGCTATCTTCTCTTCTGCATGAGCTTTAACCTTCCTAATTAACTGCTTAGTCTTTTTTTGTTGGAGTCTCCATATTTTCATATCATCATCTGCTTGTGTGTGTCTGTAATTTTTATAAGCTATCTTTTTTGTCTTTACAGCATGTGCTACTTCTTTGGAAAACCAAATTGGTTTCCGCTTTCTTTTACTTTTACAGACATGTCTAATACAGTGTGCGGTTGCATCTAAAATGGCACCTTTCACAAATTCCCACTGTTCTTGAACCCCTGTAATAAGAGTTTTCCCCTTTAAATAGTTCTTTAGGTATTCTCCCATTAATGAAAAATCTGCCGTCCTAAAGTCTAAAACTTTTGTTTTAGTCTGGGTGGACAGTTCCTGAACATGAATACTAAACCAAACAGATTGATGATCACTGGATCCTAAGTTCTCACCTACAGACACATCTGAAACTGTATCACTGTTTGTAAGTATTAGATCTAATATAGCTTCCTTACGAGTTGGTTCAAGTGATTCCCCTAGCAGAGATTCAAGAATATACCTGCTTCTAGCCGATCTAGCAGAAGGAATCTTCCAGTCTATATCTGGCAAATTAAAGTCCCCCAGTACTATAACCTTACCCTTCATGGTCATTTTGGTTATTTCATCTAATAACAGATTGTCCAGTTTTTCATCCTGCAATGGAGGCCTATATACAACCCCTATTCTAAAAACATTTTTATCTCCAATTTCCAAAGTCACCCAAATACTTTCCACCTCATCATTTGTTCCTACAATTTCAGTAACCTTTATATTTTCATTTACATACAAAGCAACTCCTCCACCTTTCTTTCCTACTCTGTTCTTTTTAAATAACCTGTATCCAGGTATGACTATGTCCCAGTCATGCAAATCATTGTACCATGTTTCTGTTATAGCTACTAAATCCAAGTTGTCCCTAGTCATTATTGAAATGAGTTCAGGTAATTTATTTCCTAAGCTGCGAGCATTTGTGCTCATGGCACGAAGAATTTTTCTACTAGAATTTCTAGAATTGTTACTTGGACTAACAGTTTTGGCATGCTGTGGGGGGCAGGTGGATATATTAATGCTACCCCCCTTTATTAGTTTAAATGATTTCTAATAAAGTATTTAAACTCCTCTCCCAGATACTCTGTTCCTTTAGCATCCAAATGCAAGCCATCTCTCCTAAATAACCTAGTATCTTTCCAAACAGAGCTATAAAGGCCAATAAAACCAAATCCTCGTTCCCTGCACCACTTATCTAACCAAGAATTAAATGTTGTTATCCGCTCCATCTTTCCTGCTTCCTGGCCATACACAGGTAAAATAGCAGAAAATGATAGAGTTGATGCCACAGTCTCTAAATGATTACCTAGGTCACAAAACTCTTTATGAACAGCAGCAACATGATTACTAGCCAGATCATTTGTTCCTAAATGTACAATCACATCTAACTCACTTCCCTTTTCTGCTGCCTTAACAATTCTCAAAATACGATTCTTATCCCTGTGAGCAGTAGCTCCTGGAAGACATCTAACCTCCCTTGTTTCTCCTTTACTTTCACCTAAATACACATTCCTCAAAATAGAGTCACCAACTAACAGTCTTTTTCTCAAAAACACATCTGCAGTTCTTTCCTGTGTTATGTTACCTGGAGAATCAGGTGCCAATAGATTTAAATTACCTGTTACAGCTTCAGAGGGCTCAGAAACAGCAATCTCCTCATCACAAGTATATTCGGCAAGAGCAGCATAGGAGTTTTGCAATGGCAGAGGTTGTGGGCAATGCTTCTGGTCTACTGTTCTAATTCTTCCAGAGCCTACAGTGATCCATCTGCCTCTCCTTGCTGATCTCTGGGGTAGAGGGGCTTCTTTCTGAGGCAGCTTTGTAGAGGTAACAGGTATGTTACTTACCTTAGCTTGAAGTTTAGCTATTTCCTCCCTTAACAGGGAAAACTGCTTACAAACAGGACAGCCCCTAAATCTCCAAAAAGTAGAACGATTAAAAAGTGCAAAACACCCATTGCACTGTATCTGAGACATTTTAAACTATGCAACACTTTAACAATAAGAAAAATATAAGTATTATTTACTACTGAATAAGCCTGAATAACCCTGAATAACTCCTGAAATAACTCAAATATCCTTATGTATTTGATCTCTTTGCTAAGAAGCAGAGCTAAATGTTTAGCAGAGCTAAACAGATCTCTTTAAATACCCTCAGAAAGATAGGGTGGGGTCCCTCCTAATTGCTCACCTATGCAAACAATCTAATTGTTATCTAATTGCAATACTAAAAACCAGAATACAAAAGAATGTAAATTAACTCAAACCTTTAACTATTCAATTTCTGTAGTGAAACTAATTCACAGTTCAGGTCTACCACCTATAAAAAAACAAAATATAAAGTTAATAGAAATACAAAATATATTATCTGAAAGTACAAACTATTCAACAACAATGCCAGTTTTCCATGTATGTTTGGAATGATTCATGATATATATATATATATTGAAATTAAGCACATTGTATTAGGTGGATGATTGCTGCAGGGGATATTTATATAGGAAATAAATTCAGAATTAGTATAGATTGAATGACCATTTTGGTAATCCCTTATTTGAAGTGCATATATATATATATATATATATATATATATATATATATATATATATATATATGTTTTGAAAACATAAAAGATCTTACTTAGCCTCTGTGTTTTTAAGAATATAAATAGATATTTGTGGACCTAAAAGTAAATGATTAATAATACTTGGACCATAGACATATGAATGCTTAAACCATTTCTGATAATTGTTTCCATTTCTATTGCAGGCATCAATTCATATATGCAGAAATTGTCGGAGACATAGAACATATTATATCACATGAAAACATATATAAGTAAGCAAAAGAGAAGAGGGAAAAGGCTGTTTTAACTTTGGATGATATCTGCTGCTGGGCACTTTAAAACCAATCTAAACAAGCTGACTACCTCCTTCTCATTGATTGCAAAAATTACTTATCTGTCTTCTGAGATGACCTAAAGACCGCTACGAATTGGTTCAAAATTGGTGAAGTATATTGTATTTTAAATTGGTAATCATAAGCCTAGGTATTGTTTAAATCTGTATCTGATTTGCTAAGTAAATCATCTGTGCAAGTTAATTGTAAGTTAATTTTGTATTAGGATTGCAGTTAAATAGCAGAACATATATATTATCCTATTGCTTAAATTAACACTGTAAATCATATTGCTGAATGTTTGTAACTGCTATTTTAGGTCTCATTGTAATATTTTAAATGCAGCTCTGAATGAAAGATTGGGTTTAAAGTAAATTGGTATGAGCTTTGCATAGCATATTTTAAATAGTTTTTGTTTTAACGCATATAATATTGACTCATATTCTAATCATTACAAATATTTACGTATCAACATGTTCATAGTTATTTACTAATAATAAAGAATTCAGATATTTAGATTAATTTTATTGTCTTAGCAAATGTATGTTTGATTGCAGGTTTAGTTTAAAGGAAGATTGTTAAATATATTCCCTGCCATATACTTACACATTGTTTAGAGAATACTGCTAAGATTTTCATAAATATACTGACATATTATATGGAGGTACTTGCGTAAGATATTATAAATAATTATCATATTGATATAGTATATTTGTGGTAAACAGAAATTATTATAGAAGAGAGAAGAAATTTCATATTTCAAATTGATATTTTGAAAATATAAAAGTTTTTTTTTTGAAAATTGAAATATTGATTTTCGTGTTCAAGATTGATATTAATATTTTGAAATATTATTAAAAATTAATTTTTGAAAAATTGATAAAAATATTAGTTTTCATATTTCAAAATTCATAAAAATATTAATTTTTCATATTTCAAAATTCATAAAAATATTAATTTTTCATATTTCAAAATTCATAAAAATATTAATTTTTCATATTTCGAAATTAATCAAAAATATTAATTTTTCATATTTCAAAATTCATAAAAATATTAATTTTGTCATATTTCAAAATTGATATTGATATTTTGAAGATATAATTTTTATATTTTTCTCTCTCTCTCTTATTGGTCAAAATTGTATTAGCGTTTTATCTTATTAAGTACAACCCTAAAATAACGATGTCTTCAGCAAAAAGTAATACTAGCGTTTCTGTGCAAGATGAAATTGTGTCCTCCCCAATGTCCTCCGTCAATGAAGTGATTCAGAAAAAAACGCTCAAATTAGACGCCATGAATCACATCATGACTAGACTTGATATTGGGGACGATGTCTCCAGGTATATTAATGAGTGTAAAGATAAGGCCAAAGATTTAGTTAAAGCTATGTGGTTTGAAGATGGGGAATTATACCAAAAGTTACTGCAACTTAATAGATGCACGGAACTTAGGGGGCGTGATGAATTAATTTTCGAAACTTGGCCGATCCTAATGTATTTGAGCTGTGAAATGTCTAACCAAATGGCAGGACAGAACAGACAATTAGGGCAGCTAAGGGATGAAAATAATTCATTACGAGAATTTCAAGATGCCTTTATTCAGACAAAGACAGAGGTTTTCCATATTAGCCAAAAGGCTTCTGATTTAGATAAATATAATCAGGAACTAATGGCTGATTTTAAAACTTTCGAAGAAGAATATCAAAAGTGCCAAGATGAAAATAAAACTTTAAGAGCTAGATATCATGAGGCTGAAAAAGCATACGAGCATGCAATAAATAAATTACAGAGACAAATTAGCAGCTATAAGGACTGGGACAGAAATGATAGTCAAGACCCCAGGCGGGAGGATAGACAAAGATACCCAAACTATAGCCCTAATTCAGGCCCAGAGATAACTTTTTCCCCTAGGCAACTACATAACTCTGGGGGACCAGAAAAAATTTATGTTTCAGATGAAAGGCACTCTAGCTCAAACAATAAGTCCCCAATAAGGTCCAGTGATATACCAAATAAAGTGTATGACACCCCCACAATAATTAAATTCCTAAAGAATACAGTACGCCCATTTTCTAAAGGGGGGGCCACTTCCATAATTGACCACTTAGAGGCTTTTGAAAACGCATTATCTATAATGAGTGTTACAAGTGAGCAATTAAAAATTGAATTTCTACCCTGGGTATTTGAAAGTAAGCATCACAAATTCTTTGCTTCACTAAAGGATATGAATATTCGTTCCTGGAGTGAAACAAAACGACAATGCAGAAAAGAATTCGGACAACATCGCACTAAAACGGCAGCGAGAATAGCTGTATATGGTTTAAAATGTAGTGCGAATCAAAGTCCAATCGAGTTCCTTTCTGTATTGAAGAATGCATACAGCATGGCTGAAGATGATCCCATATTTGAAGGTTCAGAGTTTGTGAATATATTTTTGAAGCGCTCCCCACACCCATCAAAATCAACTTAGCTAGAGATTTTGAGGAGAACTGTTCATTGGAATGGCTGATCAAAGAGAGTACAAAGTTAAACTCTATTCAGCAGTCCAGTGAACAGGGGGATAAAAGGGAGAAAAAGCCCAATCCTAAAATAGTGGCCGAAACTAGGGTGTCACCTGAACCCCTAAATTTGGAATCTAAAAAGAAAACCTATGTGGAAGTGGCCAGAGAAAACGGGCCATCTCCACAGAGGTTTAACTCTACCCCTCCCCCAACACGGGATGAGACGCTGAGAGACTATAGCCAAAGCGGGGGACATACTCAGGCGAATAATTACGCCCAAAGAGAATACCCACAGAATAATGGATACCCCCGCAAAGGTAGATACAATAGACGGCAAAGGTATTCTCAGGATAACCAGACACCCCAGGTATATAATGCTCCCCAAGGTACTAATACTGAGCAAGCTGAACCCCAGGGGCAACCACGCCAGAATAGAAATAGTGGCCCTGATTCTGAGGGAACCCAATGGTCCAGGAATCAGTACAATGGGGCACCAAGAGATAGGCCCAGGGGTAGAGGTAACTTGTACAATCAGGTAGATATGCTGTTTACCCAGTTAAATCGGTTGAGCGAACAAATCGCTAATATGAGTCAAAAATCTACGGCTCAGCAACCGAACAATACTTTTTTAGGGGTACAGCCAGTGGTCAGCAGTGGACCACAGGCACAGTCATAAATACTGCAGTATCACCTGAAGGGGAGGGGAGAGATATACAAAATGTAATAATAAATATAAATGATACTAATCATGTTTTCTCCCCACAGACCGGAAACGGACGATTTAGCCGTGATGACAAGCAACCTCATCCGGGAAAAATTAACAAAACTCTTCCCTTGCAGCTCTCTCCTAACCTTATCTCCACAGATGCAGTACAAAAGAATCCAGCCGACCCTGTCATAGAGGAAACAGGTAAGCATGAAGGTTCCTCTGCATCGAATGACACGGCGGATCCAGGTAAAACAAGCCCACAGATGTACAAGAATGCAAATTTTATGTGTGAAATGATAGAAACTGCAGGAAGATATTATGTACTAGTTGAGCTGCAAGATTCAGTCTCCAACCCTATCAGGGGATTAATTGACACTGGGTCACAGGCAACTATCTTATCCCACAGGTACTACACACAGCTAAATGAGCTAACACCCCACAAACCTAAAATAAAAGAATTTGACGGTTCTCTAATAGGTGTTGGGGGTGACTCCCTAAAAGTTTACGGTACTGCCTGGTTAAAATTTAAATTGGGGAACAGGGTCATAAGACACCCTGTCATTATAGTGGATCTGCCAACTGATCGTTTAATTATTGGTAGTGATCTCCTGAAACGATTAAGCACCATAATTGATTGCATAAATAATGTAATTTGGTCACAAGTTAAACGGCCTATCAATTATGAAAAATCTGGTATATCTCGCACCTGACATAGCTGTCACGTGGTGGAAGAGAAACCAGATGCTGTGGAGATTCATTTCAGGAATAACTCTGTACCTGAAATCACTATTCTACAAATAGATGATCAAACTCCTTTTAGTGGCTCTGATGGTAATACTTTTAAAATTTCGCCCGGAAAGATAGCGAATATCTCCCTAGATGGCGATATATTAACCATATCACTCCACAAGGGGGATCCTAAAATCCCTAAAGGGGGAGACCATGCTCAATACCTCACAGGGATTGAGAGAGTTAAAGAGGATCTATTTATCCCTATACAAGTGCATGACCTTGGTAAAACCAAGTATGCTAAAATAAATTTAAAACAGGAAGCTAGCTATATAAGCGAAGGTTTATTAGCGCAAATAGCTGAACCTAAAGTGATTAAATATCTTTCTCCCCAAGACCACTGTGTCAACGGCCTGGATGACAGGTCTGAAAGCTATAACATCACAGCTAAGTGCTTATTATCTATCTCTATTGGAAATAAGTCAGTGAAGCACCTGTTTTTAGTTTTAAATACTCCCCATAATCAAATATACATTGGCAATGATATCTTACATAGATATGCCATACAAATAGATTTGATTAATTCTTGCCTCTGGAGCAGGTTAAAGGGGGACCCTGAAGTATTTCAGGATGAAAATGCAGCCCTGAAATCAAACCAGCAATTGCCATATGCTGTGAATATGCAGGTATCTAGCGATGTTATAATTCCTGCTAGGGCTGATAAATTTCTTTTACCCTTACAGGTAAAGAGAGGTCAGAAATTAAAAACTTCTGAAACACTGATTTGCCTCTTCCATAGAATACAAAATCTGGGTGTCTCAGTAACCTACACTCCTATGGTGAATATTGGAACTGTTCCAATAAATATTATTGTGCATAACATGACCCCACAGGATATAACATTATCCAAGGGAACTACCATAGGATATGCACTGGAATCAAGTTATTACACTTTTGGATTCCAGAATAATGTAATTGGGCTAATACCTGAAGGATACCTAACTGAAGAACAATTAATAGAACAATCCTTTGCATCTATGCCAGAGGGTCTATTTAATATTCAGTCTATTTATCCCTTCAGCTCAGAGGAAGGCATCTGTAAAATTGAAGAAGCCTCTCTAGTGTTTGATCAGCCAATCAAACAGCAAGATTACCCCAATACCCAGAGTCATGGGAGCAATGTAAATTATAATCAAGGGGATCTCACCTCTAGGTTGGATGAAGCCTATGAAATAGGACAGCCTGAAATCTTTCCGGGATTTCAGCAAATAGTCGAAGAGCAAATATCCTTAGCTAATGGCTGTTCCAGCGATGATGAACGCCAACAGCTGCGAGAACTCCTGATGGAATACAAGGATATTTTTGCTAAGGATTCTTATGACTGTGGTACTACGGACTTGCACATTGCAAGAATACAAACAGATCCCGATGCGCCACCTGTATTTGTCAAACAATACAGACTTCCCTTAGCCTCATATGATTCTCTTGCAGAGATCATAAGGAATTTGGAAGAAAGAGGTATTATCAGACAGGTGCACAGCTCTTATAATAATCCTATTCTAGGTGTCCTTAAGCCCAATGGACAATGGCGTTTGTGTGCTGACTTAAGACAGCTAAACAAATGAGTATACATGTCTGGCTGGCCTGTACCATACATTGACCAGTGCCTAGCACAAATGCAGGGATCCAAAATATTCGCTGCCATTGATTGTGCACAGGGATATTGGACCATAAAGGTACATGAAGAGGACCAATATAAGCTAGCATTCTCCTTCCAAAAGGTTCAGTATGCATTCCAGAGACTTCCATTTGGATACATAAATTCTGGACATGAATTTGCTGTATTCATGCATAAGGCTATGCCTGACACACTGGAAAGGGGGACCTTATCTTATGTTGATGATGTTTTAATCAAAAGCACAGACTTTGAAAAACACATCGCAGAGCTTAAACACGTCCTCAGCCAACTTAAAAGGGCAGGTGTCAAATTATCCCTGCAAAAAGCTCAATGGTGCCGCACTCGTGTAAACTTCTTGGGATATGAAGTTACCTCTGAAGGATTAAATCCCCAAAAGAAAAAGGTGGAAGCTATAGTGAATTCTAAAAACCCAACTAACTTAAAGGAATTGAGATCATTCCTGGGTATGACAAATTATTCTCGCAAATTCATTGATAATTATGCAGAGTTAGCTAAACCACTACTACTTCTTCTAAAGAAAGATGTGAAATGGCACTGGAGTGAGTCTCAAGAGACAGCCATCAGAGAGCTGAAGAGAAAACTCACTCAAGCACCTTGCTTAGCGTACCCTGAAGGTGGTAAACCTTTCTTCTTAGAGACAGGTTACACAGATGTAAGCATGAGTGCTGTTTTATACCAAAAGCATGATAATTTGAACAAATCCATTGCTTATGCGAGCAAAAATCTATCCCCAGTAGAAATAAAGTTTAACGATTGCGAAAAAGCCCTCTTATCTACCGTATGGGCTCTACAAAATTTCCGCAGCTATATACAGGGCGAGAAAATTATTGTAGAAACGGCCCACCAGCCTTTGCTATATTTGCAAAGTGAGAGAATAAGAGATGGGAATTTGTCTAATAGCCGCATAACAGCTTGGACTCTTTCCTTACAAGGCTGGCCCTTAGACATTCGCTACAAGCAGAATAAAAAGAATCCATTCACACAAGGGCTTGCTGAGCTCCACGACTGTACTGCTAGAGATCCTGGGGAAGAATTATCAGACGATGATTTTCTGGAGGAACAATTGCTTTCCCCATATAAAATGTACAATGAGGACCATTGTCAAACATTACCTTGGGTATATGTTGATGGTTGTTCTTACCATGCCACTATTGATAATGAGCGCAGATTAGTCGCTGGCATTGGTATAACTGGGGCAAATGGATTCTCAAATATATCTGTAGGTTTCAACATTGGACCAAGATCCAGTCAAGTTGCAGAACTCACTGCTGTTTTCAAAACCATTGAAATGGCTATTGAACATGGTATTCATGAATTTGTGATCATAACTGACTCAAATTATGTGCGTGACAGTTTTGTTGAATACCTGCCAACTTGGAAAAGAAATGGCATGCAGAAAAGCAATAACAAACCAGTCAAGCATGGCAAGTTGTTCTGCGAGATTGATAATCTGGTAGTATCCAATGACTTAACCATACACTGGAAAAAGACCAAGAGTCATTCCAGAGTTTTAGGTCCTGATAAGGAAGGCAATGACCTTGCGGATTCATTAGCCAAACAAGGAGCCATAACTGGAGAACTCCTTAATATTGACCATTTAATGGGTGCAATTCAGGTAGAAGCCATTACCAGAAACCAGGCAAAACAACAGAGTGAGCCTAACTTGGTACAATGGAGTCAGGATTCTCCTAGTGAGGACCTGATCACTAGTCAAAAAGAAGACCCCATTGTAGGCATCTTCTATAAACACATAGAAGATCCTGAAAGCAACCCCATCTCAAAAGATGATTGTATTGGCAAAGAAGATCTGAGAATCTTAATAAAATCTAAATCACAATTCAAATTACAGGATGGTTTGTTAATTAGAACTTCCAAAACTGGCATCCAGCAGTGGGTAGTACCCATCAAGTTCAGAGGTCTAATGCTTCAACATGCCCATGATGCTCCCACATCTGGTCATCGTGGTGCCAAACTCACGTATGAAATATTGCGTGATTACGCTTTTTGGCCACACATGTTGAAAGATGTTCAAACCTACTGTCAAGGGTGTTTAATCTGCCCACAGTTCCAACCCACTGCACCAACGCATAGAGCACCATTGCAGAAAAGGGGGATGGTAATGCCATGGTCAGATATACAAATTGATTTTATTGGTCCGGTAACAAGATCATCAAGAGGTAACAAATACATATTAACCGTAACATGCCTGTTCACTAAATGGGTAGAGTGCATTAGTGCACCTAACAATAGTGCTGAAACATGTGCAGCGTTGCTCATCAACCATGTATTTTCCAGATTTGGTTTACCCCAAAGAATCGAGTCAGATCGGGGGACCCACTTCACTAGCGAAGTGATGACCAAATTGTGGAAAATACTAGGGGTTAAAAGAAAGCTCCATATTGCTTATAGAGCTGCCTCAAGTGGTGGTGTAGAGCGTTACAACCAGTCCATTGTTAAAATCCTCAAAAAGTTTGTGAGTGAAACGGGTAAAGACTGGGATGTAAAACTACCTCTAGTCTTAATGGCATTAAGAGCAACTCCAAGTAATGCTACCAAGATGTCACCTTTTGAACTGATGACTGGTAGAAGAATGGTTCTACCTCAGCATCTGCTGTACCGTACATCAGACCAAAACTTGATAAACGCTGCCAATATACATCAATATGTGGAGAACCTAAGAAAGCATCTGCAATATGCATTTGCATTTGCTCAAAGGAATTTAGAAAGAGCCGCAACTACCACTAAAACCTATTATGATCTCAAAACGTCCAAAAAGGAATATGAAATAAATGATAAAGTTTATCTTTATAACTTTGGAAGAGATCAGGTTAGGGAGAAGAAATTTCTTCCCTCATGGAAAGGTCCTTTCGTCATTACTGACAAAATATCTCCAGTGGCCTATAAAAGAAGGATCCCCAAAAATGAAAGTTTCATAGATAAATGGGTCCATATCAATCAATTGCGGGCATGTCATCCCAGATCCCAACTACAAGTCATAGAGGGAGAATGAAGTGTCATATCCCCAAATGAACTAAAGACATACTGTAGTTTAAAGGTGCCCAACTGATAAACATGAAGGCTCAAAATAACAAACTTTCTACATAAGAGACTGTCTATGAGATATACGGTTGATCCTCATCAACTACTACTGACTTTAAGCCAATCCAAATACATGTGTCCTACATCTATTTGAAGTTGGAAGGGGGATTTATGTCAGAGTATATAAATATTATGATGAATATTACATATATATACATATATATGTATATATATATGTATATTTTATACACTGTATATGTTAGATGAGACCTCAGGATTAATTGAACATGAGTTTGTTGAACACAGCACGTCTATCAGGATTGAAGATCAGCAGAGCTTTTGAGGCACGACTTCCTGTAGTGTTAAACACACAAACATTTCTTTTCTAAAGGAAATAGCTCAGTGACCCTATTCATTTGACTATATATGCAGAGTTTTATAACTCCAGAACCTTTGATGATAAGAGAAAAGAATGTGTTCAAGGACCCCTCTGGAATTTGTCACCTAAGTTTTGTGATTTCAAAGTAAGATGTGTTGCAAATACACAGCTAGGGGGAAGGTGACACAGATAGAGTTGGATGCATTTTGCAAGGGGAACAATGCCAGTTTTCCATGTATGTTTGGAATGATTCATGATATATATATATATATTGAAATTAAGCACATTGTATTAGGTGGATGATTGCTGCAGGGGATATTTATATAGGAAATAAATTCAGAATTAGTATAGATTGAATGACCATTTTGGTAATTCCTTATTTGAAGTGCATATATATATATATATATATATATATATATATATATATATATATATATATATATATATGTTTTGAAAACATAAAAGATCTTACTTAGCCTCTGTGTTTTTAAGAATATAAATAAATATTTGTGGACCTAAAAGTAAATGATTAATAATACTTGGACCATAGACATATGAATGCTTAAACCATTTCTGATAATTGTTTCCATTTCTATTGCAGGCATCAATTCATATATGCAGAAATTGTCGGAGACATAGAACATATTATATCACATGAAAACATATATAAGTAAGCAAAAGAGAAGAGGGAAAAGGCTGTTTTAACTTTGGATGATATCTGCTGCTGGGCACTTTAAAACCAATCTAAACAAGCTGACTACCTCCTTCTCATTGATTGCAAAAATTACTTATCTGTCTTCTGAGATGACCTAAAGACCGCTACGAATTGGTTCAAAATTGGTGAAGTATATTGTATTTTAAATTGGTAATCATAAGCCTAGGTATTGTTTAAATCTGTATCTGATTTGCTAAGTAAATCATCTGTGCAAGTTAATTGTAAGTTAATTTTGTATTAGGATTGCAGTTAAATAGCAGAACATATATATTATCCTATTGCTTAAATTAACACTGTAAATCATATTGCTGAATGTTTGTAACTGCTATTTTAGGTCTCATTGTAATATTTTAAATGCAGCTCTGAATGAAAGATTGGGTTTAAAGTAAATTGGTATGAGCTTTGCATAGCATATTTTAAATAGTTTTTGTTTTAACGCATATAATATTGACTCATATTCTAATCATTACAAATATTTACGTATCAACATGTTCATAGTTATTTACTAATAATAAAGAATTCAGATATTTAGATTAATTTTATTGTCTTAGCAAATGTATGTTTGATTGCAGGTTTAGTTTAAAGGAAGATTGTTAAATATATTCCCTGCCATATACTTACACATTGTTTAGAGAATACTGCTAAGATTTTCATAAATATACTGACACCTTAAAAGGGCTTTCAGCTCTTTTGCTGCCCATTAAAAATAAAAAAAATGGCTATTCTAAAAAAAAACACCTCAAAACGAAAAAAAAAAATATTACACAAAATAACAAATGAATTATCCAAAATAATAACAATTATTTGTATTCTAATACCCATTTTAAAAAAAAACCTAACACTAACCGCTCTTTAGGTACTCACAGTTGCTTAAGTCCCGCTTGAACGATCTTCATCCTGGTGGCTCCATCCTCATCCAGGCAGCTCTATCTTCATTCATTGTGGGACTGGCATCTTCTTCATCCCTGCAGAGGCGGATCTGTAGATGCTCAGAGGCGGAAGTCCAAGGTGGAGGTCTAAGGTGGAGTTCCAGGCAGAAGTCCATCAATCTGATGTGGAAGTCCTCTTCATGCAATCGTCCGCCGCACACTGAGGATTAAAATGCAAGGTATGCCTTTTATACTGGGGGTACCATTGCATTCCTATTGGCTGAAAAATTTTAATCAGGAATTAGGGCTGCCAAAATCCTATTGGATGCTCAAATCAGCCAATAGGATTTAAGCAGCTATCATTCTATTGGGTAAAGCAGTTCATGCTAGGCAGCTAAAATTACTCGACTCTATTTCATATAAAACTAACCAAGTGATTTTTACCCTGAGGAAACCAGCACAAGCAGCCCTGGCATAATGGAGCCTGTGGAGGCTTGGGAGAGGAGCATACAACTGTTACCAACTCAACATTTTCAATGCCTTCAGAGGTCAACTAGTGGATGTTAACCTGATACCAGCTGACGAAATGGCTGAAGTTCTTGGTGCTTTGAGCACATTAAGCATTAGTGTATCACCTGCACAAGCGAACCCACTGCTCGTAGTTATACAGAATGCACAGCATTTCTTCTTATGTGGAGATTATCAACCATAGGCTGCCATAGTCATGGTAGATGCAGAGAGTGTGGATCACCAGAAGAAGGTTATATGTTCCAACTTGTTTGGTATGGTGACATACCACGCAGTGGTTTATATTGTTTGTATGAAATATAATATTGTTTTTGGAACTTGACTGTTCCCTGACATTTTTGTACAATAATTGTATGTTTTACTCAGCGAGTGGTATTTATTAAGCCCAATTATAACCCACCTTTGTGGGGCTGACGCGATCATAGTGTTAATTTTGTTAGGGATCTTTTTTTATTTACTGAGTTTGCTACAATGGGCTTCTAAGTCTTTGTTTTTAGTTTCATCTATATTTTTTATTATTATTACTTTGATAAATATTATTTTTGTAATTGAATTGTTTCTTTTCCCTGAACCATCTGACAATTTTGTGTTTTTACCTTGGTATCTTCTGAAACTTTTAATAATTTAGATTTAAAAGATGTTATATTTTTGTGGCCTTGCTCATATGCTTAGAATTTGAACAAATCTGTATGCTATGAGGCACAGTCATTGGAAAAGTGAAGTCATGGAAATAGCATTGCTGACTATCTGCAGCATTATGAGTGACCTATACTGCGTAGAATGGGACATATAAAAACAACTCTTAGCTTAGGTAAAGGGATGTAATAGAAGTAAAGCTTTTTCTATTGGTTGATTTGACTAATTAAAAAATCAGCCAACAGAAATGCAAGAGAACCCCCATATAAAGGGGAAACTCACATTCAACCATCAGTGTGTGTGGGGACCGCATGAAGAAGGATCAGATAGAAGATGATCAGATGGAAGACAGAAAATAGAAGATGGGAGATGGAAGAAGAGGACCATTCCGGAGGACCACTATCATGAAGAAAGAAGAAGAGCACCGCTGGAGCTTATCACTTAGAAAAAAGAGTCAAGCTGGGTGAGTAGAAATTTTGGGGTTTAGAATTATGATTTCTTTCATGTAATTGGCAAGAGTCCATGACCTAGTGACATATGGGATATACAATCCTACCAGGAGGGGCAAAGTTTCCCAAACCTCAAAATGCCTATAAATACACCCCTCACCACACCCACAAATCAGTTTTTACAAACTTTGCCTCCTATGGAGGTGGTGAAGTAAGTTTGTGCTAAGATTTCTACGTTGATATGCGCTTCTCAGCATTGTTGAAGCCCGATTCCTCTCAGAGTACAGCGAATGTCAGAGGGACGTGAAGGGAGTATCACTTATTGAATATGATGATTTCCCTAACGGGGTCAATTTCATGGGTTCTCTGTTATCGGTCGTAGAGATTCATCTCCTACCTCCCTTTTCAGATCAATGCTATTGTCAGGTTCTGTGTTTTCTACCTGTCTCTGTCAGCTACACCCACTCCTCCTCATTGGCTGAGTCTCTTTTAAAACACCTGCTCACTAATCAACCAATGCTTAGTATTGAAGATTGTTCGCCATACTTTTGGATTACAAAGCCAGCACTCTGCCTTGTGGAAAGGCTTATTAACTTTCTATTTTCTCCTGCATAGGAATTGATTCAAACTGGGATCCTAGCATTTCAGCTACACCTTCTCACGGAGTCTCCAGTCTCTCATAAAACTGCCAAGTATCTGTGGGGTAATTCTAGCTCATTTGTATACTGCAATCTGTCTGCCTTTTACCTGTCTCACAATACAGTCTAAGTCTGCTTACTTTCAAGTTTCCACCTACCGCTCCAAAACCGCAGCTCCTATCTCCTCTGATACATGTCTCAGCTGCCTGTCAGTTATTTTTTCAGTGACTCCGCTGAAGCGTGACGTCACATCCTCCTCACTCTGCACGGACGCTTCTCAATCCCAGCAAGACCGCAGCTGCAGACCCAGTCTCAACCGCTTCCAGACTCTGACAGGTACTCTTTACTATTAGAAGGGTATATTGCTCTCTGATGTCAAATTGTTCTCACTCAACTACCTGTATCTAACTGTATACGTTTTGCATGAACTTTAATCAATTGCCTTTAATCTGAACTTACAAGTATCAGCTGCACCGTTACTACAAGCTTCCTGTTCTCAGGATTTGCCTTACACTCATTCACTTTAACTTTAACTGTTTGTAAGCTTATAGTCAGCTGTTTTGGGGGGCTCCCCTCCTTTTCTACCTTATCTGAGCAAAATCACCTGTCTAAGGGAATTCCTCTCTCCCATAGGGATTCCTATAGCTGGGTGAGACAAATCAAACTTACAATAAAGGTTCTGCAGTTGTGTTCCACTCCATAAATATTAAACCCCTTATATAATACTAAGCCTTAACCATGGAACCAGCAGACCTTCGCCAGATTGTATATAATTTAACTCAGAAAGTTGATCAGCTAGCTCAGGGGTTGCATGAACTTCAAATTGAAAACACAGCATTAAAGAATATCATTAAAGACTCAATAGCTGTTAAATCAAGTTTACATGAACCTATAATAGAGCCCCAAATATCTCTACCAGATCTGTTCTCTGGAAATCGCAAAGTTTTTAGGCAGTTCAAAAATGCTTGCTGCCTGCTCTTTACTATGAGACCTAGGACTTACCCCACAGAAAAAATAAAAGTCCTGACAACCATCTCATTCCTCCGGGGTGACCCCCGAAATTGGGCAGACAAGTTCCTTGAGACACAGGATCCAATATTAGCCTCCTTGGAGGATTTTTTCACCGCCATGGATGAGATGTTCCAGGATACTGATGTACAGCTCACAGCTGAAACTTCCTTGAGAAATCTCAGACAGGGAAAAAGGCCAGTGGAGGAGTATGTCACGGACTTTAAACAGTTCACCACAGATTCCCTCTGGACTCCTGTTGCTCTCCGAAACCAATTCCGGTTGGGTCTTTCTGAGCAATTGAAAGATGAGTTTGCCAGAATCGAATTACCACAGACCCTGGAACTCTTCATGAAAATGGCAATACAAATCGATCGACGTCTACGGGAGAGGAAAGCAGAGAAATATGCTACTGACTCCAAGCCAAAGATCACATATGTTAACACCACCTCTCCTTCAAAACCTCAGGTGGAACCTATGGATATTGGGTTCCTCAGAGCTCCTCTTACCCTCCAAGAAAAGACACATAGAAGGCTTGGCAACCTATGTATGTACTGTGCCAGTCCCTCACACAATGTACAAGATTGCTCAGTTCTGTCTAAAACCAAGAAAAGTAAGTCCTATTACTTATTCTCCTCCATTCAGCATCAGGTACAATCTACTTACTGTACTTTATCTCTCTCCCTACAGCTGGAGCAAAACCATGTGACGATTGATGATGCCATTATCGATTCAGGTGCCTCTGGGAATTACTTGGATCAAGTTTTTTGTGAAAAGAACAAAATCCCTCTGGTCCTAAAGAACTCTCCCATACCGATCAAAGTTATTGATGGATCTCTTATGTTCTCTGGTCCAATCACACATGAGACTGTTCCTATACTCATTAATATCTCTGGTCACATCGAATGTATTTGCTTTGATGTTTTACCCTCACCTCATTTTTCTTTGATTTTTGGGTTAAAATGGTTGCAGTTACATAACCCTACTATTATTTGGTTTCCTTTTCAAATAAAATTTAATTCCGATTATTGCACAAAAACATGTTTCCCAGCCTCCTTTCTCCTACATTCTACCTGTCACACTGAAAGTCTACCTGAACATTATTCTGATTTTAGTGATGTATTCAGTAAGACTCAGGCTGAGAATCTGCCACCTCACAGGGCTTACGATTGCCCTATAGATCTACAACCAGGTGCTCGGATCCCCGTTGGTCACCTCTATCCTCTCAGCAACCCGGAATTAGCGTTCCTTAAAGATTACTTGGAAGAAAACCTTCAAAAAGGTTTTATCAGACCTTCCACCTCCCCAGCAGGGGCAGGTTTCTTCTTCGTTCGTAATAAAGACTCCTCACTCAGACCAATCATTGACTACCGTGAACTTAACAAGTGCACAATTAAAAATCGGTATCCCCTACCTCTTATCCCCGAGATGATTGAGAGGCTCTCTAAAGCAACCATTTTCACCAAGCTTGATTTAAGAGGCGCGTATAATCTAGTCAGGATAAAAGAGGGTCATGAGTGGCTGACGGCATTCAGGACCAGGTATGGTCTCTATGAATACCTGGTAATGCCGTTCGGCCTATGCAACGCCCCCGCCACCTTCCAATTCTTCATCAATGATGTCTTCCGAGATTTACTAGACGTATGTTTAGTGATATATCTTGAAGATATACTCATATATTCACAAACTCCTCAGGAACATGTGAAACATGTCCGCCAAGTTCTATCAAGACTCAGAGCTCACAAGCTTTATGCCAAACTAGAAAAATGCAAATTCCATACAAATCAAGTATCTTTCTTGGGTTATGACATCTCTCCCTCTGGTATCAAGATGCAGAAGGAAAAGGTTGAGGCTGTTGTTGATTGGCCACAGCCTAAGAACCGAAAAGATGTACAGCGTTTTCTGGGTTTTTCCAATTACTACAGAAAGTTTATCAAGGGTTTTTCTAAGATTGTAAAACCCTTGACAGTCCTTACCGGTTCTTCAACTCCGTTCACCTGGGGAACAGACGCCAATACAGCCTTCCTATACCTTAAATCCAGGTTCACCACGGCTCCAATTCTACAATTCCCTAAACCAGAATATCAATACACTCTTGAGGTTGACTCCTCAGACTTCGCCATCGGAGCAGTGCTTTCTCAACAAAAATCCTTATCGGATCCATTACATCCCATCTCTTTCTTCTCTAAAACTATGAGTCCTGCTGAGAGAAACTATGCTATTGGTGACAAGGAGTTGCTTGCCATTCGACGCTCACTAGAGCATTGGAGACATCTGTTAGAGGGCACAACCATTCCTATAAACATCTTCACTGATCACAAGAACCTGCAATATCTACATTCCAATAAAACCCTCTCAGCCAGACAGGTGAGTTGGAGCCTTTATTTTGATCGTTTCAATTTCAATATCATCTACAGACCAGCTCACAAAAATGCTAAGGCTGATGCATTATCTCGTCTTCCAGAAAAACCAAATGACCTCCCCTTCAGGAAGGACATCATTCCTCCACACTGTTTTGTTGGACTCACTTCCACTTTACTTACTGATCTCAAAAAATACTGCAAAGAACAACCAAGACCTCCTCTACCTAACCTGGAAAAAACTTCTGGAATGTATTACCATGGCAACAAGATCTTCTTGCCTCCAGAGTTAAGGTCTCGCCTCATAAAGACCTGTCATGACTCACCTCTTGCGGGTCATTCAGGACTCCATCGCACTCTGGAACTATTAACTCGTACATTTTGGTGGCCTGATATGAAATCCACTGTACTTGACTACATAACTACTTGTAGGACCTGCACCTCCTGTAAACCGGAACGGAAACCCCCATTTGGTCTATTGATGCCATTACCAGTCCCTACTAAACCTTGGCATCACATTTCGATGGATTTTATAGTTGACCTACCTCTCTCAAGTAATCAAACTACTATCCTCGTAGTCATTGATCTTTTCACAAAGATGTCCCACTTCGTGCCGTTTCACAAACTTCCCACATCTTCTGAAACAGCATCTCTCTTTATCGACCACATTATCAAACTACATGGCATCCCACCTATCCTGACGACCGACAGAGGTACCCAATTTACCTCGAAATTTTGGACCAAACTTTGTGAGTTAACTCAAATTGACCATCGTTATACTACTGCTTTCCACCCTCAAACTAATGGGCAAGCAGAGAGATTGAATCAGTGGCTTGAACATTACCTGAGATGCTACTGTTCCTACCATCAGAGTGATTGGGTAAATTCCTCTCCATGGCTGAGTTTGCCTACAATAACTCTATCAACTCATCCATCAAGATGACACCGTTTTTTGCAAATTATGCTTATCACCCAGATTTTACTTTCTCATCTGTTGCTTCACTGGATTCCCCTACACTGGATGATTTGCATACTTCTCTCCAAAATAACTTTGATTTGATACGACAAAACATCCTAGACGCACAAGCTACACAAAAACATTACTACGATCTCAGGAGAAGGAAGCCACCTTGTTATGCAGTAGGTGATCTGGTCTGGCTTTCCACTAAGAACTTGAGGTTACAGATTCCCTCAAAAAAGATGGCCAGTCTTTTCATTGGTCCTTTCCCTATTCAAAGGATCGTGAACGACAATGCTGTCAGGCTTCTACTCCCAAATACTCTTAAGATTCATGCCACTTTCCACGTTTCACTACTGAAGCCCTACATCCGGACACGAAATGACCAAGTACTACTACCCCCCGTGGCTACTCCTCTATCAGACGATGAATACGAGGTCGAATCAATTCTTGACTCCAGGTTCTCCAAGGGAGTTTTGCAGTATCTCGTGAGGTGGAAGAATTACTCCAGTGATGAGGATACCTGGGAACCTTTTTCCAACCTTCACTCTCCTCGTCTGGTCTCTCTCTTCCACCGACGCCATCCTGATCGCCCTGGTCCTGTCGCTGTGGAACAGCGTCCTTGAGGAGGGGGTACTGTCAGGTTCTGTGTTTTCTACCTGTCTCTGTCAGCTACACCCACTCCTCCTCATTGGCTGAGTCTCTTTTAAAACACCTGCTCACTAATCAACCAATGCTTAGTATTGAAGATTGTTCGCCATACTTTTGGATTACAAAGCCAGCACTCTGCCTTGTGGAAAGGCTTATTAACTTTCTATTTTCTCCTGCATAGGAATTGATTCAAACTGGGATCCTAGCATTTCAGCTACACCTTCTCACGGAGTCTCCAGTCTCTCATAAAACTGCCAAGTATCTGTGGGGTAATTCTAGCTCATTTGTATACTGCAATCTGTCTGCCTTTTACCTGTCTCACAATACAGTCTAAGTCTGCTTACTTTCAAGTTTCCACCTACCGCTCCAAAACCGCAGCTCCTATCTCCTCTGATACATGTCTCAGCTGCCTGTCAGTTATTTTTTCAGTGACTCCGCTGAAGCGTGACGTCACATCCTCCTCACTCTGCACGGACGTTTCTCAATCCCAGCAAGACCGCAGCTGCAGACCCAGTCTCAACCGCTTCCAGACTCTGACAGGTACTCTTTACTATTAGAAGGGTATATCGCTCTCTGATGTCAAATTGTTCTCACTCAACTACCTGTATCTAACTGTATACGTTTTGCATGAACTTTAATCAATTGCCTTTAATCTGAACTTACAAGTATCAGCTGCACCGTTACTACAAGCTTCCTGTTCTCAGGATTTGCCTTACGCTCATTCACTTTAACTTATAGTCAGCTGTGTTGGGGGGCTCCCCTCCTTTTTCTACCTTATCTGAGCAAAATCACCTGTCTAAGGGAATTCCTCTCTCCCATAGGGATTCCTATAGCTGGGTGAGACAAATCAAACTTACAATAAAGGTTCTGCAGTTGTGTTCCACTCCATAAATATTAAACCCCTTATAGCTATACTCTCAATTTACCATTACCTCTACTAATAACTGTTTTAGTACTGGTTTGGCTATCTGCTATATGTGGATGGGTGTCTTTTGGTAAGTATGTTTTTATTACTTAAGACAGTCTCAGCTATGGTTTGGCACTTTATGCAATTATATAAAGTTCTAAATATATGTAATGTACTTATATTTGCCATGAGTCAGGTTCATGTATTTCCTTCTGCAGACTGTCAGTTTCATATTTGGGAATGTAAACACTTTAAGAATTTTATTTCTTACCTGGGGTTTAGTCTTTTTTCAATTTTACTACTTTTTTGCAATTGCGGGTGTTAGGCCCGCGGGTGCGTCAAATGCTAGACTTTATTGCGTCATTTTTGGCGCAAACTTTTTTGGCGCGAAAAGATAAGTTTATGACGCAACTGCGTCATTTCCGGCATCATACGTGACGCCGAGACCTTTCACACGGCGGCGTCATTAGTGACGCAAGTGTGTCATTTTTTGGCAAGTGCTAAGTGAAGGCAAGCAATTTTAAACACTAATTTGTTCAGGTGTTTTCTCAGCTTTGCCATCATTGGGTACTTCCCCTTTAAATAGTAGGGGCTGTACTATTACACCTTACTCCTATGATTAAGTGCCAAGCATAGGCACGAAACATGTAAGGAGGTTCCTATCCTGCTACCCTTTGTATCTATATATATTTTGCCTAAAGGCTTTTTAATGGATCAATAAAGTATTGTATTTTTAAACATACTTTTTTTTGCTCCTGCTTGTTGCTGCCACATTCTTTGTTTTTCATGCTGTGTCATTTCCGGTCATTTTTGGCGCCAAAAAAAGTTTACGTTATGTTGTACGTCATACTTGGCGCCAAATTTTTTTCATTATTTCAATACCCCATTGATGTTTGCATCCTGCTTTCTTCTCTATCAAGAGGCCTATGTTTTTGCATTTTTTCCCATTCCTGAAACTGTCATTTAAGGAAATAGATAATTTTGCTTTATATGTTGTTTTTTCTCTTACATTGAGCAAGATGTCCCAATCTGATCCTGTCTCTGAAGTTTCTGCTGGAACATTTCTGCCTGACATCGGTTCTACCAAAGCTAAGTGCATTTGTTGTAAAATTGTAGAAATTATTCCACCGAATGTCATTTGTAATAGTTGTCATGATAAACTTTTACATGCAGATAGTGTATCCATCAGTAATAGTAAATTGCCAGTTGCAGTTCCTTCAACTTCTAATGTGCATGATATACCTGTAAATTTTAAAGAATTTGTTTCTGATTCTATTATGAAGGCTTTGTCTGCATTTCCACCTTCTAATAAACGTAGAAGGTCTTTTAAAACTTATTTAGCTGATGAAATTTCAAATGACCAACAACATACTGATTTATCTATCTCTGATGACAACATAATTTATCCTCTTCTGATGAGGATCTATCTGAAACAGAAGATCCTTCCTCAGATATTGACATTGACAAATCTACTTATTTATTTAAAATAGAGTATATGCGTTCTTTATTAAAAGAAGTGTTAATTACTTTGGATATTGAGGTAACCAGTCCTATTAACGTTCAGTCTAATAAACGTTTAAATGCTGTTTTTAAACCTCCTGTGGTTTCCCCAGGTGTTTTTCCCATTCCTGAGGCTATTTCTTATATGATTTCTAGGGAATGGAATAAGCCAGGTACTTCCTTTATTCCTTATTCAAGGTTTAAGAGATTGTATCCTTTACCAGCAAAATCTATAGAGTTTTAGGAAAAGATCCCCAATGTTGATGGGGCTATTTCTACTCTTGCTAATCGTACCACTATTCCTATGGAAGATAGCACTTCCTTTAAGGATCCTTTAGATAGGAAGCTTGAATCTTATCTAAGGAAGGCCTATTTATATTCAGGTCATCTTCTCAGACCTGGTATTTCTTTGGGTAATGTTGCGGCTGCATCAACTTTCTGGTTGGAAAATTTAGCACAACATGAATTGGATTTTGACATTCGCTTACTGCAACATGCTAATCATTTTATTTGTGATGCCATTTTTGATATTATCAAAATTGATGTTAGATCCATGTCTTTAGCTGTATTAGCTAGAAGAGCTTTGTGGCTTAAATCTTGGAATGCTGATATGACATCTAAATCTAGATTACTATCTCTTTCTTTCCAAGGTAATAATTTATTTGGTTCTCAGTTGGATTCTATTATTTCAACTATCACTGGAGGAAAAGGAGTTTTTTTGCCTCAGGATAAAAAACCTAAGGGTAAATCTAAGGCTTCTAACCGTTTTGGTTCCTTTCGTCAGAATAAGGAACAAAAACTCAATCCTCCTCCCAAGGAATCTGCTTCCAGTTGGAAGCCTTCCTCAAATTGGAATAAATCCAAGCCATTTAGGAAACCAAAGTCTGCCCCTAAGTCCGCATGAAGGTGCGGCCCTCATTCCAGCTCAGCTGGTAGGGGGCAGATTAAGGTTTTTCAAGGATTTTTGGATAAAATCAGTCAAAAATCATTGGATTCAGAGCATTGTCTCTCAAGGGTATCGAATAGGATTCAAAGTAAGACCTCCTGTGAGAAGATTTTTTCTCTCACACATCCCTGTAAATCCAGTAAAAGCTCAGGCTTTTCTGAAGTGTGTTTCAGACCTGGAGTCTTCAGGGGTAATAATGCCAGTTCCTCTTCAGGAACAAGGTTTGGGGTTTTATTCAAACCTATTCATTGTACCAAAGAAAGAAAATTTGTTCAGACCAGTTCTGGATCTGAAAATTTTGAATCGTTATGTAAGAGTACCAAATTTCAAGATGGTGACTATAAGGACTATTCTGCCTTTTGTTCAGCAAGGACATTATATGTCCACAATAGACTTGCAGGATGCATACCTTCATATTCTGATTCATCCAGAACACTATCAGTTTCTGAGATTCTCTTTTCTAGACAAGCATTACCAATTCGTTGCTCTTCCATTTGGCCTAGCAACAGCTCCAAGAATCTTTTTAAAGGTTCTGGGTGCCCTACTATCTGTAATCAGAGAACAGGGTATTGCGGTGTTTCCTTATTTGGACGATATCTTGGTACTAGCTCAGTCTTTACATACTGCAGAATCTCACACGAATCAACTAGTGTTGTTTCTTCAGAAACATGGTTGGAGGATCAATTTACCAAAAAGTTTCTTGATTCCTCAGACAAGGGTCACCTTTTTAGGTTTCCAGATAGATTCAGTGTCCATGACTCTGTCTCTAACAGACAAGAGATATTTAAAATTGGTCGCAGCATGCCGGCACCTTCAGTCTCAGTCATTCCCTTCAGTGGCTATGTGCATGGAAGTTTTAGGTCTCATGACTGCATCATCGGATACGATTACCTTTGCTCGTTTTCACATGAGACCTCTACAGCTTTGCATGCTGAATCAATGGTGCAGGGATTATACAAAGATATCACAATTAATATCCTTGAATCCCAATGTACGACACTCTCTGACATGGTGGATAGATCACCATCATTTGGTTCAAGGGGCCTCTTTTGTTTGGCCAACCTGGACTGTGATCTCAACAGATGCGAGTCTTTCAGGTTGGGGAGCTGTTTGGGGAGCTCTGACAGCACAAGGTGTTTGGAAATCTCAAGAGGTGAGATTACCAATAAATATTTTAGAACTCCGTGCAATTCTCAGGGCTCTTCAGTCTTGGCCTCTGCTAAAGAGAGAACCGTTCATTTGTTTTCAGACAGACAATATCACAACCGTGGCTTATGTCAATCATCAGGGTGGGACTCACAGTCCCCAAGCTATGAAAGAAGTATCTCGGATACTTGCTTGGGTGGAATCCAGCGCCTGTCTAATCTCTGCAGTGCATATCCCAGGTGTAGACAATTGGGAGTTGGATTATCTAAGCCACCAGACTTTACATCCAGGGGAGTGGTCTCTCCATCCAGATGTGTTTTCTCAGATTGTTCAGATGTGGGGTCTTCCAGAGATAGATCTCATGGCCTCTCATCTAAACAGGAAACTTCCCAGATACCTGTCCAGGTCGAGGGATGTTCAGGCGGAAGCAGTGGATGCACTGACACTCTTCCTTGGTGTTATCATCCTGCTTACATCTTCCCGCCTCTAGTTCTCCTTCCAAGAGTGATCTCCAAAATCATCATGGAACAGTCTTCTGTGTTGCTGGTGGCTCCAGCATGGCCACACAGGTTTTGGTATGCGGATCTGGTGCGAATGTCCAGCTGCCCGCCTTGGCCACTTCCGTTACGGCCGGACCTACTATCTCAAAGTCCGTTTTTCCATCAGGATCTCAAATCATTAAATTTGAAGGTATGGAAATTGAATGTTTAGTTCTAAGTCATAGAGGTTTCTCTGACTCAGTGATTAATACTATGTTACAAGCTCGTAAATCTGTCTCTAGAAAGATTTATTATAGAGTTTGGAAGACTTACATTTCATGGTGTTCTTCTCATAAATTCTTCTGGCATTCTTTTAGAATTCCTAGAATTTTACAGTTCCTTCAGGATGGTCTGGATAAGGGTTTGTCTGCAAGTTCCTTGAAAGGACAAATCTCCGCTCTTTCTTTCTTATTTCACAGAAAGATTGCTATACTTCCTAATATTCACTGTTTTATAAAAGGCTTTAGTTCGTATTAAGCCTGTCATTAAATCAATTTCTGCTCCTTGGAGTCTTAATTTGGTTCTGAAGGCGTTACAGGCTCCTCCATTTGAGCCTATGCTTTCTTTGGACATTAAACTACTTTTCTGGAAAGTGTTGTTCCTTTTGGCTATCTCTTCTGCTAGAAGAGTTTCTGAGCTATCTGCTCTTTCTTGTGAGTCTCCTTTTCTGATTTTTCATCAGGATAAGGCAGTTTTGCAGACTTCTTTTCAATTTTTACCTAAGGTTGTGAATTCTAACAACATTAGTAGAGAAATTGTTGTCCCTTCTTTATGTCCTAATCCTAAGAATTCTTTGGAGAGATCCTTACATTCTTTGGATGTGGTAAGAGCTTTGAAATATTATGTGGAAGCTACTAAAAATTTCAGGAAGACTTCCAGTCTATTTGTTTTATTTTCTGGTCCTAGGAAAGGTCAGAAAGCTTCTGCTATTTCCTTGGCTTCTTGGTTGAAACTTTTGATTCATAAAGCTTATTTGGAGTCGGGTCAAACCCCGCCTCAGAGAATTACAGCTCATTCTACTAGATCAGTCTCCACTTCGTGGGCTTTTAAGAATGAAGCTTCAGTTGATCATATTTGCAAAGCAGCAACTTGGTCCTCTTTGCATACATTTACTAAATTCTACCATTTTGATGTATTTGCTTCTTCGAAAGCAGTTTTTGGTAGAAAAGTTCTTCAGGCAGCTGTTTCAGTTTGGTTCTTTTGCTTTTTGATTTAAGTTTTTTTCTTTCAAATACGAAATAAACTTATTTTTTTGGGTTGTGGACTAATATTTTCAGCGGAATATGGCTGTTTTTATTTTTATTCCCTCCCTCTCTAGTGACTCTTGAGTGGAAGACTCCACATCTTGGGTATTGATATCCCATATGTCACTAGCTCATGGACTCTTGCCAATTACATGAAAGAAAATATAATTTATGTAAGAACTTACCTGATAAATTCATTTCTTTCATATTGGCAAGAGTCTATGAGGCCCACCCTTTTTATGGTGGTTATGATTTTTTGTATAAAGTACAATTATTTCCAAATTTCCTTTGTTGATGCTTTCTACTCCTTTCTTTATCACCCCACTGCTTGGCTATTCGTTAAACTGAATTGTGGGTGTGGTGAGGGGTGTATTTATAGGCATTTTGAGGTTTGGGAAACTTTGCCCCTCCTGGTAGGATTGTATATCCCATATGTCACTAGCTCATGGACTCTTGCCAATATGAAAGAAATGAATTTATCAGGTTTCTTACATAAATTATGTTTTTTGTTTTTTTTTTAGGATTTTTTTTCCTTTAGGTTTTTTTTAGGTTACGATTTTTTTTTAGAAAAGGGCTTTTTTTTACTTTGTGGGTTAAAGAGTTATATTTAAGGCACTGCCCAAATAAATGCCATTCTAAGGGCAATGCCCAACTAAGGGCTCATTTCCATTGAGCCATAAGGGTTTATGTGCACTCGCAAACCATTAAATAAGCTGTCGGAAGCAATATGGTTCACCAACTGCTTCCAACGGCTATAACTCGGACTCCAGACTCTGGCTGCCGAAAACATTATCATGTCCAGTATCAGAAGCCGCTAATTGTTAAATAATACCAGGTTTACAATGCCCGCGCAAACCGTTAATAAACTGTTGGAGGCTGCCGATACACAAAAATTACACCTAGCTCAACTAGGTGTAAAACAGGAAAAAGGTGCTTTTTGAGACCTTTTTCTCATTGAAATCTAACCTGACACTTCAAAAAACCTCTATCCGCCATCCCCGCCACATCGCAACTTATAATAAATCTATTAACCACTAAACCGACAACCCCCCACATCGCAACTAATAATAAAATGTATTAACCTCTAAAACCTCTAAACCGCCATCCCCCCACAATGCAAAGTACTACTTAAACTATTAACCCCTAATCCGCAATCCCCTCACATTGTAATATAGCTATATAAACTATTAACCCCTAATCTGCCATCCCCCCACAACGCAAACTAGCTATTTATACTATTAAGCCCTTATCCGCCATCCCCCCACAAAGCAAAAAAATAATCACTAAGCCCCCTATCCTAACACCCCCTAAATTAACCCTGTTACATAAATTAAAAAAATACTAAGTAACAATTAAAATAAAAAATTCTAAGTTACAATTAAAATAAAAAAAATACTAACATTAATTTTAAAAAGTAAACCATTTTAATTATTACAATAATTAAATCTAAAATTAAAAAAATTAAAAAAGTCTAAAATCACATAAAAAAAATAAACCAAATTATCAAAAATAAAAAAATTAAACCTAATCTAATACCGCTATAAAAATAAAAAAGCCCCCCCAAATAAAAACACCCCCTAATCTAAGATTAAACTACCAATAGCCCTTAAAAGGGCCTTTTGTATGGCATTGCCCTAAAGCATACATACCTACAAATACATAGGCATGTTTATTAGGGTTGGTGTTAAATATTTAAAAGGGATCCTTTACTTTACAATGCCAATGTCAATGCCAATGCTGCTTGGAATATTTTGCCAGCATCGCCAGCCATTGCAATGTATAGTAAAATGCCTCTCAGCAATGCTGCCTTTAAACAGTAATATTGACACTTTTAAATATTTTGCTTGCTTTCTCAACATCCCATCAGATTCCTTTTGAATATATCGCAGCCTCGCAGTACTTTCGATCATTAGGGCTGGAGTGTTACATCACTAAAATATATTTTGTTATGTGTATTATTTTGCTTTGTTAACCTCATTGCCCACTACGCTCTTAACCTTGGAGCAACCTGTTATAAATCTGAATACCTTGCACACAATTTATGTATAATCAGCTGCACCTTTTGCGTGAGAATAACGCTACGATCTAGTAAGGTTACAGTATAGTTAAGCATACAAACAGCTATATAGACGCTGTTAAACTTGGAGCAACCTATTATAAATTTGAATACCTTGCACACAATGAATTTTACTAGTCGCTCTAATATTGCGGTTTATAAGTTCTAACATATAAAGTGATACATGTGTTTGCAATTTTGCTCCATCATATCAATCCGTAAGCGTCATTATTAGTATTCAAGCAGCTGTTTAGCGAAGACCTCTAGTGTCTGTTTTCAAACATTTAACTATTTATTTGAGTGGTATCAAGCTTTATTAAAGCAAACATTAATAATCAGTTCAATTACTACAAATACAGTTACTGACAAATCTAGTAAGGATACATTGTAGCTGAGCATATAAACAACTACACAAATGCTCTGAACTTTGGAGCAACTTATTATAAATTTGAATGCATTGCAGATAATAGATTTTACTAATCACACTAATATTGAAGTTTACAAGTTGTAACTTATAAAGTGACACATAGGTTTGCAATCTTGCTCTATCACATTACTATGTAAGTGTTGTTACTACTACTAGTATTTAAAGGGATGGTAAATTGTATTATTAATTAAATTTGCCAAAGTTTTATTTCATGTTTTATAAACAAATTGCATTTTTTTTTTTTAATCTTACATTATTATATATTCATTATTTTTGTATCCTATAATTCCTGTCAATCACTTATTTGGCTCCGCCCATCAATGTAGCTTCTCAGCACCTTATAAACATGCACGGCAGTCCCGCCTGCTGTGCACATCTCTAGTAGAGCTATTCCCATAATTTTATTACCTCGGTCCCTCAGAAAATGTTGCTTTCAAAGTAAATTAACGAGTACAGCAGTCCCGCCCGCTGTACACATCACTATAATCAGAGTGATTTGCCTCAATGAAAACCAATTAGGCGAAGGCGATCAATTATTTTTATTATCTCTTTCCCTCAGAAAATGTTGCCTCAAAAGTAAAGTTATGTGTACAGCAATCCCGCCCGCTGTACACATCACTAGGAGTAGAGCCGTGATTTCTAATATTTTTTTTTTCTTTTAGCCACCTCACCTCCCCTCCAAACGTATTGCTTTGCAAGCAGGTTGACGTGTACAGCAGTCCCGCCCGCTGCACATGTCACTGTAATGGGTCACATTACAGCTAAACGAATGCTTCTCATCTTGTAATCGTGTGTGCTTTTTATTATAACAAAAGCGCATACCTCCAATCAGCTTGTCTAAAATAAAAAAAAATTGAAAGTAGAATTTTAAAAAAAATGCGCTTTGATCATGAAAAAAAAAGAGCATTTACAGAAACTAGAAATTTTTATAAGCATCAATCATTTGAGGTAAGTTTTTGTGCCACTTGTGTAGAAAAGTAATAAGCACTGACAGACTGTGGTTACTATGAAAGCTTGAAAGGACCAGATGGCTGAGCTTTTGATTGAGCAGAAAAAAAAGGGAAACAATTAAACAGAGGAGGGAGGCTGGCAGGGGAGCATAATCTATAAGCTAATAGATGAATAGAAAAAAATTATTTAATAGAATTATTTAAAAAAAATGAAGAGGTTTTTAGAAAAATTATGGCATGAACTTTAATTTTTTAAAAAGCTATATTGAACAATTTACCATCCCTTTAAGTAACTGCTCAGCAAAGACCTTCAGCGTTTACTATATTTGAACATTAAACTATTTATTTGAGTTGTATCAAGCTTTATTAGAGCAACCATTAACAGTCAGCTCAATTACTATAAAAACAGTTACTGACAAATAGTAATTCAGTTATGTAACACTTCTATGTCTACACTAGTAGCGAGACCGGAGGTAATATTATGTAACAGTGGCACAGATATATAAAAATATTTCAGAAGCCTAAGAGTATTTTTAATTTATTTTTTCCTATTTTAACTAGGTGTGTTTGTTGATATAATAAAAGTTATGTTTTAAATCATATACTGTATCTTCTCCACACTTCTATGTCTATGACCCTTCCCATTTTTGTCCATGTCTCTGCACAATACGTGCAGCTATTTCAATTCAATCATATAAGGAGCATATCCTATTTGGCCCCTTGAATGCTAAAACTGTAGTGTTTTTAAAGATTTGGTTCCTCTGCCTTTCTTTAGCCTAAGTATATAACTCATTGCCCACTAGTTGTTCATATCCTAAATCCTAGCTACTATACAATATAGAAGTGCCAGTGAGTTAAGCTTTTAACTAATAGCTACTTTCTTGAGTATCCCCACTGGCCCTTTATATTTTCTCTTTTGTATGTCTTTACCATTTGCAAGGTACTTCACATGTGTACTGGGCAAGATTAAAGATGTTAGTTTTTTGTTTTTTTTCTTGAGTGTTGCCTTCTTACTCTCATATATCCATGCAGATCCCTATTCTAAAAGGATTTCTACACCTTGCACCTGACTCTGCACTTTACTTTTAATAGCCCATTTTACAGTTGGTATTGTTCAGTATGTAATGCATTTTCCCTTTCTGTAATGCGTGCAAACTGACATTCAGGGACTGGTTTGTTTTTTTCTTGTACATTTTAGCCATTTTCCTATTCATATGCCAGTTTCGTTTGAAAGCTGGTTAGATATTCTATCTCTCATAGATAACCAAATATCTTGCCGAATATAATATTTTTGATGTTTATGTCTTGCTGTTGGCGGCCGAGATGGTAATACATACTCTGTAACTCCCTAGGAAGGTATATAAAAATGTAGCTGCTCTGATTATCTAATAAAAGTACATACTATTCCCATTCTGCTATATTAAAGGGGTACTATAATTTTTATTGGACATATATATCATGAGAGTTGTTTTTTTATTCTTGTCTCCTTCTAGCAATTTAGACATCTTTATTTTGGATCTATTTGTAAGACCCGATATATACAGTGTATGCTGTACACCCTTCTACAGAGTTTAGTTTCTGATATGTTATTTAAAGGATTCCAAAACTTTCGTATTTTTGGGACCAACTGACCATCAATATCATATAGTACACATTTACATTTCTTCACATACCTATTTGTTGTCTCCAATGAAGTTTCTGAACATCAGAAAAAATTATTTTTATTTTCGGCGTTGACGTCATATCAGCCAACCCTCAAATATGGGAGTTTCACGATCCAAAAAACGGACCAATAGCATTTACAATCAGTGCATATAATTAACTTGCGAGGTTGTTACTATGCACATGCACATAACAATTAGTCTAGCCTTGCATGCGCATATCAGCTCAGGGACTCCACATTTACCCATACAATGGTATGGGCATTATGCAAGCGCTTTGAACAGGACAATCGAGTTTGCAGATTTACATTCAGTGACATATGGTATGACGATCAGTGCAAATTGCGCATGCGCATAGCGGCAAAAAAAACGCCATGTTGATAATCTGGGTTATCACTGTCGGTTTGAGGATGCCAATTAGTTATTGCCAGCAGTGGGTGCGGAATTTAATACATTTTCAGAAGACAAATTCTCCGAAAGGGTAAAACAAAGAAGCGCAATGCTAATTACAAAAAGATATTTCATATACTGATATGGCTATTGAACATTACTTTTTTTCTGGGTTTAGTGTTCCTTTAAGGACAATATTTTATGTTAGTGAATAGTCATCACACTTTAGTCAAGAAACTAGCTCCCTTTGCCATTTATATTCCTTGTTTTATGCCTTTACTTATTTTTATACATATTTAACAATATCAGTTTGGTATACACTTCGCTGCTCACCTACCTGCTGGGTAAGGTCTCTGTAATCTACTATTTGACCCAACTGATAGAATTCATTGTAGTTATACTATTGTGCAAAGGTGGTTTAGTATTCAATTAGTTACAGCTATATTTTATCACATATTTTTCTAAACTTCTTTTAATCTTGATACTGAAAGTGGTCATTTCTAACCTTCTAAGAAATCTTATTTTTTGTGTGTGTAGAGGGCCAAGAGTGGTCCAACGAGTAGTAATTAGAATGTGTAATTAAAAAAAATGGGAGCCTACTATTGTGACATGGCTACTGTTATCTATAATAAATTGCTGAAAACCTCTATAAAAGATTATTTAAATGAAAAAAAAAAAAAATGAAAATCTCTCCTGTTGTGTATTATTTCAATATTTGCAGCTCTTGATAATATTAGCATATGTATTTAAGCTGATATTATTATGAATGGGAAAAGAAGGAATTTATTTAAGAATTAACTCTAATAATAATCCACAACATAGGAATATTTACAGCTGATAAGAACTAGCTATATAACTTCTCCACTCTGCTGTGGTAAGCAGGTAGCAAATGGTTGTTCATTGCCCACAAAAAGTTCTTGTGCAGAATCACCCCCTGCTGTTGTGTGATCAATAATGCAAGATCAGGATATTTCAATCACCCTGAATAAGCAAGGTTGGTGTGATTTAACTGCACCACCTCTGAGGTTGCAGGTTAAACAATAAACTGGAGTGTGACTACCACAGCTTTTTTTTTTATATATATATTTTTATTGAGGTAATAAAAACAGAAATACAGACAGAAAGTGTGACAATATAGACAAAACACTTCACTGTGATAAAAAAAACAACTTATGTTAAGGTTCATAGTGATGTTAATAGGCCTGTGTGGCTATGCCTTAACATTTTAATTTTGATGACATCAGTGTTGACAAAAGAAACAAATATTACAATAGTAACACTAAGATGGAGGATGGAACGTCTAGTTGAGTTGCCTGATGAAACAGACGCAAGCTATTTTATGCTGAGAAACACTTTGCAAAGTTACAAAGGGTTTTATGTAACTTTAACTTTTTGGGGGCTAGATTACAAGTGGCGCGCTATTGTTAGCTTGTACGAATATTACAACTTGAAAATAAATGTGACAGCACAAGTCCGAACTAAATTTACGCTCATCTGGTTAGCACGACTGAAGTCCTCGAGTAAAGGGTTGAGGCTAAATAAAACATTGCAACAAACAAAACATAACTAAGGGTCCTTAGGAAAAGCTTTGTCTCTCCGGTTTTAAATCGCTTACCTGAATCCTATAACTTAACCTGTATCGATATTTGTGTACTTGATACTGGGCAGTTCAGACGCTTACTGTAATATTAAAAATAAAAGTGACTCCCGGATTAAAGGGGCCTAGCTGATAATTATTTGTCTGCCTGCTGCAGTAGCCTCATTATTAGGGATGGGCGAATGTGTAAATTTCCGAATTCGAATGTTAGAACAAATGTTATTACCAAAATTCGAATTATAAATCCAAATGTTGATAAGAATGAATATTCTTAAAAATTCTATAATAGAATGCTATTTACAGTTTTCGAATGTGACTTTCGAATTTGAATGTTTATAACTCTATCGAATGTCCACATTCAAAATTTCTAATTTAACATTCTTTTTAGCAAATACTATTCAGAAGCTCAATAGTTCATGTGGCAGGGAGGGAATCTAGTAAATTGATACATAATAGATACAAATATATAATTTTGAATGTTTCTATATAGAATATTGCATAATTCGAAAATTACATTTAAAGAAAGCATTAGAAATACTATTACAAGCATATAAATTTGAATTTTTCGAATTCGAATATTGCATAATTCGAATATTACATTTCAAGAAAGCATTAGAAATACTATTACAAATATAAATTCAAATTTTTCAAAAGTAATATTTTCGAATGTAATCTTAAAATTCGAAACCGAACATTCGAAAATCGAATGTTAGAATGTCATGTAAACATTCAAAATTCGATTTGAACGAACGAATGTGTTAAAATTCATTTCATTTTTCGAATGTTGCGGAACATTCGCCCATCCCTACTCATTATCTATTTATGAATACAGTTATGATTTTGTGGATTATTCACGTTCAAGTGGTTTTAAATCGCAAACATTTCTGGTATGAATGGTTATTTGTTTAAAATAATAAAGATTTAGTATGAATGTGGTTATAAAGCTTGTGATACACTACTTTTGATGATATTCTCTTAAAGCAGTAACCCTTTAACAAAAATACAGGGAAGTGCAATCTTTTTTAGTTGTATGCCTATTTATAATTATTTAAATGTTGTGTCCATCTTGCTCACAGCCTGGGGCATAAAACCTAAAGTAATATGAATAATATCATATACCAATAAATTAATCTACTAAAAGGTTCTTTATGCAGATTATCCTACTCCTTTCCCCCACCTTTTGCTCTTTTTTTGTCTCAAAATTAAACTTACATGATTAAGATAGAGCACACAATTGTAAACAAGTTTCCAATCCACTTCCATTATCTAAATGTGTATAGTCTTTTTATATGCACATTTTCTGAAGCACCTACTGAGCATGTGCCAGAGTCTCAGGATATACGTATGTGTATTTTGTGATTGGCTGTTTTCTGTCATATGATACATGAGGAAATAAAAGTATCTAACTGACATTTGTCAGAAAATAACCTACTACTTATTTGCTTGTGCATTTTCTTTTTATGCATTTATTGATTATGCAATTCTACTGTTTTTAGTGGTCTTTTAAGATTGCATGTTTTATCTGATTCAAGAAAGAAATATTCTAGATTTCATATGCCTTTAAGTATAAATATTAAAGGGACACTGAACCCAATATTTTTCTTTCGTGATTCAGATAGAGCATGCAATTTTAAGAAACTTTCTAATTTACTCCTATTATCAAATTTTCTTTATTCTCTTGGTATCTTTATTTGAAAAGCAAGAATGTAAGTTTAGATGCCGGCCCATTTTTTGTGAACAACCTGGGTTGTTCTTGCTGATTGGTGGATAATTTTCACCCAGCAATAAAAAAGTTCTGTCCAGGGTACTGAACCAAAAAGTGGCTGGCTCCTTAGCTTAGCTGCCTTCTTTTTCAAATAAAGATAGCAAGAGAACAAAGAAAAATTGATAATAGGAGTAAATTAGAAAGTTGCTTAAAATTGCATGCTCTATAAAAAAATTGTGTTCATGTCCCTTTAAGTATATATATATATATATATATATATATATATATATATATATATATATAGACTTGATGGGCCTTTTGGTTCTTATCTACATTCAAATCACCCATTATGTTAGTTTAGTGCAAGAATGTAGAAAATTCTTGTAATTATTCAGGGTTTATTTTAGGATCCCTTTAAATAGACATTAAAGACATTTTAAGACAAAACAAAAAACATATAGGGCCAGATTATGAGTGGAACGATATTTAGTGCTTTTGCTAGAGCTCTAATTGTGCTAGAAGTAAACTTTTTATGTGCGTCGGGTTGCGCCAGCTTTATGAGTTGAAAGTAAAAAGTTATCACACTCGCGCTAACCCAATGCGTACAAAAAGCCGAAATTAGAATATTGTGCGTGTGATAATCTATTCACCCATAGAAGTCAATGGAGAAAAAAGTGGGGAAAAAACCCACCCCATTCGCGCAAAGCTGATCGCATATTCCCAAGTTTGCTAACCCATCATAAACATATGAATATTTCACATTCCAATGTTCTTGACATAGAAAAATATGTTCTATTTATTCATAAATACATATTTCTACATATATCTGATGGTATTTTGGTCTAATATATATTTATACACACACACACACACACACACACACATATATATATATATATATATATATAGATATATATAGATATATATAGATATGATTATATATATATCTAGAGATATATACATATATATATATATATATATATATATATATATATATATATAAATATCTACTTATAAAAACTTAGAACATATTCTGATATGTGCAGAACATTGGAATGTGAAATATTTACAGTAAATACACAGTATACCACTTTTTTAACCCTTTGGCTGCTAAGCCATTTCCCACCTGGGTGCTAATATATTCTTTTACATTTTTTTATTTTTGAAAAAATTTTTTAACTTTTTAATTTTAAAAGAAATTTTTTTACAGACCCCCAATACTTACACTGTTGGAAAGGTTAGGTGATTACCTTTCCAACAGTGGGTCTTGGGGGTCTGTAGCTGCTTAGATGCCTGAGATACAGGCTTCTAAGCAGCATGCCCCCTCCTCCTATACTTAACATTGTTAAGTATAAATAAAGTTGCACGGTGACGTCACCGCGCATCACCTGAAGCCCCGGTGATGCCTGTCACTCTACAGGCACGATCACTGGGGTAGCAGCAGTAAGGAGCCCCCAGATCTCCCTCAAGGTGGGAGAGTTCTCATGACAGCTCTGAGCCGTCATTAGCACCAGTGTGCGAAACTCTGTGACGTCATTAGCACTCAAAGGGTTAAAGGGACAGTAAACCCAAAAATCTCCTTTCATTACTTAGATAGAGAATACATTTTTTAAAAAGTTTCCAATTTACTTCTATTATCAAATTTGTTTTGTTCTCATGTTATTCTTTGTTGAAGGGATACCTAGGAAGGTAGCATGCACATACCTGAAGCATTACATGACAGGAAATAGTGCTGCCATCTACTGCTCCTGCTACTGTATAACATTGTTGCAAAATTGCTGCCGTATAGTGTTGTGGACATGTGCACACTCATGAGCTTACATGCCAGCTTTTCAACAAAGGGTAACAGGAAAACAAATAAAATGTAATAACAGAAGTAAATTAGAAAGTTGTTTAACATTGTATGTTCTATCTGAATCATGAAAGAAAAAATTTGGGTTTTATGTCCCTTTAAATATGAATATTGCATAAATATGATTTTTCATGTTTTCATCCACTTAAATGTAAAGGGCTCCAATGCACTATATATATATATATATATATATATATATATATATATATATATATATATATATATATATATACATATATACATGTGTACAAATGTATTTATGTGTTTATATGGGTATATATGTCTGTAAATACATATACACACATATAAATACATAAGTATATATGTACACATATATGTCTATACGTGTACAGATGTATTTATGTGTTTATATGAGTATATATGTCTGTAAATACATATATACACATATAAATACATCTGTACACATAATATACACATAATATATAAATATATAAATACATACATATCCATTTTTAAAGTATATGTATGTATCTCAATGTTATAGTCTTTACACCTGAGACCTCGTATGTTTGAGTCCATATAACTTTAGTGTGCAATATTTAATATATATATTAGATGGTGTTACTATAAGTTTAAATATACTTTGTATTCTATTTGTAATGTGTTTTGTGGCACTTTTCTTTTTTGCAAAACAGTTAACCAGGGCTCTGAGGACATGCTAAAGAACACTCTAGTCAAAATTAAACTTTCATGATTCAGATAGGGCATGCAATTTTCAACAACTTTCTAATTTACTTAATCATCAAATTTGCTTTGTTCTCTTGTTATCCTATATTGAAAGATAAACCTAGGTAGGCTCATATGCTAATTTCTAAGCCCTTGAAGGACACCTCTTATCTCAGGGCATTTTGACAGTTTTTACAGCTAGAGGGCGTTAGTTCATGTGAGCCATATAGATAACATTGTGCTCATGTGCGTAGAGTTACCTAGGAGTAAGCACTGATTGACTAAAATGCTTGTCTGTCAAAATAACTAAAATAAGGGGGCAGTCTGCAGAGACTTAGATACAAGGTAACAGAGGTAAAAGGTATATTAATATACCCATGTTGGTTATGCAAAACAGGGGAATGGGGTATTAAAGGGATTATCTATCTTTTTAAACAATAAAAATTCTGGAGTAGACTGTCTCTTTAACTTAAATTGCTCTCAGGTGATCGCATTTACTTTCAATTTGAAATACCAGCGCAATTTAACCTGTGCGCCAAAGAATGCAAAAAACAGTTATCCCTTGTGCACAAACATTTGTGCTTCACTCGTAATCTGGCTGATTACTTGTATAGCACTGTTTTGAAAAAGATCATTTTATAAATTAAATTATAAAAAATCCATTGAGACAACAATTTTGCTAGAACAATGTACAAGCATTTGCAAGTCAAGAGTAGCTCACTGAAATGTTGCTTGTTTGAATTAATATCCCTTCCCTAGTATCCTTTGCTGTGGCAAATTAGATCTTATGCTCTAAACTAAGCAATCACTGGATAGAACATTGACGGGTCTGGTACATTTCATCATCATCATCAACTCAACATTTAATCTCCCATAAAACATAAAACATTTTGGGCTAGATTACAAGTGGAGTGCAAAATATCGATTTTGTAATCTATCACTTAGTAATACCAGCTGATGCAAATGTGTGCTGGTATTACAAGTTAGGTGCATTGCATGGCAGCTTTGTGCTCATGAGTGCGGGCTTCCATAGGCTCCAATTGGAGCCTTGTTCTTATGCCGTGAACGAAGGGGGCAAATTGCGCAGTGATGGGCAGCAGATTGAAATAAATATGTATATACTTATAGACATATATATTTATGTGTTTACATGTGTACACATATTAACTATATATATATATTTATATATATTCATATATATTTACAGGAAACACACATTCCCCATAGACCGCAATGTAAAGGCACAATAAGCCAATAAAACTTTGTGCAGTTATTTTTTATAAAATTAAAGATGCTACATTTTTTAATTTTAATAAAGGCACGCTATTCCTGATTTTGGGGCCAATTGGGGGTAGCAATAACCAGCCTTTTGTAATAGCTTGTTATTTATCACACTCCCGTAAATGGGCCAATTTGCCGTTTACGGGCGCATGATAAATTAGCGATCCAATTTACAGTCAATATTTATTAAAAAAAATTGAAATCTCATTGATGCATTTCTTTGTTGAACAGAAGCATTTTTGTAATATCCATGTATTAGCAAAAAGGCTTCTAATAAAAGCTATAGCTGTTTCAAATGTTTATTTACGTATGCAACGTGCACCAGCATTTTAAACACAGTACTTGTTCAGAGAGCCTAAGGTGCTTGTACCATCTGGTAATGACTACATTTTTTAATTGCTGACATGATACAAGCCCCACTGATTATCTGGACAGCTGCATTATTTAAAATGTGGGTGCAGTGAGAATATCTAGCTATGCTTCACAGGCACGAGCAGAGAAAAATATTAACACTAAAACAGTGGTAACTTTTACTAGAAGCATTTTTGCCAATTCATGTAATTCATCTATGTGCACTTAAAAATCATCAACCAATAACAAATTGCTGTCCAGAGTCCTGAACAAAAAAAAGCTTAGATGCCTTCTTTTTCAAATACAGATAGCAAGAGAATGAAGAAAAATTGATAATAGGAGTACATTGAAAAGTCGCTTAAAATTGCATGTTCTATCTGAATCACAAAAGAAAAGATTTAGGTTCAGTGTCCCTTTAAATTTTGACCAGAATGTCCCTTTAAGTTCATCTCAATTTTAGGAGTATTTAATAACTGCCATTGAATAACACTTTGGCTCTGTATTTGTCTCCCCTTCACATTGAGAAATGTAGGGAATTTTACAATGCATAAAAGCAATTTTCTAATATAATGTCAACCATCAGTAGAAAATGTGTTCAATAAGGCAAATTATTTTAATAAACAATATTTAATTTAATACATATTTCCCAATTCTGCTAACAGAACTTTTCAATAACAAAGTATGATTTAATATTTGATGCATGATATCATTTTGTTAAGACTATTAATTATTTTGTGAAAAAGATAACTTTTACATTGCATTTTTAATTTAACATTTGATGCAAGATTTTATTTTGTGAAGATTAATATTTTGTGAATGTTACATTTTTTACACTGCACTTGTAGTTTCATATATATGTTTTTAATTCTCTACATTATTTTAAAAAAGCAGATCATTTTATTAATATATATATATATATATATATATATATATATATATATATATATATATATATATATATATATATATATATATATATATATATATATATGTATCCCAATGCTGATTACAGATCTTTTAACAAGCAGTGATGGTTTAATAATTAACACAATTCCATTTTTGTGAAGAGCATTATTTTAAAAAAATAGCATTTACATTGTATTTTTAGTTTAGTATTTGATGCACAATTCCATCTAGTAAAGAACATGGACTATTTTTTTAAAATAACTTTTACACTGTAGTTTAAGTTGCATACATATGTGTTTTATCCTGCAATTCCTACCAGATCTAAGTAAAAACTGTGTTTAATAAAGTACATGATTTTAGTAAACAATATATATTTCATTGAACCTCTTTGAATTCAAAGAGACTTAAAAAAAAAAAAAGTATTAATTAGAATGTCACTGTTCAATGAAGGACACAGATATTGAAATTGCCTGAGCACATAAGGCTAATTGAATAAAATAGTGCAGGGAAGTATATGTAAGCCAGCAGGTGGAGAAGCAAGTTACTAAATGACAGTGAAGATAGAAAGAGGCTGAGCGTACAGTGAGAGGGGAGGGGAGAGAGGAAACCAGTGGGAAACTCTCTGGATGTGATAATGCTTTAGAGAGCCCCTGCTGCTGTTACAGCTACCGGCAGCTTCTCGCACGCTCCTGTCCTGTGATGGATTAGTTAGCTTAGACAAAAGGTGTTTCTATTCTTATAACTTACGCACTGTTCACTCTTGCCTGAAAGCGCTTGGCATTTGGAATAAATGAGTGATACAAGACTAACTGAGTCATCGTTTCAGAGAGAAATTCATCTGCATGGGAAATGAATGCTGCGGGGAAGCAGCCTCCACCCCAAGTAGAGCGCCCGGCCAGCCTTCTTGTACCAACTTGGGCAAGTACCTATTAGTCTCTACATTCTAAAGTATGCTTGGCTGCTGATTATTAGTCTTGGCTTTTTCCCTACTGATAACAATATAAGGAGGACTGTACATGTATAGATCTGTAAATGTCACTTCTGCATGCTCACTGAAGTCTGTTTATACAGTATATTAGTTAAGTGGATAAATGTGTGCTTTTCTCAGAAACAAAATCATTTATCTATCTATAGATTTCATCTTCTATTTTCCATACTTGTATTATTTTCTAGTTCAAATGAAAAAAAAAAAACACTTGTGAATATTTAGCTAAGAACTCCCTATTCTCATTTAGTTGTGGCAATATTGTATTGTGATTTTTATTTTAAAGAAAATAAAGAAATACAAATGTTACCAACATAAAACAAAAGACATACATTATACAAGTGAATTAATGTTTTTAAAAATCTTTATTTTTTTTAGTTATTAATTTACATTATAAATAGATAGATAGATATATAGATAGATGATAGCAAGTTATTATATCTATCTATCTATCTATCTATCTATCTATCTATCTATCTATCTATCTATCTATCTATCTCTGTCTGTCTCTCCAATAAATAAATACATAGATGTATAGATGTATAGATAGATAGATAGATAGATAGATAGATAGATAGATAGCAAGTTATCTGTCTATCTATTTATCCATATATTTATCTCACCGGTCTATTGCAGAACAGCTAGTGTTTCAGTACGATTCATTCTTACCTTTTTATCAGTTCATTAATCCATAACATAATTTAGGCATATTAAAATTGCAATGCAATGTACATTTATTATCTGAATTAAATGTTTATATGTTTAGAGAAGCATTGGGTAAAGGAATCACAACTTATTCAACAAGAGAAATTTACTACTGGAACATTTTACTTGTCTCTTAATTATATAACTCAATCTGATATGTGTAGTGAATAACACGTGTGCCTGTTATAACTTATTACAGATTTTTTATTTATTTTTTAAATATTGATGGTCCTGTGCATAATAAACAAACTTTTTCTGTTAGAGTTGTCTCTAATTATATATACTAATTATCAGTTGTACACAAACACTTCCAGTTGGTTTCACTTAAAGGTACATTCTTATGTAAAACTTATATTCTCGGATTAGTTAGAGCATGATGTTTGTGCATAACTGTCTCTAACTTACTATAGGCTAGAATATGATTGGATCACTATTTATCACTCCCACTTGCTCGTTAACCTTGTTAGAAATAAACTTTTTACTTTCCACTTGTAATATGTGCTTTCCCAATGTAATATGGAACGTAAAATGTTTTCACATGAACACTAACACGTTGCGCACAAAATGCTTAACTTCAAATATCATGACTGTGTTAACATATTCCCCCATAGGCTTCAATGGAGTGCAAAAAGTGGAGAGAAAAAACATAACACTCGAACGCAAACCTGATTGCGTTAATTCAAGTGGATTAACAGAACATGAAATATAAATATTTCACATTCAATTGTTCTTCACATAGCAAAATATGTTCCATTTATTCTTACATACATATTTCTATATATAGCTAATTTTTTTTGGTAAAATATATATCTACACCTATGTAGTTAGAGAAGAGAAAGGAAAGAGGTGACATTATAGAAACCTTCAAAAATAAGAAGGGACTAAATAAAGTGGAAGCTGAAAGCATTTTCCACAAAAAAAAACAAAACCACGGGTCGCAATCTAAAGTTAGAGGGTAATAGATTCAAGAGAAATCAGAGGAAGCATTTTGTTTTACAGAAAGGGTGGTGGATTCATGGAACAAACTTCCAATTAAGGTGTAAAACACAATGGAATTAAAAAATGCCTGGGACATGCATAAGGCTATCCTAAGTAAAAAGTAACATGTAATATGGGTGGGCTTGATGTACCTTTTTGGTTCTTATCTACTGTGAAATTCTATGTTTCTATAGTTAAACATAAATATGATTTTACATGTTTTCGGCTAGTTGACTGCAAAGAGGTCCAATGCACTTATATATATGTCTATATATGTACACATATGTATTTATGTTTTTATATGTGTATATATATCTGTAAATACATATATATATATATACATATAATTACATAAATACACACACACACACATATATATATATACATATAATTACATAAATACACACATATATATATATATATACATATAATTACATAAATACACACACACACACATATATATATACATATAATTACATAAATACACACACACATATATATATATATATACATATAATTACATAAATACACACACACACATATATATATATACATATAATTACATAACTACACATATATATATATATATATATATATATATATATATATATATATATATATGTACACATATGTATTTATGTTTTTATATGTGTATATATATCTGTAAATACATATATATATATACATATAATTACATAAATACACACACACACACATATATATATACATATAATTACATAAATACACACACATATATATATATACATATAATTACATAAATACACACACACACACACATATATATATACATATAATTACATAAATACACACACATATATATATATATGGGAGTCAAAGGGTAAACAGCGCTTATGGAGATTCTTAAAAACTGAATAATATTAAAATCTCGGCAGTGTTGGTGGGTAAAGAAAAAAAAAAAAAAAAAAAAAAAAAAAAAAAAAGGGAAGAGAAGTATATGAATATACGTATATATATTAGAGTCTTTGATAGGATATTGGAATCCTAGTGTAATGAAGGCGTAATAGATACCCTTACCAAAAGTTACCTCAATCCTATGAGGTAAGTTTGCCGCATTGGAGGATGTATCTAGTGGTTGAATGAATCCTGGATGTTCTGGTCTGTATAAAATCGCTGCCTCTTGGAATAGAATGGGATGTGGGTCCCCTTTGTGCTGGTTTCTTTAGGAAACTTCCTGTATTTATTGCCTCTTGGAGCTTGGTTTTCTTGTCTTGGTATGAACTTTCTTGTCCAGATCTACAGGATGTCAGAGCAGGTGACGTGGTTACAGGGTACTTATTTCTTTTTTCTTTTCTTATTTTTTCTTCATTTTCCTTAGAGTTGTGTCAGCAGATACAAAACTCACGTCTGTGGTACACAAAGATATTTCCTTCCTTCCTAGTACTGTGTGCATAAAATATTTCCAAGCACGCCACTCACAAATTTCCCTTTTCCGACTCCGAGTCGGAAAAGGGAAATTTGTGAGTGGCGTGCTTGGAAATATTTTATGCACACAGTACTAGGAAGGAAGGAAATATCTTTGTGTACCACAGACGTGAGTTTTGTATCTGCTGACACAACTCTAAGGAAAATGAAGAAAAAATAAGAAAAGAAAAAAGAAATAAGTACCCTGTAACCACGTCACCTGCTCTGACATCCTGTAGATCTGGACAAGAAAGTTCATACCAAGACAAGAAAACCAAGCTCCAAGAGGCAATAAATACAGGAAGTTTCCTAAAGAAACCAGCACAAAGGGGACCCACATCCCATTCTATTCCAAGAGGCAGCGATTTTATACAGACCAGAACATCCAGGATTCATTCAACCACTAGATACATCCTCCAATGCGGCAAACTTACCTCATAGGATTGAGGTAACTTTTGGTAAGGGTATCTATTACGCCTTCATTACACTAGGATTCCAATATCCTATCAAAGACTCTAATATATATACGTATATTCATATACTTCTCTTCCCTTTTTTTTTTTTTTTTTTTTTTGTTTTCTTTACCCACCAACACTGCCGAGATTTTAATATTATTCAGTTTTTAAGAATCTCCATAAGCGCTGTTTACCCTTTGACTCCTATTTTTCCTATATTGTATAGACTTAGTCTATCATACAATATTTGTACCTTCATAGCTGCTCTATGAGATTTTCATACCTCTGACTAGCGCATTTACTTGAGTAACGCCTGTTTCCACTCACTGACACTGAATGGTAACATTCTACTTAATTCTATACATATATATATATATACATATAATTACATAAATACACACACACACACATATATATATACATATAATTACATAAATACACACACACATATATATATATACACATATAATTACATAAATACACACACACATATATATACATATAATTACATAAATACACACACATATATATATACATATAATTACATAAATACACACACACACATATATATATATATATACATATAATTACATAAATACACACACACATATATATATACACATATAATTATATAAATACACACACACATATATATACATATAATTACATAAATACACACACATATATATATATACATATAATTACATAAATACACACACACACATATATATATATATATATATATATATATATATATATATATATATATATATATATATATATATTTACAGTATATGCACGCACACATACATACATATCTCTATGTAAAAAGTTTTTGGTGCCCATTTTTTTCTAATACCTGAGATGGTGTTATGAGTGTAACTGTACTTAGAAATGTGCTTTTGATGTGTTTTGAGCAACTTTAATTGTGCTCAACCAAATGCATTTACTTTTAACTTGTAATACACACGCTACTTCCGACGCGTGCAAAGAGCCACAATAAACCCATTCATAGTCTAGCCCTATGTGTTTAAATCTTGTGAGGGGGTTTAACACATCAATAAAGGTCTTCTCTGCAACAGGAAGCATTGCAGCTAAGCAGCAAATGGACAGGGATTGGTGCAAGTTAGCTACTGCAGCTTCTGACTGGTTAAAGGGACACTGAACCCAAATTTTTTCTTTCGTGATTCAGATAGAGCATGCAATTTTAAGCAACTTTCTAATTTACTCCTATTATCAATTTTTCTTCCTTCACTTGCTATCTTTATTTAAAAAAAGAAGGCATCTAAGCTTCTTTTTTTGGTTCAGTACTTTGGACAGCACTTTTTTATTGGTGGATAAATTTATCCACCAACCAGCAAGAATAACCCAGGTTATTCACCAAAAATGGGCCGGCATCTAAACTTACATTCTTGCATTTCAAATAAAGATACCAAGAGAATGAAGAAAATGGGATAATAGGAGTAAATTAGAAAGTTGCTTAAAATTGCATGCTCTATCTGAATCACGAAAGAAAAAATTTGGGTTCAGTGTCCTTTAATAAAGCAGAATTTTAACTTTGTGTTTAACTCCTTTGTTGGGGATAACCACACAGGTATAGATTACGAGTAGTGCGCTAACAGTTGCACGTGAGTAAAAAGGGGTTTATTCAAGCTCTTATTACAAGTTGAAAGCAAACATATTCCCTTGAGCACCATTGAATTTAACTTGCTAAAATATCGCAACTTCAGATCTCTGATTAACTGCTACGCAAGTCAAAAAAATTGCAAAACACACATCAAAAATATATTTAAAAGTAATTTTATAACTCCACAATACATATTAACACTGTCTTATAAAAATGATTAAAAATAAATTGCATAAAGATAATTGGTTACAGGGGTTGTGCTGCAAAGGGCTTTAACAGGCTGCAACATAGAGAGATATATACATACACGTCTAAATATGTACAGTATAATTGTATAGACTGTATATAACCATATAGGTATATATTTGTTTACTAAAAGAAAATCTATATATATATATAAATATAACATATTCTGCTATGTGAAGAACATTGGCATGTGAAATATTAATATTTATTGTCAGTTTTCACACTTGGGAAAAAGCAGTCTGTTTCACTTGTGAGTATTGATGTTAGGTATATTTTTCGCTTTTCGTGCTCCATTGAAGTCTATGGGGGAGTATGTTAATGTGTTTGCGATATTCAACATTCAGCATTTTGCGTGCGTCAGTTAGCGGTCATGCGAAAACCTTTTACTTTCAACTTGTAATACATGTGATACCTGACAGGAGCAAAAAAAAGCTTACTTCTAGCAAAGTTAACGCACGAGCGGGAGTGATAAATTGCACTCCACTCGTAATCTGGCCCATAGGGTTAGTAATCCAAACATTACAGTCTTTAACAAAATAGTGTGTGTATTGTTTTGTATTAGAATGTCCGATTCAAATCTGTTTAAAGGTGGTACGTTACCCAAATGCTAAAGCACATGAAAGTGTTGCAGCATACCTGCATAAAGCTAATTAGAAAATATCACATGACCATCTCTATGTAAAAAAGGAAGATATTTTACCTCACATTTAAAGTGCCATAAAACAGGTTGACATCTGTGCATATCCTAAAAGGGCTAATTAATTTAAAATAGTTTTATATATATATATATTTTTTTTTAATTACTGGCAAGGATTTTAAAATAATTTTCAAAAATAAGCAAAATTAATTACATAGCTAAACTGCCTGGAGTAGCCAACTCCACCCCTCTTATCAGTATTTAGACACAGGCATTGTATTTCAACTGAGTTCACAGCTTCTAGGCATGTTCCAGCAGATAATCCCTATTCACTTTTGCATTTTACCAAAAGAACAATAAACATAGATACAGCCATAAAAGGAATTGTGTGGGGGGAGTTAGAGCTTTACAAATTAGAAACTATAAAGAAAGGGTTAATGGCAAGGCACTGCAGTATAAATTTGCAGGTAAAGTAATTAAAGGGACACTGAACCCAAAAATTTTCTTTCGTGATTCAGATAGAGCAACTTTCTAATTTACTCCTATTATCAATTTTTCTTCGTTCTCTTGCTATCTCTATTTGAAAAAAGGGCATCTAAGCTATTTTTTGGTTCAGATTCTGGACAGCGCTTGTCTATTGGTCAGTTAAATTAATCCACCAATCAGCAAGAACAACCCAGGTTGTTCACCAAAAATGGGCCGGCATCTAAACTTACATTTTTGCTTTTCAAATAAAGATACCAAGAGAATGAAGAAAATGTGATAATAGAGTAAATTAGAAAGTTGCTTAACATTGCATGCTCTATCTGAATCATGAAAGAAAAGATTTGGGTTCAGTGTCCCTTTAAAGTACATATTATATTATTTTGTCTCTATCCCAACTTGTTTTATGCCCCTTTAATTGTAAATGCTCTGTAAACAGTTGTCATTCAGCTATTATTATTACAATCATCTGCATGGTGAGAAAAAAATTCAATCAGGATCATCAGGGCTAATTTCACAAATCTTGAAAGATTTCATAGTAAACTACTATAAACTAAATAGTGAAATAAAGTGACTGTGCTTGCACATGCCAGTTGCACCTGCAAGTCCTGAGACAGGCAAAGCTACAATGTGATCCAAAAATAGTTTGTATGGGGTCTTCCATATTCTCTATAACTATCCATTAACAATACACATAGGGCCAGATTACGAGTGGTGCGCTAAGAGTTACGCACCAGCGATACCGGGTTTATCGTGGCTGTTTACATGTGTAGGAAGTTGTGCGCAAATTACAAGTTTAAAGTGAACGCAATCTCTTGAACACAATTTAATTCAACACATGGGATAGCGCGGCATCAGAGCTCTTGTTAATTGTTACTCTCAAATAAAAAGTGTCACTAAACACATCAAAAATAAATTTAAAGGGACAGTCTAGGCCAAAATAAACTTTCATGATTCAGATAGAGCATGTAATTTTAAACAATTTTCCAATTTACTTTTATCACCAATTTTGCTTTGGTTGAAAGCTTAACCTAGGAGGTTCATATGCTAATTTCTAAGACCTTGAAGGCCACCTTTTTTCAGAATGCATTTTAACAGTTTTTCACCACTAGAGGATGTTAGTTCACATATTTCATATAGATAACACTGTGCTCGTGCACGTGAAGTTATCTGGGAGCAGGCACTGATTGGCTAAACTGCAAGTCTGTCAAAATAACTGCAATAAAGGGGCAGTTTGCAGAGGCTTAGATACAAGATAATCACAGAGGTTAAAAGTATATTATTATAACTGTGTTGGTTATGCAAAACTGGGGAATGGGTAATAAAGGGATTATCTATCTTTTAAAACAATAAAAATTCTGGTGTAGACTGTCCCTTTAAAAGTACAATTACACTCATAATAACACTATTTAATATATTTATTTTTTTTAAAAATGTATATAAAATTTATAAGGGCTCAAAGTTATGCGTTCTCAGTTGTTAGGGGAAAAAAGGCATACAAAGGGCTTTAACACTGAGATACATACAAATACATTTAAAAATATGTATGTATGTGTATATATATATATATATATATATATATATATATATATATATATATATATATATATAGATATATATATACATATACAGTATATGTTTATATGTGTGTACATATGTATTTATAGGTGTATATGTGTGTGTGTGTATATATATATATATATATATATATATATATATATATATATATGTCTATATACACAGACATGTATGCACATATAAGCACATAAATACATACGTATACATATATACACACACATATATATTAGAGTGTATTAGAGCCCTTTGCAGTCAAGTAGATGAAAACATGAAAAACATATGTATACAATATTTATATTTAATAAAGTGTTTAACTATGTATGTACTGTAAAGATTTATATGTATGTATGTATGTATATATATATATATATATATATATATATATATATATATATGTTTATATGTGTGTACATATGTATTTGTATGTGTGTGTATATATATATATATATATATATATATTTATTTACAGACATATATACACATATAAACACATAAATACATATGCACACATATATAAACATGTATTTAAGTGAATTAGAGCCCTTTGCAGTCAAGTAGATGACAACATGAAAAAATCATATATATGCCATATTCATATTTAATAAAATGTTTAATTATGTATTTACTGTAAATATTTCACAATCCAATGTTATTCACATAGGGGAATATGTTATAAGCAATTTTAAATAGATATTCATACATATCTGTATATATCTATACCTATATATAATTATATATATATATATATATATATATATATGCTTAGCTATATATTGTACCAAAATACCATCTTATATATATGTAGAAATATGTATTTATGAATAAATAGAACACATTGTGCTATATGAAGAACATTGGAATGTGAAATATTCATATTTTCATGTAGGGTTAGCGCACTTGAGAAAATGTGATTGGGTTTGCGAGTGAGTAGTGTGTCTGTTTTTATTGACTTTTATGGGGGAATAATATTAACATGGTAGTGATATTCTACCTGCGTTTTTTGCGTGCGTTGGGTTAGCGTTCAAGCTAAAACTTTTTACTTTCAACTTGTTATATGCGGGGTACCCGATGTGGGCAAAAAGCTTATTTCTAGGGTTAGCGCACGAGTGTGAGCACTCCATTCGTAATTTAGCCCATAGTGTTTTTTATAGTTTGCAACATTATTCTTTCTATCCTGTCTTTATATAAACATGAATTTATTTAATTTATATTTAATTGAATTGCGGGGAAATATATTTTTGTTTTAATCAGTAGAGTTCACAGACCATGGAAAAGTATAAAGAATGCTGATAAGGTCCCTCCTTTAACAAAAACTTCTTACACCTTAACCCTTTGAGTGCTAAGCTGGATTTTATATTTTTCTGATTTTTACTATTTTTAACAAAAAAAATGTTTTGACTTCCCCCCCCCAGATCCCCAAGACTCATACCATTGGAAAGGTTAGGCGATTACCTTTCCAATGGTGGGTCTTGGGGGTCTGTAGCTGCTCAGATCCCTGAGATACAGGTTTCTAAGCAGCATGCCCCCTTTCCCTATACTTTGTATGTCAATTTTAAATAAAGTTGTGCAGTGACGTCATCATCACGTCATTACGCATGACGTCACCGCACGTAACGGGAATCCCCGGTGATGCCTGTCACTATGCAGGCCTGATCGCCAGGGTAGGAGCGGGTGGGAGCCCCCAGATCACCAACAAGGTAGTTGAGTGCTAGCGACGGCTCTGAGCCGTCGTTAGCACTCAAGGGGTTAAATAAAGTATCTGGATTCTTTTATATAAATTTCCTGTTACTTTTTTTTTTTTTGCGATCTTTCATTCCAATTTTACTTTTATTTATTTTAAAGCAGATAACATTGTCAGACATTTAATATGTTGTCTCAGCAGTACATATCGCTAGTACAAGTTCTATCCCTTCAGGACCAGTTTGTTCACTGCTCCCTTTCAACTCAATATGATATCAGATAAGGACTTAATAAGACACTAATCTCAATTTATAAAGTGGGAACATTGGTATTTTGATAGTGGAAGGGTATTATAGTTGCTTCCATATAGTATTGCATTTTTATCCAGTTTTACTAAACAGTATTTATAACGTGTATGAATTAGAAATACTTGTCAGAATTAAAATTGCTGCAAATAATACCTGGATATTTGTAAGCAGCCCCTATACTGCTTTATTCATTAATTTTGTTTAGACTATTTTATGTATATTTATTTTTATATCATGAATTAGTGTCATTGGGATACCCCTACTAAAGAAAAAATGCTATATAATTTAGTGGCACTTTATATTTGATTATAATAATTACAACAACAAAAATAATAATAATAATAATAATAATAATAATAATAATAATAATAATTTATATTTATAAAAATAAAATAAAAGTACAAACATTTAAAAAATTAAAATAATTTTATTATCTAAATAGTTTGTGAATGTCAGTTTTGCATTACTGATCCTAACTAAAATTGGTGTTGATTTCAATCTTTCCAATATTCATTTTGATGTTGAAAAAATGGTAACAGTTTTTTTTTTTTTTTAATTAACAAGAGATCACAATCTTTCCGATTCGAAAATGCACAATATTTAATCTCCATTTTACCACAATGGAGCCATGAACAGCCAACAATAGATGTAGATCAACAAACACTGGAACCGATAAACCAAACAAAAGAATTTTGCAAATCTACAAAAAAAAAGTCACACACATAGGGCTCCATGTACTAAGCAGTCAGCGAGCTACCCGCAACAAATCTCGCGTCAAAACTCGCAAACTGATATGTACAAAGCCGTCAATTATGTTAAAACTCGCATCTTTAAAATTGCGAGCGTACTTATCCGCCAAACCTCGCTACCGCTCCATTTTTCACTGTAATTAGACACATTTGACCACCAACTCGCCAAAAAACGAATGTACTAAAAAATCTATTTGTCCGCTCGCTACAATTTCCGCTCCCACCTCGCTATTTTTGCCTCGCCACCTTTTAGGTGGCGGGCAAGGTACAAAACAATAGGAAAGTCAATCTAGACGCCAGTCTAGACATATATAAAAGGCAGTAATATCAGCATTGTACTTACAGCATAACTGGCGTCTAATTTGTCTCTCATTTCCATGTACATAAATTGCGCCCAATTTGTCGACTGTAATTAAAGAGTAATCTATTTAAATTTGTATTGTTAGTTGTCAATCTTTATAATTATTTTTATATTAATATTTATATATTATCAGATCCAGATGAAGCCATATCCAAATTGTAAATAAATATTACAAAAATAACGCTCTGTTATCACTCTTCAAAAAATTTTGAACAATAATAAAGTTGTTTAGATAAGTTGAACTTTTATAGGAGCAAAATATCCCGCGACTACTATGATGTTCGTGACACCTTGCATGTCACGTGTTAATAATTGGCCAGACAATTCAACTGAAAGTTAAGTACCGTCAGCTTAGTCGCGGCGAGCGAGGCGTCAAATTTATCAACAATCCGCAACTGCTCGCGGCGGGCTAGACTTGTCTATTTATTGGGGGAATATTAGTACATAGCGACAGCGGACACCATTTCGCCCGCGGCGAGTAACGGCGAGTTTATCCGCGTCTACAATGACGGATGAATTGACGGCTTAGTACATGGAGCCCATAATCTGTTAGAATTGGAGCTTCTGAGCGGAACAGTTATTTTGTGGCTATGTGCAAAAGTTGACTGTTTCTCCTGCTGTGTTTCACTTTGACTCCCAAGTGGTACTTTAATTTTGTGTTTAAAGGGACATGAAACATTTAATAGAGCATACATGTTTAAGAAAATTAGTCTAATGTGCTTCTATTATTAAATCTACTGATTTCCATTGGTACTCTTTGTTGAAAAACATACCTAAGCAAGCTGATGAGCATGCCGGAAGCACTATATGGCAGCACTTTTGCAGAAGTGATTTTAACATTTTAAACTTTTGAGTACTCAATGGCAACAGTGTTTGCACAGTGTATAAACTTTGTTACAAACATTGTTGCTAAACGAATTCGCTAAAGCAAAACCAGTGCACAATTTATAAACATTGTTATAAACATTGTTATAAACATTGTTGCAAAACTAATTGGCTAAAGCAAAGGCGATAAGTTAAACAGTATCTAAGAGGCTTTTCAAGCAGTGTTACTCAACTGCAAAATGATGTAAATTTTACTAACCAAAATATAGTTTGTATATCTTTATTAGGTTTGTATGCAAATTCCTGTAATGTAAGCATTCATTTTGAATGTATAAATTGATTTTAATGTCCCTGTAAATCCCCCTTTTTAAATCATAAAGCACAACAGAATGAAGCTTATGTTTCGTTTTAGTGATTGGTAGTAAATGTGTCATGGGTTTGGTGTTTTTCTGTAGAATGTATATAGGACTCCATTTATCAATATACAGGTAGACAGGATTCCCTATTTGAAAGCCTGTCCAGCTGTGATTGCAGCTAGTGGTTCAGCACTGTGCACCAGAGCAGGAGCTGTCAATCCCCCTGGTTGGATTAGTTCAGTGTGATTTTATACTGTCAGCTTATTGCTGATAGAGAACTTAAGAAGCGTTGTTTGATTTTTCGTGTGAACAAATTTATGGAAAATTTCACTGTAAAAAATAGATTAACAACTCTTGTTTTATCTGTGCCTACATTACTTCTATGTTGTATGTTACTCAAAACCTAGGTGGGCATAAAAAAAAATCCATAACCTTCAAATGTGACAAAACAAATAGCTGTTCTGGATATTTGAAACATTTTTAAATCATTGGTTACAGATTTTGCTTTTTTTGTCTCTATAAAGATTGTGGAAAAAGCACTTTTTCTTTTTTTTACATAAAAGCAAAGTTGAGTTTAATGTCCTTTTAAAGGACCATTAAACTTGACATTTCAACAATGCATACAATGTTTCATTATTGAAAGTGAAACATTATTGCAATATACTTTCATTATTTATTTTGCTACCTTTTTCTGTAAAATACATCTAAAAATGTGCTTTCTCCCAGGAAGGTTTGGGTTAATAATTTTAGGCAATTTATGCAAGCTTTTGTTTACTCCCCCCCTAAGATTCTCAGTAGTCACATGTTTGCAAAATGTAAATTATCAGTTTTGCATCAGTAATAGTAACTAAGTTTAATCAGTTCTAAACCACCTCAAAGGGACAGTCAAGGGCATATAATTTTAAACAACTTTCCAATTTACTTTTATCACCAATGTTACTTTGTTCTCTTGGTATTCTTAGTTGAAAGCTAAACCTAGGAGGTTCATATGCTAATTTCTTAGACCTTGAAGGCCGCCTCTAATCTAAATGCATTTTGATAGTTTTTCCCCACTAGAGGGCATTAGTTCACGTGTTTCATATAGATAACATTGAGCTCATGCACGTGAATTTACCATGGAGAAAGCTCTGATTGGCTAAAATGCAAGTCTGTCACAAGAACTGAAATAAGGGGGCAGACTGCTGAGGCTTAGATACAAGGTAATTACAGAGGTAAAACTTGTATAATTATAAATGTGTTGGTTATGCAAAACTGGGGAAGTGGTAATTAAGGGATTATCTTTCTTTTAAAACAACAAAGGGAAGAGGGAAGAGATAAGGGAAAGCTTCCACACTCTCTCTCAATTTCACATGTGCAAACAGAGTTCATGTTATATCTGAATATTATTTTGTGATTGGTTAGAAAGGAATATTTTGTTCTGGGGACAGGGAAATCAGTGAAAAGTATAAACATAAAACAATATACTTATTTGCAAAATAAAGCTGCAGTTTTAATTATTCTCAGATATGAAGGTTCAAAATCATATAGTTTACAAGTTGTGTTTAGTGGTTCCTTAAAGGGACACTGAACCCAATTTTTTTCTTTTGTGATTCAGATAGAGCATGCAATTTTAAGCAACTTTCTAATTTACTCCTTTTATATTTTTTCTTTATTCTCTTGCTACCGTTCTTTGAAAAAGAAGGCATCTAAGCTTTTTTTTTTGGTTCAGAACTGTGGACTGTACTTTTGTATTGGTGGATGAATTTATCCACCAATCAGCAAGAACAACCCAGGTTGTTCACCAAAAATGGGCCGGCATCTAAACTTATATTCTTGCATTTCAAATAAAGATACCAAGAGAATGAAGAACATTTATATATATTTTTTTTATTGGCTTTAAAAAAAAATGCATTTTTTTCCCCCAGCATTTTTTTTTCACAGCTACATGTTGTGCAATGGAGAGGCACAAGCAGGTCTGCCCACCATTACACAACATGCTGCGCCACCTACTGGATGAAAGTGGTTAAGATCATTGCATGACACATAACTGCTTATTTGAGGCAGTCCTATTTGGGCTGACCCAATCCAGTGAGAGGCATTAGTAAGTGGAACTTAGGGTTGGGGCTGGATGTTAAATGATATAAAACAAAACAAAAATGGAAAAAAAAAAAAACTTTCATTTATTTTGTTGCTGTCCTGTAAAGCTGACAGCTTTGCTAAAGTGAAAAAGAGAGTTCTGTACTACCCTTCCAAGTGCAGTGGAATGTGCCACTGTCACTTCCTTACAGAGCAGTCAGGAAGAGATGCAGTGAGCAGTGTTTTAGCCACATTTTATTGAAGTAAGTTCTGCAACCTTAGATTTTGATGAAAGGGATTCTGTTAGTGAAAATGATAATTTAATGACTGTGGTTTAGTGGTTTTTTTTACTCTTTTACAGCAGTTTAAGGATCGTTTTTGTATTTTGTTTACTCAAAATTTACACCCACCCACTACCTTAGCAGTTTTCCTCTGTACTTCACACTAATTTATAGTCTCACTTTCTGAACTCTCTGTAGCTCTGCTGTTTTATTACTTAAAAATGCAGTGGTCCCTCTTCCCCCCCCCCCTTGTGTGTGTGTGTGTGTCTCTCTCTCTCTCTCAATCTCTCTCTCTCTCTATCTATCCATCTCTCTCCTTATGTGTCGTTCTCACCCATGGTCTCTTTCTCTCTCTGTCTCTCTTCCTCCCCCTCTGACTCTATCATCCCTTATGTGTCTCTCTAACCCTCTGTGTGTGATTGTGTCTCTCTCTCTTTCTCTAACCCTCTGTGTGTGATTGTGTCTCTCTCTCTTTCTCTAACCCTCTGTGTGTGATTGTGTCTCTCTCTCTTTCTCTCTCTCTAACCCTCTGTGTGTGATTGTGTCTCTCTCTCTTTCTCTCTCTCTCTCTAACCCTCTGTGTGTGATTGTGTCTCTCTCTCTCTTTCTCTCTCTCTCTAACCCTCTGTGTGTGATTGTGTCTCTCTCTCTTTCTCTCGCTCTCTCTCTAACCCTCTGTGTGTGCTTGTGTCTCTCTCTCTCTTTCTCTCTAACCCTCTGTGTGTGATTGTGTCTCTTTCTCTTTCTCTCTCTCTCTAACCCTCTGTGTGTGATTGTCTCTCTCTCTCTCTCTCTCTCTCTCTCTCTCTCTCTAACCCTCTGTGGGTTCTCCCCCATGGTCTCTTTCTCTCTCTGTCTCTCTTCCTCCCCCTCTGACTCTCTCATCCCTTATGTGTCTCTCTAACCCTCTGTGTGTTATTGTGTCTCTCTCTTTCTCTAACACTCTGTGTGTGATTGTGTCTCTCTCTCTTTCTCTCTCTCTCTAACCCTCTGTGTATGATTGTGTGTCTCTCTCTTTCTCTCTCTCTCTAACCCTCTGTGTGATTGTGTCTCTCTCTTTCTCTCTCTCTCTCTCTCTCTAACCCTCTGTGTGTGATTGTGTGTCTCTCTCTCTTTCTCTCTATCTCTAACCCTCTGTGTGTGATTGTGTCTCTCTCTCTTTCTCTCGCTCTCTCTCTAACCCTCTGTGTGTGCTTGTGTCTCTCTCTCTTTCTCTCTCTCTCTCTAACCCTCTGTGTGTGATTGTGTCTCTTTCTCTTTCTCTTTCTCTCTCTCTCTCTCTCTCTCTCTCTCTCTCTCTCTCTCTCTCTCTCTCTCTCTCTCTCTCTCTCTCTCTCTCTCTCTCTCTAACCCTCTGTGTGTGATTGTCTCTCTCTCTCTCTCTCTCTCTCTCTAACCCTCTGTGGGTTCTCCCCCATGGTCTCTTTCTCTCTCTGTCTCTCTTCCTCCCCCTCTGACTCTCTCATCCCTTATGTGTCTCTCTAACCCTCTGTGTGTGATTGTGTGTCTCTCTCTTTCTCTAACACTCTGTGTGTGATTGTGTCGCTCTCTCTTTCTCTAACCCTCTGTGTGTGATTGTGTCTCTCTCTCTTTCTCTCTCTCTAACCCTCTGTGTGTGATTGTGTGTCTCTTTCTCTCTCTATCTCTAACCCTCTGTGTGTGATTGTGTCTCTCTTTCTCTCTCTCTCTCTCTATCTATCCATCTCTCTCCTTATGTGTCGTTCTCACCCATGGTCTCTTTCTCTCTCTGTCTCTCTTCCTCCCCCTCTGACTCTATCATCCCTTATGTGTCTCTCTAACCCTCTGTGTGTGATTGTGTCTCTCTCTCTTTCTCTAACCCTCTGTGTGTGATTGTGTCTCTCTCTCTTTCTCTAACCCTCTGTGTGTGATTGTGTCTCTCTCTCTTTCTCTCTCTCTAACCCTCTGTGTGTGATTGTGTCTCTCTCTCTTTCTCTCTCTCTCTCTAACCCTCTGTGTGTGATTGTGTCTCTCTCTCTTTCTCTCGCTCTCTCTCTAACCCTCTGTGTGTGCTTGTGTCTCTCTCTCTCTCTAACCCTCTGTGTGTGATTGTGTCTCTTTCTCTTTCTCTCTCTCTCTAACCCTCTGTGTGTGATTGTCTCTCTCTCTCTCTCTCTCTCTCTCTAACCCTCTGTGGGTTCTCCCCCATGGTCTCTTTCTCTCTCTGTCTCTCTTCCTCCCCCTCTGACTCTCTCATCCCTTATGTGTCTCTCTAACCCTCTGTGTGTTATTGTGTCTCTCTCTTTCTCTAACACTCTGTGTGTGATTGTGTCTCTCTCTTTCTCTCTCTCTCTAACCCTCTGTGTATGATTGTGTGTCTCTCTCTTTCTCTCTCTCTCTAACCCTCTGTATGATTGTGTCTCTCTTTCTCTCTCTCTCTCTCTCTCTCTCTCTCTCTCTCTCTCTCTCTCTCTCTCTCTCTCTCTCTCTCTCTCTCTCTCTCTCTCTCTCTCTCTCTCTCTCTCTCTAACCCTCTGTGTGTGATTGTGTCTCTCTCTCTCTTTCTCTCTATCTCTAACCCTCTGTGTCTAATTGTGTCTCTCTCTCTTTCTCTCGCTCTCTCTCTAACCCTCTGTGTGTGCTTGTGTCTCTCTCTCTTTCTCTCTCTCTCTCTAACCCTCTGTGTGTGATTGTGTCTCTTTCTCTTTCTCTCTCTCTCTCTCTCTCTCTCTCTAACCCTCTGTGTGTGATTGTCTCTCTCTCTCTCTCTCTCTCTCTCTCTCTAACCCTCTGTGGGTTCTCCCCCATGGTCTCTTTCTCTCTCTGTCTCTCTTCCTCCCCCTCTGACTCTCTCATCCCTTATGTGTCTCTCTAACCCTCTGTGTGTTATTGTGTGTCTCTCTCTTTCTCTAACACTCTGTGTGTGATTGTGTCTCTCTCTCTTTCTCTAACCCTCTGTGTGTGATTGTGTCTCTCTCTCTTTCTCTCTCTCTAACCCTCTGTGTGTGATTGTGTGTCTCTCTCTCTTTCTCTCTCTCTCTCTAACCCTCTGTGTGTGATTGTCTCTCTCTCTCTCTCTCTCTTTCTCTTTCTCTCTAACCCTCTGTGTGGGATTTTGTCTCTCTCTCTTTCTCTCTCTCTAACCCTCTGTGTATCATTGTGTCTCTCTCTCTTTCTCTCTCTCTAACCCTCTGTGTGTGATTGTGTCTCTCTCTCTTTCTTTCTCTCTTTAACCCTCTGTGTGTCATTGGGTCTCTCTCTCTCTTTCTCTCTCTCTAACCCTCTGTGTGTGATTCTCTCTCTCTCTTTCTCTCTCTCTCTAACCCTCTGTGTATGATTGTGTCTCTCTCTCTTTCTCTCTCTCTAAGCCTCTGTGTGTGATTGTGTCTCTCTTTCTCTCTCTCTCTAACCCTCTGTATGTGATTGTGTCTCTCTTTCTCTCTCTCTCTAACCCTCTGTGTGTGATTGTGTCTCTCTCTCTTTCTCTCTCTCTCTAACCCTCTGTGTATTATTGTGTGTCTCTCTCTTTCTCTATCTCTCTCTAACCCTCTGTGTGTCATTGTCTCTCTCTCTCTCTCTCTCTCTCTCTCTCTCTCTCTCTCTCTCTCTCTCTCTCTCTCTCTCTCTTTCTCTCTCTCTCTTTCTCTCTCTCTCTAACCCTCTGTGTGTGATTGTGTCTCTCTCTCTTTCTCTCTCTTTCTCTAACCCTCTGTGTGGGATTGTGTCTCTCTCTCTTTCTCTCTCTCTCTCTAACCCTCTGTGTATGATTGTGTCTCTCTCTCTTTCTCTCTCTCTAACCCTCTGTGTGTGATTGTGTCTCTCTCTCTTTGTCTCTCTCTCTAACCCTCTGTGTATGATTGTGTCTCTCTCTCTTTCTCTCTCTCTAACCCTCTGTGTGTGATTGTGTCTCTCTTTCTCTCTATATCTCTAACCCTCTGTGTGTGATTGTGTCTCTCTTTCTCTCTCTCTCTAACCCTATGTGTGTGATTGTGTCTCTCTCTCTCTTTCTCTCTAACCCTCTGTGTCTCTCTCCCCCCGTCTCCCTCTCCCCCCGAGTGCTTTTCTGTGTTTCTGTCTACCTTTTATTTATTTAATTAATGAATTGGTAGTGTCATCTGATGGTGTGGCTTTATTTAAAGGGGTGGGGTCAAGCGCCCCACCATCTTTAAATTTCACCAGCCGCCACTGGATCAAGACATTTTTATATTTACTGAATAATGAAAGAATCTATAAGCATAATTTGCAGCATTAAAGTAAAAAGTATGTTTTAAACATATTTTAATGGGCCTGGATTTCTAGATCTCATAATCAGAGTAAGCATTTTGTTATCTGGCAAGAGTTTCTGTTACAATCCTTTAGACTAAAATCAGATGTTTACTAAGTTGACCAGTTTTCCAAGACACCATTTAAAGGGACATGAAACCCATGTTTTCTTTCATGATTTAGAAAGAGCATCCGATTTTAAATAACTTTCCAATTTACATCTAATATCTAATTTTATTCATTCTTTTGATATCCTTTGTTGAAAATCATATCTAAATATGCTCAGTAGCTGCGGATTGGTGGCTGCACATAGATACCTCATGTGATTGGCTCACCCATGTGCATTGCTATTTCTTCAACAAAGGATATCTAAAGAGTGAAGGTGTATCCTAGCCACTGCCTCACCAGCCTCTGATGTCACTGCACATCAGTGGTCCTAGCTGTTGATTGGTGGCTGCATATATATCTCGATTGTGATTGGCTCACCCATGAGTTCAGTTAGAAACCATTAGTGCATTGTTGCTCCTTCAGCAAATTATACCAAGAGAATGAAACAGATTAGCTAATAGAAGTAAATTACAAAGTTGTTTAAAATTGTATTCTCTATCTGAATCATGAAAGAAAAAAAATGGGTTTCATGTCCCTTTAAGCAGATGCCGTGATATACTAAGTTATCATGGCTCCTTGGTTAAGAAACTGTTATTGAAACTGTTCTTTTGGGAGCAATGTATTTCACTATCAAAAACAACAAGGTATTTAATAAATTTATAACATCTGATTTAGGGGTTGCTTACAATCCTTTAGAAAAACGTGTCAAATTATTTATCTACAAAATTTCCCATGTAATTTAATGGTTCTTTCCGGTTTAAAACCATTAGATAACTCAATCTAAATGATTGTGATCACCCCCTTAGTAACATATGGATTGACCACAATCCTTTAGAAAAAGTCTATCAATTGATTTATCTACCAAAATCCCTGTAAGGTTAAATGGTGAATTTCATAAAAAAATCACTAGATACATTTTTCTACAGGATTTGTATAGCACTCCTTTTCTTTATGCTATTTACTGTGATATGGTTTGTTGGGAGATTTTTGCCTTTCTGTAGACCCGATTCTTATTAACTTAGTATTTGCTCTGCAAGGTACAAACCAGAGAAAAATTTGTTTTAACATGGACAGATTTTATCCTTCTCGCAACCACAGATCATGAGAAGCTGCAGTATGCCTGGTTGTCTGCTGTGAAAAAGATCAACAATTTCACAATTTCAGAATCAGTTTATTCAGCTTCTCTCCAGAAAATCGTTATACGTGTTGCTGATAATGTCATAGCAAATGTTAATATATAGTAAAATAATACATTTCCTGTAATAGTTATTTCATGTATAAGTGCCGATTGGTTCTAATTATAGTGAGTATATAACTCAATAAACATTTATATTGTAAAATGAATCAACTAATGTACACAATTATTATTTTTCTTTCTTTCTGTCTTTCTTTCTTTCTTTCTTTCTTTCTTTCTTTCTTTCTTTCTTTCTTTCTTTCTTTCTTTCTTTCTTTCTTTCTTTCTTTCTTTCTATCTATCATCTAACATCTGTCATATGTATGTCTGTCCATCCACCTATCTGTCTGTCTGTCTGTCTCTATCTATCTATCTATCTATCTATCTATCTATTTATCTATCTGTCTATCTATATATCTATCTACCTTCTATGCATCATATGTCTGTATGCCTATCTATCTATCTATCTATCTATCTATCTATCTATCTATCTGTCTGTCTATCTAATATCTATATACCATTCCTCTCAGCTCATACTGGCAATTATATAAGTTTAGCCCTCTATGCAATAATTACTCTTGACAAAAACAATAAGTGTTAACCAAGAAGAAACATAAATAGAAAATAGGAAGCAAGTGATATCAAGAATAGAGGGTTGCAGTGAACGCCCGCAGGATGCTTTACAATTTATACTATAATATAACTTATTTTGCTAACTTTTTTAGCCCTAGTTCAATATTTCAAGCAAGTTTACAACTCAAATGTGCTTAAGAAATAGCCTCCTGGTAGGTGAACTTAATAAGAATGTGTACACAGTAATATAAAATGCTCAGTTATGTTAACGAAATAACTCTTCCATATATTTTCATTATTTTGCCCCTTCTCCTTTAATTTAAAAAATTAAAATTGTTCATTTTCTAGTCTTGAAAACTGAAAAAGCATATAGTAGGTTTCACAAGCCTAACCTTGTTACAAATATCTCCTTAATTTGCAGTTTGTTATCTTACCATTTGTGCTGAACCAAATAATAAAGATTTTGTTATCACAATGACTGTGGCAAGTCCTGTTTACTCCAGACTCAACTGTGAATTGAAGATTTACAATTGAAAAACAATTGCAGCAAACAAGTTCTAATATGTTCAGACCGATATGCTAACCTTATAAAAGACTACAGAAATGTTGTAATTACAAGGTATTTACTGTCCCTTTTACATTGAAAGTGACACTTTTAAACCCAGCGCCATTCTTTCAGTAAGTGGTACAAATTGCGCCCATGCTTGCATGGCAGGAAACATTTTTCCAAAGTCTGGTGGGATAATTAGTTTGTTAGAGGCATTTTCAAAGTTACATGCCTCAAACCTATATAATATGCTTTGCTTTTTAACGGTACTGCTTTAGCCTATCACAGGAATTTCTGTGGAAAATGGAAAATTAAAACTTCCTTTAGGTATCATACGTCTGTCTCATGTGTTTTACTGTGACTTGTGTAATTGATGTTTAATCTGTGACAGTAATATCTGAAGACAGCCAGTGTAGTTATTATAGTTCAATGTAAAGGTTTCATGATGCACTTCACAGAGTGAGTTCAGTAACTGTATTAACATAGTTACAAATTCTACAAATCCTAGATGGGAAAAAGTCAGTGGGATAGAAATCAAAAGTGCAACAAGATAGATGGTGAAATATTCAGTGGGATCTGCTGCTATGTCGACCGAGCCTGACAAAATATTCTAAACTCTCGACATAGCGGCATTGCCGAGAGGCGCTTACTATACATACCATTGCCAACCATATTGGTGTTGTATAGTAAAAGGATCCCTTGAATATAACAGCCGTGTGGCTAACCACTAATCCTAATTCCCCTAAACTGAGGTACCCCACGATAGCAAACTAACACTACACTAATAAACATCTAAATGCCACATACCTACCACAAGTACTATCCTATTAACCCCTATGCCGCCATATACCCACCGTATGAATGGTAACACCAGCACTTTGATGTATTTAATAAACTTTTATTGGAGTTACATAAAAAGCAACTGCTTTTTATGTAACTCCAATAAAAGTTTATTAAAGACAACAAAGTGCTGGTGTTACCATTTATACATTGAGTCATTTGGGGAGATTGCAGCTGCCCTTAACACCGAGCACTTCTGGACACTGTAGTGCTGTGTACCAAAATAACTGTTTGCCATATACCCACCGCAATTCTATAACTATAAACACCTATGTCACCACATACCCACCACAAAAAACTAACAATTAACCCCTATGTCTCTAACTATAAACCCCCTATGCCCCTCATACCCACCGTAAGTATCTAACTATTAACCCCTATGCCACTACATACCTACAGCTAGTATCTAACTATTAACCCCTATCCCACCACATACCCACCACAAGTATCTAACTATTAACCCCTATGCCACTACATACCTACAGCTAGTATCTAACTATTAACCCCTATCCCACCACATACCCACCGTAAGTATCTAACTATTAACCCCTATCCCACCACATACCCACCGTAAGTATCTAACTATTAACCCCTATCCCACCACATACCCACCGTAAGTATCTAACTATTAACCCCTATGCCACTACATACCTACAGCTAGTATCTAACTATTAACCCCTATCCCACCACATACCCACCGTAAGTATCTAACTATTAACCCCTATGCCACTACATACCTACAGCTAGTATCTAACTATTAACCCCTATCCCACCACATACCCACCGTAAGTATCTAACTATTAACCCCTATGCCACTACATACCTACAGCTAGTATCTAACTATTAACCCCTATCCCACCACATACCCACCGTAAGTATCTAACTATTAACCCCTATGCCACTACATACCTACAGCTAGTATCTAACTATTAACCCCTATCCCACCACATACCCACCGTAAGTATCTAACTATTAACCCCTATGCCACTACATACCTACAGCTAGTATCTAACTATTAACCCCTATGCCGCACATACCCCAAACAAAAACTAACCCTACTCTACCTAACACCTACTGTCCCTTTAAATCAGTATAAAAAAATTAGATGGTTGTGGGTAGAAAGCATGAAAAGGTTCTGTACCTCTAACAATTACTTTGCAGTCATTATCTTTATACTGCTGCCATAAACTGCTAAAGATACATGCATGCTCCTAAACTCCTATGAATCCACCTATGTTTACTCTTCAAATAAGAATACCAATAGAACAAAGCAAATATAATAATGGAAGTAAAATAGAAATTTAAATAAATTATAATACTTTAATTTTGACTTTACTGTCCTTTTAGCAAAAAGCCAGACTATTAGAAGGGAAGGGGCAACGCTATATTAAAAATGCATATAGACATTTAACTATATTTTCTACATAATTATTGTCTGAATGTTCTAATCTCCAGATATATCTAAATTGTCAATACATACCAAAAATCACTGTAAACCTATATGGTCTACACTATGTACTAGATACAGATTTCTATAGCAACCGCGTGTCATTATGTCACAAAATTAAGTGGTGATATCACTTTTCAACATATGTGTCTATATCTGCAAATTTAACAATTAACAAAAATTTGCAAAACTAAAGCAAAAGCATATTAGTATAGTAGTTAAAGCATAAATAAAATATGGGCTAAATTAATCAAAATACAATATTATATGCAAAATGTGTTGCTGTGGCAACAAAGCAAACCTGTAGAGAGTTACTATAGTAACTGCAAAAACAGAGACAAAGGTATTGAGCACAATAAACTATACAACAGCCAAGAAAACATTATGGTACAATTTACATATATAATATGTATAGCAGGTGCAGTTCCTACATCTTCCTCATTAGTAGTGTATAGCAAGTTCAGAAGTACATGCAGAGATATAAATACATTTATATATAATGTTTATATACATTTCACTATGTTTTCCAATAGTAACTTTTACTAGGTGATCCAATATACTTATTATCATAATAACCCTTTAACTCTTCATGGCATGTTTTGAATCACCAAAAGTTTCAAAGCTTACTCTACAGAACATAGTTTGTCTTTGCAGAAGATTTATTACAGTTAGAACATGGGGACATGAGGTTCTAGATATTGTAAATCTTGATTATTTGAAACCCGTTTCTTGGGACTTCTGTTTGCTGCAGAAACCTGTGCAAAAGTTTGGGTTGCCACTAAACGACAACAAATTGTTAAATCCTGATCATGAAGATGTAATTGTCAATAAAAATCCCATTTAAGAAGATGAAAGTACTGTAACTTACAATAACAAAAATGAGAATTAAATAAAGAAGAATGATTATAAGATCTGTTTTGCTAAACATCAATACAAGCTGTCAAAGTCATGGTTATCTTGATTTTCATGGTGCATTGCACATGCACCAATAAAAGAATTAATCCAAGTCAACTTGGAAGACTCACACACTTGTTGAAAAGGCCAGTTTTGTACTTTATCAAGGGCCTTTGGCTGTGGAACTTGATGTGTCCATTTTGCTGTTAAAATTTAGGTAATAATTTGTGGTAGGGTGGGATATGATCAATGTTGTCCATGCATTATATGGGTGAATTTCCAGATTTTGGATCTTTTTACCAATACAAAAATTGTGTTATTGTTTGAATTGTTATTGCAGTAATGTTGAAAAGGCTTATAGGGAGCCAAAAAACTGCAAATAAACCTAATAATCAGGATTTTAATCTACCCCAATATTATCAACAATGGTAGTAACAGTAATAAGTGACAAAGTCTGTGAATGGTGAAATGTATCAAGTGACCACCCGTTGGGCTGGGCTGAGTCTTTAAATCAGGAAACACCCATTGGCCAACCACTAAAAACAGCTCAAAATACATTAGACATACTGGTTGTGATGTATGTATGTTTATCTATGTGAAATAAAAGGTAAAATTTATATTTTAAGAGCTTAAGTGGATGTGTATATACACTGCACTTTTTTTGAATCCTTTCACATGTTGGTGTTTATCAGTCTTCTGAATGAATAGTCAGAATTAAGTGGTTTAAACAAGCTAATACTGCTCACAAATTGTTGCTTGACTATGATGTGATCCTAAAAAATAATTAATGGAAATGCTATTTAAAACATTGGCCTACATTCAATAAAACTTCTTTGTGAAACTAAAAGGTTGCTGAAAAACCTTGATGCTACTTTGCAACTTTATCATAGCTGTGAGTTGTGAGATCATCTCCTTTATAATCAATGGAGCCACATCTTTCTTGCAACTTTTAACATCTCCACTGTCAAAGATAAAGGCATAACAAGATTCCTTCAAAACAATACTAAACAATTTAAAACAAGTGAAAAAAAAAAACCCTCTATTAAAAAGGTATCTAGCATATGTGCAAAAGAAAACTTTAAAAAAAGTTCAACAGGAATAAAACAAGTCAATTTCAAATTCTGTGACTCAACCGTGAGAGAAAATGAGTCTCAATTCTGCATGGTTGAACAAGGTGTAGGTGAAAATCTCATTCATCTAGAACACCCTCAGCCAGCCCCTTGTTTGCTTTTTGAGGTTGCTGAGATATACTTTGTTCTGTTTAGTGAGATTACTTTAACTTAATAAAACAGACATCAAATATTTTACAGATACAAACATTTACAAAACTCAATTTTCAAGTGAGCTTTATAAGTGTTGCAATTGTTATTTTTTTGTCATTGCTAGCAGTTTTTGTTTGCTGTGCTAGATATCAGCGACCATTGATGTTTATAGCAGTAAAAAAAACCTTAAGAAATATGGGTGAAGCAAGACTCTATAAAATTAGTACATTTGAATTTATTAATCTAATACATCATTTTGGCAATTTAGTCAAATTGATAAAACTGGAAATCAGGCAATCTTAAAGGGACATGAAACCCAACACAATCTTTCATGATTTAATGTAGGTAGAACATACAATTTTAATAAATTTTCCAGTTTACTTCTATTATTAAATTTGTTTAATCTCTTTGTATCATTTGTTGAAGGAGCAGCAATGCACTACTGGTTTCTAACTGAACACATGGGTGAGCCAATGGCGATCGGTATATATATATGCAACCACCAATCAGCAGCTAGAACCTAGGTTCTTTGCTGTTCCTACACTTACCTTTCAGCAAAAGATAACAAGAGGAGGAAGCAAATTAAATAATAGAAGTATATTGGAAAGTTGTTTACAATTGTATGCTCTATCTAAATCGCGAGAATGTCTAATTGTGACTTTAGTGTCACAGTTTTAAATCTACTTTTGCTGACATTGGACTCACTCACATGGTTATCACACCTTAGTTTCTTTTTGTATTTTTCTTTACTGGAATTATTTCTTGATATGACAGCATATAACATGAATACCCAGTTCTCTATTTGATACATTAACCCTTTAAAATGTATTTTTTATGTGGTAAATGAAGCAGTAATTGCTGTTTGGACTTCTTGATGTATAAAGTTGTTTTTTTCCCCAATATATTGATATTATTAATTATTTTTTATTTTATACAATGTATTTCCATTTAACTAAAAAGGTAAGAAATATGAAAATATTTGAAGATATTAATTATATATGTTCAGATTAAATCAAAGAGAAGTTACAATGTATGAGCAATACAAATAATACATTTCTTTAGTTGTAAATAACTATCTCACTTCTCTTTCATTCTCTTTTTTTACTCTTGTCCCCACCCATCAATCACTTAAATTTGTTTATTCTTTTTAAAATTCTTAAATTGCTAGTGAAGCTATTTAGTAATATGTAACATGAATTAAAAAAAATAAAAATAGTGAGAGGTCTTTCCAGAATCTTCCTCTTCATTGGTTTTACCAGCCTCTACATCTTCTTCTGTTTCTTGATATTGTTATATGTCAATGTTATTATTATGTTAACTCGTAGATTTTTCATTCTTCAGTGAATTAGCTGTAAAATCACAAAAAATAAAAAAACATGAAACTAGAATGTCTTTTGAAGTTGGTGAAGTTTTGTACATTATCATACTAAGACCTTTACAAATTCCTAAGATCTGCATTTAAGAGTGGGTATTCCAACTTTCAAACCAAAGGTCTAATGTATTTGTGAGAATGGCATCACAGAAGAAAAATGTTCTATTGGAGTATCTAGAAAAGGGCTTCTCACATTACCTATTTCTAAATTAGAATGGGATTTTAAATATTCAAAATTCAATTTTATGGTTATTATGATGAGCATAAATACATAAAAGATGTTGTTTGGAAAAGGGAACGCTTTTCTTCTTTTAGGGTCTCTAATTCCTTTTAGGTGGTTGAACATGCTATTTTTAAAAGCCCCCATGGGACAGTATTTATAGGGATGAAAATGTATTATATGGATAGTAACTTTGTCTTCATTTGGATTTCCCACTATTATAATATGATGTTTTGAGTATTTTAACTACTAAAGCAAATACATTTTAACAGTTCAAATATGTTTATATACAGTTATTTGAATAAAATATTGTATACAATCAAATGTGGCTTATTTTGACATTATTTAATTATTTTCAGGGGAGTTGTGTTTTTGAATTCTCATTGATAAAAATAAACTGTGTCAAAGAACTTGAACTCAAAAGAGGCATTTAAAAGAAATGTAAAATAATCTGTTTTTCTAAACTATGGTGCTTTTTAATTTGGAGTTTCAAATAATTATTATTATTATTATTATTATTACTACTACTAGTAATACAACTACTACTGCTACTAAAATACTAATACTACCATTAATAATATTAATATTTGCACTTTATTTTTGAGTATGTTTATTTCAATAGTTAATAATATTATATGTATACATTTAATCATTGAGCTTGCTGTTTTTTGCTGTGTTTTGCAAAAAGGTTAATTAAAGTATTTCACACTCAGATGAAATAGCTGCACACTCTATTAACATCAACAGATAAAGCAACAATGTTTCCAAACTTGTTAAACAGAGTGCTGCATGATTGAAATCACCCTGTGGCTGATGCAGACTGAGCGGAAATTCCATTAATTAGAACTGACAGCAGACAAAAAAAGTTAATAGAAAGTAGCAAAACCTTTCTCTTCCTTAGAACATTCTCTTGGGTCTGTATGCAAAAAAATTCTGTGAAAATACAGGTACTCCTTTTCTTTAGAAACAAGCTACTTGAGGTGTCCAACTAAAGAGTTTGAGGGCCACATACAAAAGTTTCTGAGCTTCCCAACTTGGCACAGTTGAGCAAGACAAAATAAGTGAATACAATTTGGAAGGCGCAACTTGTAAGTCAGATAGAGAGCTCACTTGCTAATAACAAATTTAAAACCACAGTTCATTTATTCATCTAATTAAATGTCTCTTGTTGCAATTATTCAATTAAATAAAGGGAATTTCAAACGAGTTATCATAGAGTTGTCTCCTTGGTATCTCCTCATATTCTTAATATATCCACAAAGTTTAATTTTAAAATATACAGTAAACTAAAATAACACATTTAACATCATGAAAGATATCATCAAATAAATGCAAAATTGGGGGTGGAGCTAGCCTGCAGCAAGAACGCCTTGCTGATCAAATTCAGCAAAGTGCCATAGAGGCTTCCTCCGGCTGATATTTTCTTAGAGAGAGAGCGGTGCACTGTCACTGATCTGTTCTTCCCGTGGTAGGAGCTTATCTACTCACCGCTTAACATCGTGCCCTGAGTGCCGGAACCACAGCAAAACCACTGTTACCAACCACCATGGCTCCTGCGACCTTTCCAGCGAGAGAAGCGCAATGGAGGCACAGGCCGGTTTTGGTGTAAACTGCCGTCTTTACTGACTGCCGAGAATGGACTAAGTGAGTACACTACTACCCAAACTCTACCTACATACCTCAGCATTTCTCTCACTAGCGACAACACCCTTACCTTGCTATCCCTGTGGAGCATGTTGACAATCCTTCCTTGTACAACAGGACTTGCTTTACGGTATCTTGTACACCTATACCACTCTCTCAACATACTCTAGCAACATCCTACAGTAGTCATCTGAATAATAATAGGTTGTGTAAGGTGGGTGACATATTACATAGCTAGCTCTTTTGACATTTACAGCAAGAAAGCAAATACACTTCAATACCACCACCACTGCAAAGCTTGTTTTAAAAATCTTCACCACAACCTATCCAGAAGCCTCTAAAGAGCTAGTTATATGATTCAGGACACCAAGCACCTGTAATGGAGCACCACAATTGGAGGCTGTGAGAATTATCTGCCACCCTATAATTCTCCTGCTTTTAGACTTATAATATGTGCACAATAGATAACTCTTTGGGACATTTACCAACACTGCTAAGTCATTGGAGGGACCTTAGCTGCGATAAATAGGGGCATTACCTCCTTAAGATAGGTGTTGGATCTACTAACTGAGGGGCCCTCTGATACCATTGCAATAGAGCTCCCCTTTCCACCTATTCACCAACATTTTGCTACTAGTGATATACGGATACCTCCCATTATGCTCACCTCACTTATCCTACCCTTTTGTTGCCCTATATGGGTAAGTCAGTTTGAGAGGTATCTGTTGTCACATATCCTACAAAGGTCTTAGTCTGGCATGTGCTTATTAGAGCTTTTAATATGTGCTTGTAATAACCTGTTGCCTTGACCCTCGTCAGTCATACTACTACACACCAACTACCTTACATAGAACCAGATATACTGGTATTGCCTGAAATCCCCTGGAATACAATGTTTCAAACCCTCAGAAAGAAACAAAAGAATCATCCCTCACCTAAGAGTAAAGTTGCTGATCATCTTCATCAACCAACTATGACTACCTAGGCCTGTTCAGATGATGAAGGCTCAGATAATGTCATTGCAGAATGACAATCTCACTAATAATTTAGTGGATTAATTAAAACCTACTACAACAGGCCCCAATGCTCTCTACAACTACATGCTTCTGCCCAGAGTGGCAACTACCCCTACCGCAAAGATCTACTTAAAGTACAAAGAGACAGTCCTCCTCACCAGATCAACCAGCCTCACTACAGAGAAACCGGGCATAATCATACCTGCCATCTATTTTTAGTTTAAACACTAGACCCTTTCTGACATTAAATTCTGCTCTGAGATGCATCCGACTCTCTCCTTTCTTCTTTTCTCCATTGACAATGAGAGATAACATCCGTGAGCCACATGAGTCTTCCCCTGTGTATATTAGGGGAAAAGACAAAACTATTGAGATAAGTCAAAGAGAGTGTATTTGAGACTGTTGATTGTGTTTGTTATTATATACTATAGTTTATATTGCTTTGACAATCCTAAAACAGTTACTGTTTTTCGATAATTGGTACACAGTAGACATAATCATTCTTACCCTCTAATTCTAGCTGAAATCCTAGACTCCTTCTACATTTGTTATCCTCCTTTCCCCTATAGAAGCTAGACCTAACATCCATAGGTCTTATGCATCTTTCCCTATGCTCATTGGAAGTAAGGATGAAAATACTGAGACAAGTGAGAAAGAATGTGCCTGCTTCTGTTAATTATGTTTGTTGATATATACCAAAGATCATATTTGTTTAATAGACATAATACTGTTCCGATATTGTTACACTGTACATTAACTCTACTAATAGTAAACCTAATCTAGACTACCTGACCTAAACAGATCACGTATCACTGAACTTACATTAGGTATAGCCCATGCACTTTCTGATACTTAATAGTAGTAGTGTGCAGCTATTTAACCTAATACTATTATACTTTTAGACATTTTTTCCCCTTGATTGACGGGAGCCGGTCCTATCATGCCTACCTCCCACCTACATTACTGGTTGTGTTATCTTTGCCCAAACACTTAGAGACTACTCACTAGAATAATGTTTAAAATACACTTCTTGTTTGTCACAACATAACTACTTACTAGTTGTGAAGGTTTCACCTCTCATATCTTGCTTTTTCTGCTTTTTTTTTAATATCTCCTCCTGCCCCTTTTTTTCCCCCCACTCACTCTTCAGACTCAATTTAGTCGATGGCACTGATTGAAATAGCAACCTTGAATGCTGAACTCCCCTACCAAAGGTAGTGTCTTACTCCACCACTTATTGAACCACAAAATCCACATTGCCTTTCTACAGGAGACCCATTGGTTGGGGGATTCCCAGTTCTTCCGGAACTCTACATTTTATCCAATTAGTGAAGCAGCCTCATTTACTGAAAAAAAGAGCTGTTGCAATTCTAGTTCACAAAGTGATTAAATGTGTAATTGAGTACATTGAAGGTGACCCCTATGGCCCTTTATCATTGTGATATGTACCCTAAATGGTGTACTGTGCACTATCATCTCCGTCTACACTCTTAACTCCCAACAAATGGAATTTTTGTGCACACTACTATGATATCTTGAACAACTCAAGAGAGGACACCTATTAATTGGGGGAGATTTAATTTGGGACCCCAAAATTGTTAAGAAGACCCTGGGTGATCGCCAGACTGATCACAGTCTAACCTCACTGTTGATGGCCTTCCGCAAACTGATGTACCAATACAACCTGTTTGATGTGTGGAGATGCTTCTCTTCATTGGAGAGAGACTACATTATTATTATCGGTTATTTGTAGAGCGCCAACAGATTTGCATATACTTCTATAGACCCCATAACTCCCCATACTTGTGTATTGACTATCTTCTATGTGACTCCTGGTCTTTAGATATATTTCTTGCCCCCCCCCAAATCAAGGTATGCCCATGGTCAGACCATGATCTGGTCTGTGATGACTGTTCCATACTACAAATACCTGAAAAACAACCATCTTGGAGACTAGTTTATCTGGTACAGAGATACCAGAGTTTACCCAAGTTATCCGAGAATATTTTGTGTAAAATGATACTAGAGCCACAAGCCTGGAAGTGGTTTGGGCGGCTATTAAAGCCTATCTTAGAGGATACTTCATAAAGAAGGTTACCACTCCCATAAAAAAATATAAATACCCCCAAGCTAAACTTTATAGTGACTTTAGAGTGCTTGAAATAGTGAGCAAAAGAGAACCTAAATCTTCACTTGCACAACAATTTGGTGCCATTTGGGAGGAACTGAGGGTAAAAGACAGTCTCCTTAAACTTATACAATTGTATTACATAAAGGAAATAAGGGTGACAGATTATTAGCAACTTGGCTTAGACAGATAACCCTGACATACTGCATTTCAGCAATACTATCAAAGGAGAAGTATACTCCCCTAGGGAGATAGGCCAGGCATTTGAGAGTTATTATGCATCCCTATATAATCTAGGTTACTTACCTGATACACCTCAAAGTAGGGGGGTTGAGGGCCTTTAGAAAATTCTGAATGGTGGTACTATAAGCTTGACTGTAGATTCTGCAGAATATTCTACAAAACAGCAGCAGAGAGAGGTAATTTATCCTATTATAAAGTCAATGTTAGTAAAATTGAAACCTACCCTATAGGTATATGGCCTGATGAATTAAAAAAAAACTCCAAAGATCTTTCTCTTTTAAATAGTCCCCTAGGGGCATACAACATCTATGAGTATATCTCTATCATGATAAATCTGTAGTCATCAACAACAACTACAAAGATATGAAAAGATATTATGAGATCTCTTGGCCAGGGAAAAGTGACGGTGATCAAGATGATGATCCTTCCTCAATTGACATATCTGTTTTGATGTTTGCCAATAGCAGTCCCACCATCCCTCCTCCACAAATTCCAGGCATCATTTAATTCCTATATTTGTAATGGCAAGAGACCCCAAGTTGTGGCACAAATACTTTAGAACACTTTTGAAAGAGGAGGTATTGGTACCCCCACACTGTGCTAAACACATTACCATCTCTAACTCACTTGTCAAAGGATGTCAGCTGACTTGGTTCAAACTATCCCATAGTCTTTTGATTGCTGCACATCCCTCATCAGTCCACTCAATTGCTAGCCTGATTCATGCCCTGCCAAATGCACATGCTTATAGCTGGAAACAGACTGACCTACAACAACTCAGAGATTTCTACTCCGATAATATACTGCAAAATCATGCTGAAATGCTCAGTAAAATGGATTTCCCTTCTAAACTCCAATTTGAGGTCTCTTATGTGATCCTGGGGATTTTTTGCAGAAAACCTCAGAAGTTTGACCCTATGGGAGATTAGGTGGTCCTCAATCTTCAAATGATATCAGCCTCTGTCAACCACCTATAGGTGTATTCTCAGATATTTATTTCCCTTTAAAAAAAAAACACCTGGATGCTTGGGAGGTTGACCTGAGATGAAAATATGCAATGGATCAGGGCCATCCATCTGATCAAGTCTGCTTTACATTGTGTTACCATGTATGAATTATACTATAAACTTTTGATTAGATGGCACTTAGTTGTAACTAAATTACAGAAAAATTTCCCTGAACATTTCCCTAAGTGCTGGAGAGGTTGCAGAGAACTGGGAACCCTCGTTCATATATGGTGGCCATGCCCCATCCTTTGACCTTATTGTTCTAGAGCCCAAAATGTTTGTGCAAGTCTAGATCTCCCTGATGTTACACATCTAGATATAGCACCTCTACATTTAGGTATTAGGAAGCTCCCCATACATAAACAGTACCTGTTAGTTTATATCCTAACCATGGTCAAACTTTTGATAGCAAGGAACTGGAAGAATGTACATCCCCCTAGATGGCAAGGCGTGGTGGAATGTATTCATTATGTAAAATCAATGGAAGATGTCCAGACAGCAGATGACTACATTGTGTTTGCTTTGGGAAACGTGGAAATCCCTCACATTACCCAGTGCAAGAAAGACCACAGAGCCAAACTAAAATAAAACTGTGTCCCATAGATAAGCCAAATTATGAGAGCTTCCCTTCCATCCACCCCCCTTTTATTTCAATTTTTTTCCCCTTCTAGTCAATGATGCATTTATGGCAAATATTTCACTGCTTCCAATGTATTGGATACCTTCTTCACTATAATGAACTCTTTGTGAGCTGACTATTTAACTAGTAGAATGTTTAATTAGTAGATACATGTTAGTCTATTACAAATACCATTATGTATAATAAAAAATATTTGGGGGAAAACGTAATAAAAGAAAAGTAGTGAAAAGAAAAAATCACTGAACATGCACTAAGAATTAGAAATGTTGAGATTAACCATCAATTTAGTGGTAAATTTATTAACTAGGAAACATTTTGTTTTCTTTTTCTTTCTTTTCTCTTTTTATCTTTGTTTAATGTACTATATAAACAATTATTCAGTTGATTTTAAAATGTCTTGCGCAGATTTACTTTGACTAGATCCATAAGTGTTAACTTGCTAAGGAAACAAATTGTGTTATGCCACTCAACCTACTTTATCACTTACTAGAAAAACTTGGTTTACCAAGGCAGTCTGTAATCTTCCAGGAGAATATAGACTGAACACTGCAACCTGTTTTCACAATAGATCCAATACAATGATATAAAACAAATCCTTTTATTTAATCCATAATGGGAAAAAGTATATTTTGCCATTATGGATTAAATAAAGATGTGTTTTATACTAGTGCTTTGGCATATAATTATAATAATATATCCATACAAAAGTAATTGTAAATGATCAAAATGTATCATTGTAACTTTGTTTATCTACAAACATACTGTATTTTCTAAATTCTCTAGCTATGAATTACATGCTACATTGAATATGACAATAGTAAACTTGTTCCCATGCCCTCGAGACTAAGATAAAAATATGCGACTAAGACTACCCACCTGGGAGTTTCAATTATACAAAAAAGCTAAATTTATAATTTGCATAGACTTAATGATCTTTACTACAACCATGTACTGCATAATAATACACATATATATGCAAATATATTTTGAATATTTGAGCAAAGGTACAACAAAGATCTGGCAATGCAAAATAATATCTATAAACTGAGATTATCAGTTAGAAAATAGAGCTAGGAAAAAAACAACTTTTGTGAGGAATTGTGTTTGTCGTTAGAGAAGCCAAAAAGCAAAGCAAGGTCTTTAAAATGATGCAAATTGCCTATATCAGCTATTGTTTTGCAGCATTTTGAAGGAAACCTAGGTTAGATATCCTTTATGGTCTCTCTAGGGATTATGGAACAAACATAATATTTATGAAAATCAAGCAATGTTTTAATGTCCTTTTTAACCCCTTAAAGGGACACTGAACCCAAAATTTTTATTTCGTGATTCAGATAGAGCATGCAATTTTAAGCAACTTTCTAATTTACTCCTATTATCAATTTTTCTTCATCCTCTTGCTTTCTTTATGTGAAAAATAAGGCATCTAAGCTATTTTTTTTGGTTCAGGACTTGGAAAGCACTTGTTTATTGGTAGGTGAATTTTACCCACCAATCAGCAAGAACAACAAAGTGTGTTCACCAAAAATGGGCCGGCATCTAAACCTACATTCTTGCATTTCAAATAAAGATACTAAGGCCTAGATTTGGAGTTCGGCGGTTAAAAGGGCTGTTAACGCTCCGCGGGCTTTTTTCTGGCCGCACCATAAATTTAACTCCGGTAATCGAGAGTTTAATCAAATGCTGCGTTAGGCTCCAAAAAAGGAGCGTAGAGCATTTTTACCGCAAATGCAACTCTCGATACCAGAGTTGCTTACGGACGCGGCCGGCCTCAAAAACGTGCTCGTGCACGATTCTCCCATAGGAAACAATGGGGCTGTTTGAGCTGAAAAAAAAACCTAACACCTGCAAAAAAGCAGCGTTCAGCTCCTAACGCAGCCCCATTGTTTCCTATGGGAAACACTTCCTATGTCTGCACCTAACACCCTAACATGTACCCCGAGTCTAAACACCCCTAACCTTACACTTATTAACCCCTAATCTGCCGCCCCCGCTATCGCTGACCCCTGCATATTTTTTTTAACCCCTAATCTGCCGCTCCGTAAACCGCCGCAACCTACGTTATCCCTATGTACCCCTAATCTGCTGCCCTACACATCGCCGACCCCTATATTATATTTATTAACCCCTAATCTGCCCCCCTCAACGTCGCCGACACCTGCTTACACTTATTAACTCCTAATCTGCCGAGCGGACCTCACCGCTACTATAATAAATGTATTAACCCCTAAAGCTAAGTCTAACCCTAATACTAACACCCCCACCTAAGTTAAATATATTTTACATCTAACGAAATAAATTAACTCTTATTAAATAACTTATTCCTATTTAAAGCTAAATACTTACCTGTAAAATAAATCCTAATATAGCTACAATATAAATTATAATTATATTATAGCTATTTTAGGATTAATATTTATTTTACAGGCAACTTTGTAATTATTTTAACCAGGTACAATAGCTATTAAATAGTTAAGAACTATTTAATAGTTACCTAGTTAAAATAATAACAAATTTACCTGTAAAATAAATCCTAAACCTAAGATATAATTAAACCTAACACTACCCTATCAATAAATTAATTAAATAAAACTACCTACAATTACCTACAGATTAACCTAACACTACACTATCAATAAATTAATTAAACACAATTGCTACAAATAAATACAATTAAATAAACTAGCTAAAGTACAAAAAATAAAAAAGAAATCGGAACAGCCAATAGAATGCGAGCTCAATCTGATTGGCTGATTGGATCAGCCAATCGGATTGAACTTGATTCTGATTGGCTGATTCCATCAGCCAATCAGAAAATTCCTACCTTAATTCCGATTGGCTGATAGAATCCTATCAGCCAATCGGAATTCGAGGGACTCCATCTTGGATGACGTCCCTTAAAGGAACCGTCATTCGTCGGGAGACAACGGAAGAAGAGGATGGATCCGCGTCGCCTGCTTCAAGATGGACCCGCTCCGCACCGGATGGAAGAAGATTGAAGATGCCGCTTGGAGAAGATGTTTGCCGGTCCGGATGTCCTCTTCTTGGCCGGATAGGAGGAAGACTTTGGAGCCTCTTCTGGACCTCTTCAGCACCGGATGATGGATCGCCAACCCCCGCTTGGGTTGGATGAAGATGTTGGAGCCAGGACGGATCGGTGAACCTGGTATGGTGAAGACAAGGTAGGAAGATCTTCAGGGGCTTAGTGTTAGGTTTATTTAAGGGGGGGTTTGGGTTAGATTAGGGGTATGTGGGTGGTGGGGTTGTAATGTTGGGGGGTGGTATGGTATGTTTTTTTTTACAGGCAAAAGAGCTGAAATCCTTGGGGCATGCCCCGCAAAGGGCCCTGTTCAGGGCTGGTAAGGTAAAAGAGCTTGTAACTTTTTTTAATTTAGAATAGGGTAGGGAATTTTTTATTTTGGGGGGCTTTGTTATTTATTAGGGGGCTTAGAGTAGGTGTAATTAGTTTAAAATTGTTGTAATATTTTTCTATGTTTGTAATATTTTATTATTTTTGTAACTTAGTTCTTTTTTATTTTTTGTACTTTAGCTAGTTTATTTAATTTGTATTTATTGTAGCAATTGTGTTTAATTAATTTATTGATAGTGTAGTGCTAGGTTAATTGTAGGTAATTGTAGGTAGTTTATTTAATTAATTTATTGATAGGGTAGTGTTAGGTTTAATTATATCTTAGGTTAGGATTTATTTTACAGGTAAATTTGTTATTATTTTAACTAGGTAACTATTAAATAGTTCTTAACTATTAATAGCTATTGTACCTGGTTAAAAGAATTACAAAGTTGCCTGTAAATAAATATTAATCCTAAAATTAGCTATAATATAATTATAATTTATATTGTAGCTATATTAGGATTTATTTTACAGGTAAGTATTTAGCTTTAAATAGGAATAAGTTATTTAATAAGAGTTAATTTATTTAGTTAGATTTAAATTATATTTAACTTAGGGGGGTGTTAGTGTTAGGGTTAGACTTAGCTTTAGGGGTTAATCAAATTATTAGAATAGCGGTGAGCTCCGGTCGTCAGATTAGGGGTTAATAATTGAAGTTAGGTGTTGGCGATGTTAGGGAGGGCAGATTAGGGGTTAATACTATTTATGATAGGGTTAGTGAGGCGGGTTAGGGGTTAATAACTTTATTATAGTAGCGCTCAGGTCCGCTCGGCAGATTAGGGGTTAATAAGTGTAGACAGGTGTCGGCGACGTTGAGGGGGGGCAGATTAGGGGTTAATAAATATAATATAGGGGTTGGCGGTGTTAGGGGGTAGCAGATTAGGGGTACATAGGGATAACGTAGGTGGCGGCGCTTTGCGGTCGGAAGATTAGGGGCGTTAATTATTTTAAGTAGCTGGCGGGCGACGTTGTGGGGGCAGGTTAGGGGTTAATAAATGTAATACAGGGGTCGGCGGGTTAGGGGCAGCAGATTAGGGGTACATAAGTATAACGTAGGTGGCGGTCGGCAGATTAGGGGTTAAAAATTTTAATCGAGTGGCGGCGGTGTGGGGGACCTCGATTTAGGGGTACATAGGTAGTTTATGGGTGTTAGTGTACTTTAGGGTACAGTAGTTAAGAGCTTTATTGAACCGGCGTTAGCCAGAAAGCTCTTAACTCCTGCTATTTCAGGCGGCTGGAATCTTGTCGTTAGAGCTCTACGCTCACTTCAGAAACGACTCTAATACCCAGCGTTAGAAAGATCCCATTGAAAAGATAGGCTACGCAAATGGCGTAGGGGGATCTGCGGTATGGAAAAGTCGCGTCTGAAAAGTGAGCGTTAGACCCTTTAATCACTGACTCCAAATACCAGCGGGCGGCCAAAACAGCGTTAGGAGCCTCTAACGCTGGTTTTGACGGCTACCGCCGAACTCCAAATCTAGGCCTAAGAGAATGAAATGAATTTGATAATAGGAGTAAATTAGAAAGTTGCTTTAAAATTGCATGCTCTATCTGAATCATGATAGAAAAAAAAAAATTGGGTTCAGCGTCCCTTTAAGGATCACAATGTACCCTGTACATTGCTGGTTGTTAAAGGTTTGTTGACTCATAATAGAGCGGGTCTTGCATCATGACCGCCCTCCTCCTCTTGTAGGTCTCCAAAATAGCGTGGTCTTGACAGTAACTGCGAGATCAAAAAAATCAATATAAAAAATCAAGATAAAAAAAATCAAGCCCCATTAAATGACCAGCAATGCAAACGGTATGTTGCTGGTCATTAAGGGTTAATGATGTGATAACAACCCTGATTTTTTTAGCATGGAAAAACTCCTGCAGTTCCACTTATATCCAAAGGGCATATTAACTCAGACTGTGCATGTAATTAATTTCACAAGGAAGCTATAAATACACCCAAGCTGACTATGAACTTTATACACAATTATTTCTAGTGGATTGGAATGGGGAACTTAATATTGTAAACTGTAATTTGATATATGAAACTGTGAAATAAAAATGATACATATGTTGGGAGGTGTTAAAATGACTTATAATTTCCACAAGGGATGGGCGAATGTATTTCCTTTGAATTTGAATGTTAGAACAAATGTTATTTTAGAAATTTGATTACAAAAAAATTCTATAATCGAATGCTATTTACAGTTTTCGAATGTCACTTTCAAATTTGAATGTTCATAATAAGATCAAATGTCCACATTCCAAATTTTGAAGGTAACATTCAATTTAACAAATACTATTTAGAGGTTCAATAGTTTAATGTCGTAGGGAATTTAGTAAATTGATACATAATAGATACAAACATATAATTTCAAATGTTTCAATTTCAAATATTGCATCATTTGAATATTACATTTAAATAAATCATTACAATTACTTTTACAAATATATAAATTCAAATTTTTCAAATTCGAAAATTGCATAATTCAATTCGAATTATTAGAAAAATTAGAATGAATATTACATTTAAAGAAAGCATTAGAAATACTGTTACCTTAAACCAGGTTATCAAGCTCTGGGGGGCACTGGTCAGTGGTCTTCTCCCATGTGGGCCACTTGAACAGAGTGAGTACTCTGGAACTGCATATATTAGAAACTGGAAGTGACATTTGACCACGTAGTAGTGCATGGTCCACAGCTGTAGTCCACAAAAAGATATACAAAGTTTATATTTATTTAGTGAGTGCCAAGTGAAGAGATCATTCTGGAACTGAATAAAAAGTGACATTTATCCAAGCAGTGCATATTGGAAGTCTACACTGGACAATGCGTGCTTGTCTTTATATTTAGTTTGTGAGTGCCTATATAGAAGATCAACTGGTTACACCTCTTAGAACACTAAAAAATTGATGGGGCCAAATTAATAATTTAACTAATAAACAAGGGAGGGCCAGCTTAAACTATCTTGAGGGCCGCATATGGCCCCAGCGCCGGTACTTTGAGACCACTGCATTAAACGAATGTTAGAATGTTGTTAAAATGTGTTTAATTTTTTCAAATGTTACAAAACATTCGCCCATTCAAATTTCCACTACTGGGGCAATTCTGTCCTAGGCAGTAGACATTAGCAACAACAGAAAATTGGTAGGAAATATATGAGACACCCTGGCCTCCAATGGTGGGAAATATATGGGACAAATGAGCTAAAACTATTGGGAATGGGGGTATGATTCAGTTGTAGCAGATTTATCTGAGCTAAATAAACCACTAATTTACACACAATTAATTGCACTTAGCAGCTTGAAATAATGAGCTTTTTATTCTTCTTTATGTCTTTAATGAATTTGTTCGGAACATGTTTTTTGCGTATGTTAAACTACTATTCACAAATCAAACACGTTTGGAATATTTTCACATTAAATGTAAAATAGAATTCTGACCATCATAAAATCCCACAGCATGTAAACCTAAGGGATGTTCTTTGATAAAATGAGTGCTATATTTTTTTCAGGCCCCTTTTGTTTAAGATTTGCAGTTAATAGACTTTTTATAAATATTCCCTTGATAGCTATGCCAGACAAAATAACATTTAGAATTTGCCTAAAGCCTGAACAATCTCTATAAACAACCATTCGTCTAAATAAACATATTAGAAATGTTAAGCCCCACTAACATTTACCTTGCTGAGAATAGACATTTTATTCATTTATCACAAAAGATAGATTATTTGTTTATACGCTAACAAAGAAAACACAATTCCAGTGAGGAGTTCAAGAAAATGATGGACAATCGTTATTATTATTTTGGTTAAAATGAGTGGTAGAAAAATGTGCTCTTAAATGGACATTGTACACTAGATTTTTCTTTGCATAAATGTTTTGTTTATTAATCCATTTACATAGCCATTCTGGGGGTGTTTTTTATAAAAATGTATAGTTTTTGTTAATTTTTAAATAACATTGTGCTGATTTTCTTAACCAAGCCCAAAAATTTTAGATGTATACTGTTATAATACAGACTTCAGATTGCTTCTGTTTGTATAATGTGTCTTTTCATATGCAGGGGAGGGGGTCTGCTCTCAGCCCCTTTCAGTGGGTGTCACAGTCTAATCTTATCCACAGTGCTAAATTGGGAGCTTCTAAGTAAGATTTTAAAAAGATTTTATACTGGATTGTTATATCATTATCTGTGCATATTATTCTTTATAGTAGTGTCTATTAGATAATGTTAAATAAAAATTGCTGTATACTGTACCTTTAAATACAGAAAAAGGGAATAATCAACTAAAAGCATTATAACAAAATACAGCAATAGGACATAGGGCCCGATAATCTAATCGTCACCAGATCAGACGTGTTTTTTGTCGCCGACCCTCACTGGTGGAATTAGCGTAAAAAAGGGGCAGTCCCTGTGAGTGTTGAGTTGTCTCCTTTATAAAGTAATGTGTATAGCATCTTACAATCACCTATATTTTCGTATGCGTTTTATTTCTTTTTCTATTAGGGTTATAAGTATTTTGAGTGTTTTGAGAAAAGCTTGCCATATTTTAGTTTGCAAAAAAAGAACTGTGAGATCTGTAGTGTTAAAAAATGTATAGAATTACGCTGGGATTTAAGAGACAATTTCATATACGCCCCTAGAATGCCCATGTTCAGCCCATTTTACAAAAAAAAAAAAATTACACCTTTGTATTTAGTACTTTTAATTACAAATTTTCTGTTTGTTTTTTTGCACATCCAGTGTACCTAAGCTACGATTTATGCTGTGCATATTTAATATGATTTATTGTGTCATTTACATACAAATTTTAAGTTTTTGATAAAATATGATTTTTGGTGTGTTACAATTTTTGATGCACCTTAAACAATTCAATTTTTCCTGCATACTTTTCTGTGAATGATTCAATGTTTGTTTTGTAATATTGTTAAAATATTATTTTTATTGTGCACTTTTGTAATGTAGGCGTCGCCTTCCCATATGAAAATGCTGTATACGTCCTTAATTAGACACTCTGTTTTCAAGGTAAAAAGTTACTATAGATCATTCCACCAGGGAAATAGAAATACTGGTGAACATTCTTTAAAAATCTTGCCAGCCCAGAGACTTTTAGACCATCAGCCCTTAGTCTGAATTTCAAATGAACAGTAGCTTTTTTTCTGATATATTTCAAAATCCTATTTATTTTACCAGCCCCTGTATGACAGCTATTCATATACATATGCATATCATACTCATTTATGTATATACTCAAAACTCTTGCACATGCTCAGTGGTAGAAAGTGTGATTATAAAAAGACTGCGTGCAATTTGATTTACTTTAGTTTTCCTTTGCCTTTACATTATAATTCATTCTATTTTCATATTTTCACAGATGTGTCTCTGACTTGTGAATATTAGTGCTAAAACATATTGGGCTTGATTATGAGCGGAGTGCAATATTGCGCTTACATGAGTGCGATATTTATGCTCTACTCAGTAATACCAGTGTATGTAAATGTGCGCTGGTATAACAAGTGTGGTGCAATGCAAACGTGACCTTGTGTTTGCATTGCCTGGAAGCTAAGCGCTCACCATAGGCTTTAGTGGGAGCCTCATATTCATGCAGCAATAAATAAATATTGTATATACACATATTAACACATAAAATAAGCATATACATATATATTTAAAGTGAAAACACAGTACCCCCATTGACATCCACGTTTTTTATTCTAACACCCCACCTCCACTTACTTTAACTCCTCATAACTGCTTTGTGCAGTTTTTTATTAAAAAAATAAAGAAAGATGCTCATATTTTTATTTAATTATTACTTTACTGTCCTCTTTACTTTGGGCAATTGGGGCAATTGGGGCAACTTTTTTTCATTAACTAGAGATCTTATAATCTGGTTAATGATTTCTAGCGCAAAGTGAAAAAGCGAGCTCACAATCGCATTAACCAGTCACTTGTATTTAGCATGCACCCGTAAATGGGCAAATTTGCCCCTTTATGGGCCCACGTTAAGATAGTGCCCACTCATAATGTTTCCCTGTGTTTCTAAACCTGGCTAGTAGAGCATTAATATATAAAGAATTGCCTAAGGTTAGTGACGTTAGCAGTCCTTGGAACGTAAAGCTTACAAACTAATGGGCCAGTGAATACAGTAGAGATGCATGATCAACATATGCATAATAAAAAGACAATGCAATAGCACTTAGGGGTAGATTTATCAAGTGCCGACATCGCTAAATGCCGATAGCATACGCTGTCGGCATTTAACTTTGCACAAGCATTTCTGGTGAAATGCTTGTGCAATGCCGCCCCCTGCACATTCACAATCGGCCACTAGCAGGGGGTTGTCAATCATCCCGATCTCATCTGATCGTGATGATTACTTTCCGCCACCTCAGAGGTGGTGGATGAGTTAAGGAGTAGCTGTCTTGCATCTGCAGCTTGTTAAATATACCCCTTAGTCCTGAATTTCAAATAAGTAATTTTTTTTTTTCCTGACAGATAGTTTCCTTTTCCTTCCCCAGCATCATGTGACAGCCATCAGCCAATCACAAAATGCATATATGTATATAATGTGACTTCTTGCACATGCTGGTGTCTCAGAAAGTGTACATGTAAAAAGACTGTGCACATTTTGATAATGAAAGTAAACTGGGAAATTGCTGCTCTATCTGAATCAAGCAAGTTTCATTTTGACTTTAGTGTTTCTTTATGTTGGAGGGTAAAATATTAGGAATAATGTTTTCAGCTTCCAACAGTAGCATTATGAGCAAATAAAAAGGATATTTTAATTAAAAATTATGGCCTAGATAATACGGAATCGCTATTGATGACATAATAACCAGAGAATGTTAAGCCGTCATCCCTTATCAAGCCCTATACTTTCAATGGATTGTGCGGCTAGACATTGCTCAAATTACAACTGTGAGGCGCAACACATAAAAGCGCTAAAAGGTTAGGGCACCTTGAGACTTGAAATAAAATGCTAGGGCTAGAATAAAGGTATAACAAAAACACATCAAAATAAATTAAAAATAATATATATGTTTATTATTGCAATATATTATAAAAAGTGTTATAAAGGGATACTTGTTGTTCATAATATTCTACTTAAAGGGACACTGTACCCAAAAAAATTATTTCGTGATTCAGATTGAGCAGGCAATTTTAGCAACTTTCTAATTTACTCCTATTATCAATTTTTTCTCGTTCTCCTTGCTATCATTATTTGAAAAAGAAGGCATCTAAGCTTTTTATTTTTGTTTCAGTACTCTGGACAGCACTTTTTTATTGGTGGATTAGATTATCCACCAATCAGCAAGGACAACCCAGGTTGTTCAACCAAAATGGGCCAGCATCTAAACTTACATTCTTGCATTATGAATTAAAGATACCAAGAGAATGAAGAAAATTTGATAATAGGAGGTAAATTAGAAAGTTGCTTAAAATTTCGATGCTCAATCTGAATCACAAAAGAATTTTTTTGGGTACAGTGTCCCTTTAAAGGATTAGAAAAGTCAGCATTATATTAACATATATTAACATACACAAGGTTCATAAATTATCATGTAATACACCTGAACTTACTATTTCTCAAAACCGAAGCCTCTAACACCGTTTAAAATGTTTTTTAATTATATCGATGTGAAGTCAAGTATTCCCAGCCCCACCAGAAATTACTGCCTACTCATTCTCTAAAACGCCCACCTGTTTGCAATAAATTCCCATATTTTTACTCCCACAAAACATGCACAAATTTTTCCGGATCTCTCACGCATGGGCACATGCAATAACAAAAGACTTTTGCCAGATCTTCAGCAAAATTAGACGCATGCGTATTGGGACCACAAACTGCAGTGACATCTGACTGGGAACTCCTGAACTGAATTGCGCATGCGTTAACTCCAGCACACAGTCGAGCTATACCCGGAACTAAAGAGAAAGGAAGAACACAGGTTGCCCATCGTGATTGGCTTATGCAAATGAGCCTCACGATGGGTTTGGAAATCCTCCAACTTCTAGCCGTAATAGCAAGAGAACGGATAAAACTTTGCAGCGCAAGGTATTTGATCAAATATTTGTTATAAGCAACCTTGTACAATTCAAAATAGAAATTTTTTAACCTTACCATCCCTTTGTTCATTATATATATATATATATATATATATATATATAAATATATATATATATATATATATATATAATATATATATATGTGTGTGTTTATGTGTGTGTGTCATTCCTTTTAAATGCAGATGTTCTAGCTTTTATAAGAAAAAAGTATTCTACAGTGTAATTGCATTTGTGATATACCATACATGCAAGAAGACTATTAAATAGGGATTTCTCTATAAAACAAAAATTAAAATCCTGCATATTTTATTATTAGTTTAGCAGCTATTTCAAAGGTATAATATTGTCTTTGTCTAGGTATTTTATGCAATCTCTAGATCAGTAGTAATTTATTGTTAGAAGTATTAAAATATAAAAGGTTTATAATCTTTCCAAAAGTGCTGCGTCTATTAAGTAAATATCGTTATGTTTTATCCCAATTACTAAATATCTGTGTTGTATCAGAAAAATAAAGTACTGATCTTATCTAAGAGGTACTTGAGTAAGACATCTAATCATTTTTAGCATTTTCCTTTTTTTTTTAAATCAAAAGTTGTTACTTATATAATGATGGACCAAAAGGATGAAAAGAAAGAGTTGAAAAATTATTAATTGGAAAATGAATTCAAAAAATAAAACATATGACGTTCAAGTAAATAACTTAAAAAATAGCAGTACAATAACAGGATACATTTATTAATTGAAGGGTTGTTTAGACTAAGGCAGTGGAACACAGTCTAAAGTTATGCACCAATCTTGTGATTCAAAAAAAGCACTGGTCATAGGTGCACACGGAACACAAAATGGCCCTATAGTGCAATCTTTTGGCCCCCTTGCTTCTCCAAATTGTGTACTATTAAGCTCTTAAACAGGTAGAAATGTTTCAGTACTATAATCTCAGCAAAGTTTATCTCTAAGAAAATAAATCTGATACAGATGTAGGCATCATATCAATATTGGGAGATCCTTATGCATTTCTGTCTTGATTTCTATCATTGCTTTATGTTGTCAACAGGTATTGGCCAAAACAAATGTATTTATTGTAGATATTACTAGTTGGAAGATTGTTTTTGTACAGGTACAGAATATTTTCTTTTAATTGTTTTTATAATTTGTTTACAAGCTTTCAGAGGGAAACATAAACCCTTATGACCCCTCATGTGAAAAGGTTAAATACATCTTGAGTCTACCACACTTCAGTGCTTTGCTTATATTAAAAAGGACAGCAAACACCTTGAGATTCATATATAAAATGTTTATTTTTACATAATGAAACTTCTTTGCAATATATTTTGCAACCTTTTCCTGTTATTCAGCACTGAAAGCTGAGCAATTTCTAATACTCCAGAACTTGAAATGCACCCTTGCTGAATTCTCAAGGCTAAACTCTGCTACATATCTGGCCCCAATCGGCTTCAACTGGAAATAAATGCATTTTATAGAAACTTTATGACAGTAACTAGCCTGGTTTTCTGTTGACTAAAGTCCCAGATGGTCTACTCCAAATAAGGCAAATGGTGGGCGGAGTTTAGCTACTGAAAAATTACTGCAGAAAAAAGGATATTAATTTGTTTTAAAAATGTTGAGACTTGGCTGATATTTTTATTATTTAGCAGTACAGCAGAAATGTCTTGTAATTACAAGGTACTTACTGTCCCTTTAAAATTGACAGATAGGTAGACAGACAAATAGAGACAGACAGCTGGATAGACATATAGATACAGACAGACATATAGGTAGATAGATAGATAGATAGATGATAGATTAGTAGATAGATAGATAGAAAGACATATGTATGTGTATATATATATATATAGTATATATATATACTGTGTGTATGTATATATATTATATATATATATATATACATACACAAAAGTAGACAATGGCAACAGCACTTTTCTTTAAAATACTTCTTCTTTATTTAAGCAACATTAGGATAAAACCATAGCGACGTTTCGAGCCTCTTGGACCCTTCCTCATGCTATAGAATAAGAACAAACATCTACCTTATATACACCTGTGTATAGGGTGGGGCTTAATTAATTGCAAGATTTTACCTGAGCTTAGCTCATGTTGGTATCCCCAACAGTAAGGTTCTAACTAAACTTTTCAACTTTATTTTTTTAACATTTTTTCTCAACACTTAAATGTATAATTGTGTAGTTTTGGCATATATGTTTTTTACATTATATTTCAAATACACAGGAATTTAAAAACAATTATAAAAACAAATGCAGATCATAATCCTTGTTTAATCCATTCGGATACAGAGTTTTCAGATTTTTTATCCACCATACTTCTTTCTTTTTAAGTAGCAACTCTCTATTGCCTCCTCTCCTTGGTTTAGGAAATATGGTCTATGACCTGAACCTTGTCATATCCTTACACTCTTATAGAGGACTTGTGTGCACTTATTCTGTCCCTGATGGGGTTAATTGTCTCCCCTACATAGCCCGCCCACACGGCATTTCAAGTTATATACAACATAATTAGTATCACATGTGAAGAGGCCAATGATTTCTCTCTTTTTGGTGTCATTAATTTGTGCAACATTTTTACCCCTTATCATTGAGTTGCATTGAGCACAATGTAGACAGGGTGTGGACCCCATTGTTTGCAGTTGTTAGGTAGTTAACTGGGTCTTTTTTATCACTACCAATATCTGCTTTCACTACAATATCTCTTATATTTTTAACCCCTTTGTATAGGAACTAATGGGGGGTTGTTGGAATTCCCTAATATTAGGTTAGTCCTCTCCAGTAAATACCAGTGCTTTCTTATTATCCTGGAGATATCTTCACTGTACTGATTATATTCTGAGGTGAAAACAAGTTGGTTTTTAATTTTTTTTTTTAAATCCGTGTTCTCTCTTCTTTAACTGTTTGTTCACATTTCTCAATGATAGATATAGGATAGCCTCTATTGCAAAATTTCCTAGCCATTTGTTCATTCTTTTTTTCCTGCAGTCTTGGTTCTTTTACATTTCTAGCTGTCCTAAGAAACTGGCTTTTAGGAATTGATTTAAACCTCGCTCAGGATGAAAACTTTCATAGTGTAATATTGTGTTACAATCTGTCGGTTTACAATATAGATCATATAATCTATGAAACATAGCCATACTTTACAGTTTGTTAGGTAACTGTTATTAATATATACAAAACTTTCTTTCATATTGGCTAACAAAAATATTGGCGTATGAAGGGTCCACATTGGAGCCCACAGCAGTTCCTTTCTTTTGTATATAGTATGTATCTTGAAATAAAAAGTAATTTAAGTATAGAATGATGTTAAGCATTTCTTCTATAAAAGAACATTGTAAATTTGTATATATTTCAGAGGATTTTAATGACTCAAGTACTGCCTGCACCCCTGCCTCATGGGGGATAGCTGTATACAGGCTGACAATGTCAAGGAAAATAAGATATCAGTGTCTCTATTTTGATTTCTTTAATTTTTCCCCAAAAAATCCCTGTTGGATCTTAGCAACAGGATTCAGAATTTTATCAAGAAAGATTGCAACATTGAAAATACAGATTCTGTACTAGCCACAATTGGCCTTCCCGGAGGCTCCTTTAAATTTTTATGAATTTTAGGTGTTGTGTAAAACACCGGGGTAATTGGGTCTTTTTTTATTAAAAACTACCTAACAACTGCAAACAAGGGGTCATACCCCTGTCTACATTGTTGCTCAATGCAACTCAATGATAAAGGGTAAAAATGTTGCACAAATTAATGACACCAAAAAAGAGAGAAATCAATGGCCTCTTCACCTGTGATACTAATTATGTTGTATATATCTTGAAATACCCATGTGGGCGGGGCTATGTAGGGGAGACAATTAACCCCCATCAGGGACAGAAATAAGTGCACACAAGTCCTCTATAAGATGTAAGAATATGACATTACCCTGTCTCATCACATTTTATAACAGCAGGGCATACTGTTAGCCAGTTAAGGTTTCAGGTCATAGACCATATTCCTAAACCAAGGAGAGGAGGCAATAGAGAGTTGCTACTTAAAAAGAAAGAAGTATGGTGGATAAAAAATCTGAAAACTCTGTATCCGAAATGGATTAAACAAGGATTATGATCTGCATTTGTTTTTATAACTGTTTTTAAATTCCTGTGTATAATAACTGTGGACATGTGTCTATTTGAAATATAATGTAAAAAACATATATGCCAAACTACACAATTATACAATTTAAGTGTTGAGAAATAAATGTTAAAAAATAAAGTTGAAAAGTTTAGTTAGAACCTTACCGGTTGGGGATACCAACATGAGCTAAGCTCAGGTAAAATCTTGCAATTAATTAAGCCCCACCCTATACAACAGGTGTATATAAGGGAGATGTTTGTTCTTAATTTATAGCATGAGGAAGGGTCCAAGAGGCTTAAAACGTTGCTATGTTTTTATCCTAATGTTGCTTAAATAAAGAAGAAGTGTTTTACAGAAAAGTGCTGTTTGCCATTGTCTACTTTTGGAATTATATCTATGGGAGTAGGGCTGGCCTCCCAGGCAAACGTGCACTGCAAAGGTAAACCTATAATAAGCTATACCAGTGAAGGGTTACCTGAGAAAGTGCTGGACTTACTGCTCTATTTGGTTTTATATATATATATATTTATATATATATATATATATATATAGTATATTATATATATATATATATATATTTATATATATACACAGTATATATATATATATATACACAGTATATATATATATACACATGTGTATTTACAGGTATGTATTTACATGTTTTAAATATTATGTGCACACATACATAAATACAATACATATATATATATATATCAATATATATTTACATATAAACACATACATACACATGTATACGCTTATATATATATGCACTTTTCAGTCCTTTCCAGTCAAATACCTTTGTGTTTTGAATAGAAATACTTGACATTCCAATGTTCTTCACTTAGAAAAAAATAAGTATACATATATATATATATGAATATCTTACAATATATACCTCTATTAATATCTAAATATGTTTATATTCATATAGACATATAGGTATAAGATATATATATTTAAAAAAAAAATGTCAAATATATATAGAAATATCTATTTAAAAACAAACAAACATAGGAATGTAAAGTATTGTCGAAAATCGTTGGGTTTAGTGCAGTTTTCCTAGGAAAGCATTGGGTTAGTATGCGAGCGATAACATGTTTTTTTTTCAGTGCGTCCCATAGAAGTCTATAGGGAGAAAAAGTTAGTCGCGATATCCGAAGTCCTGAAGTTAGCACGCCTCTTTTGCTCGTAAGCTAAATTTTTACTTGTAATATTTGGGCTAATGCTGGCCGCAATAACTTTTTACTTTTGAGTGCAGTTAGCGAACGAGAGAAAAAAATCTAAATAGTGTGCGGTTATCTGGCTCTTGATGTTTTAATCTTCCAATACTAAAAAAAAGTTTAATATCTACAGCACAAGTTCGACAATTAAATTAAAGAAAAAAAATCAAAAAGCACCTGTAACTCTACAATGAATATCATTTATTGAAAGAAACCGGGTAATTAAATCAGCAAAGAAAACTTCTCAAGGTTAAATAAAGATTTTCTTCTGTAAAAACAAATAATATAACACATAATAGTCACAATGTAAAGCACTTCTTACTTCCATGCTGTGAAAATAACTGCTTGAAGAAAATAAAACAAAAATTATTGTGCAGATTTTTTATATATTCAAACTAATTTCTTGCTTCAGAACTACAGATGATAGGTAATCACGATAAACAAAGTTGAGATACTAAGCTCTGTGGGATATAAAGCTTATGCATAAAGCAACTGTCTCAGTTACTGGTTTGTGTCTTCATGCTGTGAGGCCTTGGCTTCACACTCCAGTCATGAAATAATGACGTCAGTTACTGAATAGCTAAAGGTCCAATAATCTTCAAAGCTTAAAATTAATCTCTGTATGATTTACAGTTGATCAGAATGTGCTTATTTTGGTTGATGGATTATTTTTTTTCTGAAAACACTTGTTATTTTCTTTAAAACTCATATTGCAAGGTACCAGAGACAGATGATGTAGGAAAAAAAAAAAAAATGCAAAATTTGTTGCCTCATAATATAACTGGTACATTATTGCAACATACACAGAAGGCAACAATGCAATATATGTTGCTTACAATACATTTAAATTATGGCAAATCTTTTCACACAGAATGTTTGGATTAGCTATTGTTAGAATTACAAAATCAAACCTGTTTAGCATAAACCACAGATCAGAGATTATACAATGATTTTGAATTGTGCAGAAAAAGAGGAGGAAAATATTTAATTTTACTTCAGTCAGATAACATTTTTTTTTTTCACATTCCTTCCCAGTATTCTTGGCTTTCTTCTGTGCCCTCTTAGACAGGGACATTTCTAGAAATTTTATTTGAGTGCTAACAAATTAAAATATGCAAATGTTAAGGCTGGTGGTTGTAATGTATTCCTTAAGGACCAATAAATACAGTGGATTTGCATAATTAACAAATGCATCATAAAAAAGGCAATGCATTAGCACTTATGGGTCGATTTAACAAGCAGCTGATGCTGCCTTCAATCACGATGATGATTCTGGCCCATCAGAAGCTTTAGGTGGCAACTGAAATCATTCAGATATGATCGGATGATTGACACACCCGCTGCTAGCGGCCGATTGGCCGCCTGTGAGCAGGGCACAGCATTGCACAAGCATTTTACTACTAGAAATGCTTGTGCAATGTTAAATGCCGACAGCGTAATGGTGTCTGCATTTAGCGAGGCGAGCGGACATGATTCGCTAACAGTGAATCATGTCCGCTCAACCCTACATAAATCTACCACATTGAAGCCTATCTATTAAAGTGTCAACTGCAAATACGTCAGAATTCCGCATCGTAATTGTTATGAGATTGATACGACCTAGTTAACAAAAGCCTACAGATCGGCAAATGTTAAAATCATGACGTAACATACGAACCGGCGATCTCAATCTGATGTAGATCGATGCTTACATCATTACAGAGACACGTTTGCTCTATCTGACACTTTTTTCCCAGATAATGAAACTTTTAACAGATACACTCGCGTCTTTTTCGACACAGCGTACCTGGTTTTCAATCCGCCACCCAGGAGGCCGCGGATGCCGTAAGAAATCAATGGAGTCTGAAAGCAGCGAAAGCTTATGTTCGATGCTGCCAAGACAAAGAAATATAACCCATTGATTTCTATGGTAGAAAACAAGTAACATTTACACCTAACATAAACCCTGAGTCTAAAACACCCCTAATCTGCCGCCCCCCGACATCGCTGACACAAATAAAATGTATTAACCCCTATTCTGCCGCTCCCTGACACCGCCGCAACTAAATAAACTTAATAACCCCTAAACCTCTGGCCTCCCACATCACCACCACTAACTAAACTTATTACCCCCTAAACCTTCAGCCCCCCACATCGCCAAAAACTAAATGAAGCTATTAACCCCTAAACCTAGCAACCCCCTAACTTAAAATTACAACATCCCTATCTTAATATGAATTACAACCTACCTGTAGAATTAAAAGAAACTGTTTTTAAACTATTAATTAACCTACTATAACTATTATACTACAATTACAATAAAATACTAATTAAATAAACTAAATTACATATTAAAGAAACCTAACCATACTCAAATTTCTTAAATATACTATTAAAAGTAATAAATAGTATTATTAAAAGTAATAAATTACAGAAACAAGCACTAAATTACGAAAAATAAAAAAACAAATATTAAAAAATAAAAAAGAATTACACCTAATCTAATAGTTCTATCAAAATATAAAGCCTCACAAAATTAAAAAACCCTAGCCTACAATAAACTACCAATGGCCTTTAAAAGGACCTTTTTTGGGGCATTGCCCCAAAGATAACAGCTCTTTTACATTACAAAAAAATACAAACACATCCCCAACAGTTAAACCCACCACCCAACCAACCAACCCCCAAATAAAAAATAATAATCTAAAATAACCTAAGCTCCCCATTGCCCTTAAAAGGGCATTTAGTGCTTTTATATGCCCAGATCCTAATCTAAAAATAAACCTACACAAAAAACCCTTAAAAAAACCTAAACACTGACCCCTGACGATCCACTTACAGTTCTTGAAGTCCTGCTTGAATGATCCATCCAGCCAAAGAAGTAATTATCCAGGCGTCAAGAAGTCTTCATCCGAGCGGCCTCTTCCATCTTCATCCAGCCGGACAAGTCCCTCACCCCGATGGCAAGAAGTCTTCATCCAGACGGCATCTTCTATCTTCATCCATCTGGCGTGGAGCGGGTCCATCCTAAAGCCATCCGGCACAGCGCATCCTCTTCATACGGTCGCCGCCTTAAACTGGAACTTCAATGCAAGTGACGCCATCCAAAATGGCGTTCCTTGCATTCCTATTGGCTGAAAGATTTAAATCAGCCAATAGGATTAGAGCTGCTAAAATCCTATTGGCTGTTCCAATGAGCCAATAGGATTGAGCCTCTCATCCTATTGGCTGATTGGAACAGCCAATAGGATTTTAGCATCCAAGATGGCGTCACTTGCATTGAAGTTCCAGTTTACGGGGGCGACCGTATGAAGAGGATGCTCTGTGCCGGATGTCTTCCGGATGGACCCGCTAAACGCCGAATGGATGAAGATAGAAGATGCCTTCTGGATGAAGACGTCTTGCCACCTGAATGAGGACTTCTCCGGCTGGATGAAGATGGAAGAGGCCGCCCGGATGAAGACTTCTTGACATCTGGATGTTGACTTCTCTGGCTGGATAAATCCTTCAAGCGGGACTTGAAGAACTGTAAGTGGATTGTCGGAGGTTAGTGTTAGGTTTTATTAAGGTTTTTTTGAGTGGATTTTATTTTTAGATTAGGATCTGAGCATATAAAAGAGATAAATGCCCATACAAATACCCTTTTCAGGGCAATGGGGAGCTTAGGTTATTTTAGATAGGTTTTTTATTTGGGGGGGTTGGTTGGTTGGGTTGTGGGTTAAACTGTTGGAGGGTTGTTTGTATTTTTTTGCAATGTAAAAGAGCTGTTATCTTTGGGGCAATGTCCCACAAAAAGGCCCTTTTAAGGGCCATTGGTAGTTTATTGTTGGCTAGGGTTTTTTTTTATTTTTTTATTTTGGGGGGGGGGGGGGCTTTTTAATTTGATAGGGCTATTAGATTAGATGTAATTCTTTTTTATTTTTGATAATTTGGTTTTAATTTTTCGTAATTTAGTGTTTGGTTTTTTTTTGTAACTTAGTTTTTGTTTTTTTCTGTAATTTAATACTTTTAATAATCTTTATAGTATATTTGAATAATTTTAGTAGGGTTAGGTTTCTTTAATATGTAATTTAGTTTATTTAATTGGTATTTTAATGTAATTGTAGTATAATAGAGTAGGTTAATTAATAGTTTAATAATAGTCTCTTTTAATTCTACAGGTAACTTTAAATTTATATTAAGATAGGGATGTTGTAATTTTAATTAAAGTTAGGGGGTTGTTAGGTCTGGGGTTAATAGCTTAATTTAGTTTTTTGGCGATATGGGGGGCTGACGGTTTAGGGTTATAAGGTTAGTTAGTGGTAGTGATGTGGGAGACCAGAGGTTTTAGGGGTTAATATGTTTTATTTAGTGGTGGCAGTGTTAGGGAGTGGTGGGATAGGGTTTAATAACTTTATTTAGGTTGCAGCGATGACAGGGAGCAGCGGGATAGAGGTTAAACATTTTAGTATAGTGGCGGTGTTTAGTGACAGGGTATAAATAAAGTTGTGAAAAAGCTGAATAGACGCAAGATCGATGACTGCTAGTTAACAACAGTCCGATGTTAATCACCCCGTACTTGGTGCACGTCTTTTTCATAAATTAAGGAGAGCGTATTGAGATATGCGGCCCGCGATGTTAGGCGAGCATATTGATGCCGGCGAATGCAACATATTTGACACTTTGATAGATATCCCCTATTATCTGAACTTCAAATGAGTATTTTTTTTCTGACAAATTTCAAAGTTATGTCTATTTCCACTCCTCCTGTATCATGTGACAGCCATCAGCCAATCACAAATACATATAAGTAAATTCTGTGATTTCTTGCACATGCTCTGTAAGAAGCTGGTTACTCAAAGGGCTCCATTTATGAAGCAACATATAGGTTGCGGATTGAAATCATCATGATCAGATCGTGATGATTGACAGCTCCTGCTACCGGCCGATTGGCCGCCAATGAGCAAGGGGCGGCATTGCACTAGAAATGCTTGTGCAATGATAAATGCAGACAGTGTAAATTTACCCCCAAAATGTGTAAATAAAAAATACTGTGCACATTTTGTTAATAGAAGTAAATTGGAAAGTTGTTTAAAGTGCATGCTCTATCTGAATCATAATAGTTTAATTTTGACTTAAGTGTCCCTTTACATAACATTAATTATTTAAATCCTTTTTTCCCATCATGATTCTCAGTTGTGATTCTGCTCTTGCATATCTTTATTTTTTTTGTTTTATCTTTCTCTCTTTAATGGTAGTAAAGTAGCCGGTAAACAAAGAGACACAAAACAATCAGCTGTGAATCTGTTAGGTGCAATTATCTACCTCCAAATGATGAGAAACAAGCTTTTTATCTGGTGATTCACCTGCCTGCTCATTATTCTGCCCAAGACCTATATAGCAACAATGGCAACAGGCAGAACCCAAACCAAAACACCCAGATCTGCCAACTACTTGTGGAGTGTTGCCATATCACCAACTACACATACCCCTGAGGACCATGTAATCCAGTGTTCTCCAGATGGGGTCTGAGTGTACAGTTGGCCTGAATGATGTATCTGGCAGTGGAATCACAGAGCATGGAATGACACCTGCTGCTTTCCTTGTCAAGATCTACCATTTGGAGGGCACAATAATACAGTAGTGAGTACATTTCTCACTCTTTTCCTACCTGTATAACCCATCCATCTTGCAACTGCATAGCTGTATGCAATTAATGTATCCTCTACTCCAAACTACATGATGTATTTGCGTTTAGAACAGTATAATTTGGAAATACACTTGTAGATTTTTGTGTGGCCATTTGCTTTTTCATTTACATAACATATAAGCTTCTTTTAAAGAGTAAACTGACTCACCATCTTGTGGAAAATGAATCTCTTTACACACAAAAGACATTGCTTAAAGGGACATTGAACACATTTTTTTCTTTTGTGATTCAGATCGAGCATGCAATTTTAAGCAACTTTCTAATTTACTCCAATTATGAATTTTTCTTCGTTCTCTTGCTATCTTTATTTGAAAAAGAAGGTATCTAAACTTTTTTGGTTCAGCCCTCTGGACAGCACTTTTTTATTGGTGGATTAATTTATCCACCAATCAGCAAGGACAACCCAGGGTTGTTCACCATAAATGGGCCGGCATCAAAATACCAAGAGAATGAAGAAAATTTGATAATAGGAGTAATTAGAAAGTTGCCTTAAAATTTCATGCTCTATCTGAACCACAAAAGAAAAAATTTGGGTTCAGTGTCCCTTTAAGTAATATTTTTTTTTACTAAGGAATTGAGCATGAAATTTTAAGCAACTTTCTAATTTACTACTATTATCAAATTGCCTTCATTCTCTTTATTGAAATGCAAGAATGTAAGTTTAGATGCCGGCCCATTTTTTGGTGAACAACCTGGGTTGTTCTTGCTTATTGGTGGATAAATTCATCCACCTATAAAAAAGTCCTGTCCAGAGTACTGAACCAAAAAAAAAAAGCTTAGATGCCTTCTTTTTCAAATAAAGATAGCAAGAGAACGAAGAAAAATGATAATAGGAGTAAATTAGAAAGTTGCTTAAAATTGCATGCTCTATCTGAATCACAAAATAAAAATATTGGATTAAAAAAAAAACAAAAACAAAACAAAAACTCGGAATCCAAGCTTCATTTTCTGTGTCATTAACGTGATGGCCCACTATCTAGAGTTACCTAATAAGCCTTAGAAGAATACACATAAAGCTCCATCTTAATTAAAAGTGTATTGGTTTGTTTATTGATCAGGGTAGCATTTATTCTATCTTGGATCTGGGGCTATGCATTTTAATTGTTAGCTACATGTCTTTTCTGACCACCTTATCCTCAAGATAATATCCCATCATGTAAAGAGGCTAAAATCAAGCATTATGTGTGAAAAGTTTCTAACATGCTGCAAGGCTATGTAGGATGAATTTGTTTTACTTTAACTGGGAAATGCAATTTTAGTGGTACTATCATGCTACTGCCGACCCCAAAGGTGTTGTGTCTCATGCTCATAAATTCTTTCATACACTGAATTTTTAAAGGAAAAAAGTGTAAGCTTTTAAGAGGAGAAACACTGCATATACATTGGATCCTATTATGCCAAGCTCAAGGATGGTGGCAACCTGATAATGGTGTGCAAACTCAAATTTCTTCAGGTTTTTGTTATCTGTACTCTGCGACATCATGAATAGCTAATTGTATGCTGAAAAACGTATTAGATGGACAGATGCGCTTCAAGGTCCTGATAATATATGAAGATTATTACATTTGATTTGTTTTTGTATACCACAGCTTTATTCAATGATAAGCAAGCTTATACTGTTTTGTATTCTACAGCATATTTTCCCTAACTATAATGAGATATAGTTTATACTTCAGTAAAATACTTTGAAAACTACAAAAATCCTAATTAAACTATTATTAACTCGAAACAACACCACTCTTTGCTATTGTCTTTATCGTTTCAAAAATATTAATAAGTTGTTTGCAGATATGCTAGTTATTATTTAAAAATTCTATTTTCCTGCACTCAGTACAACTACATGACTTTGATCAGAAGCTGTATAATAATAGAATAACAAGTAGACAGGCCAAGACTTGGCGTAAAAAGCAGCCCTGGAAATTTTGAAGACCAGCCTAAAATACTGCCGAGTTCATAGGGGCCGAATTATCAATGTGCGGGACGGCATTTATCATTGCACAACCATTTCACAAGAAATGCTTGTGCAATGCCGCTGCTCCTTAACTCGTCCTCTACCCCTGAGGCGTTGGATGGCAATCAGCCATATCGGATACAATCGGGTTGATTGACAACCCTGCTAGCGGCCGCTAGCAGGGGGTTTCAATCAACCCGATCGTTTCCGATCAGGCTGAGTGCCGTCCGCCACCCCAGAAGTAGAGGAAGAGTTAAGGAGCAGCAGTCTTAAGCCGCTACTTCTTAACTCCAGTGTCCGGCGAGCCTAAAGGCTCGTGCGGAAACAGATGCATTGGGGCTGATTGACGGCAAGATAAATTGGCCCCAGAGAATGCACATGGCAGATTTTTCTTACAGGGATAATTGGGATACTCCTCCCAATATGTTTTTTTCCAGAATATATATAAACTTTGTGAGGAATATGACGGGTAACATAATTAACACATTTAACAGTGCAATGATTATGAAATAGGGGCATTAAAATTCTGCATCCAGGCATAGTGATATTAAAATAAAACATCTATTCTTTATTAGAACATATTAAAAAATAAAATGCAGGGAGGCGGAGCCAACTGCCAACATGGATGGTCGCTAAAAAACGGAGCTCTGATCAACAGTAAATTGAAGAGGCTAACTACTACTTATTAACGACTTAACAACCATTACAACAGCCTCCTAACAGCTCCTAGACTGCTCCGAAGCCTCTTGGTATCTCTGCAGACCCAATTACCTCAGCCATAACTACAGGATCTAGGATCATAGGCGCTAAGATGCACAGCCTTGAACATGGAGGGATTATACGCCACACTGCAGTCCTTACTTAAAAACTTGGAGTCTAAGATGGACACCTGTTTGAAGATCTCATTACAGCATGCAGTGGTATGGATAGTGACTGCTCCGCCTCGCCTAACAAAGAAGCGTCAACTCCCAATAGTGAGGGAGACCGAAACAAACCGGGTCAAAATGGAACACTTTCAGACCGCTTTGAGCCTTAAGGTGGAGACTCCACCGCATCCAGAAATGATTGAGCTCAGTGAGAGTCAACCTGTGGTAGCAGCGGAACGTCTACTTAAATTTACGAAGTACAAAAATACAGAGACTCAGATCATTAGTTATATATCCCCGGTTCCCTGTGTTACTAACCGGAGCCCTGACAAGCCCCTTGGCTCCTATGTTCTCCAAGAGTCTGGAAGCTCACAACATTACGGTCATCTATGAACATAGTTGCAGCGTACCACACTACAGCCCCCTTCAATATACATGCAACATGGCGTCGCTCGTTCTGCTGCCGTGTGAGCTTCAGACAGTGTTGATGTTGCTGTGGAGTGCTCCAGACCTCCGGACTGTCGCACAGTGTATGGGAATCACTACGGACCCAAGAATACAGGATCAGCTACTGGTCATTGCAATGATAGTTTCCCAAAGCCATTTTGTCCATACTATCGCCTAGATTTAGAGTTCTGCGGCCAAAGGGGTGCGTTAGCTATGCTGGCTTTTTTCTGGCCGCACCTTTTAAATACCGCTGGTATTTAGAGTTCACAGAATGGCTGCGTTAGGCTCCAAAAAAGGAGCGTAGAGCATATTACCGCAACTTCAACTCTCGATACCAGCAGTGCTTACGGACGCGGCCAGCTTCAAAAACGTGCTTGTGCACGATTCCCCCATAGAAAAACAATGGGGCTGTTTGAGCTGAAAAAAAAACCTAACACCTGCAAAAAAGCCGCGTTCAGCTCCTAATGCAGCCCCCATTGTTTGCTATGGGGAAACACTTCCTACGTCTGCACCTAACACTCTAACATGTACCCCGAGTCTAAACACCCCTAACCTTACACTTATTAACCCCTATTCTGCCGCCCCCGCTATCGCTGACACCTGCATATTTTTTTTAACCCCTAATCTGCCGCTCCGTAAATCGCACGCTACTTACATTATCCTATGTGCCCCTAATCTGCTGCCCCCTAACACCGCCGACCCCTATATTATATTTATTAACCCCTAATCTGCCCCCCACAACGTCGCCTCCACCTGCCTACACTTATTAACCCCTAATCTGCCGAGCGAACCGCACCGCTATTATAATAAAGTTATTCACCCCTAATCCGCCTCACTCCCGCCTCAATAACCCTATAATAAATAGTATTAACCCCTAATCTGCCCTCCCTAACCTCGCCGACACCAAACTTCAAACATTAACCCCTAATCTGCCGACTGGAGCTCACCGCTATTCTAATAAATGTATTAACCCCTAAAGCTAAGTCTAACCCTAACACTAACACCCCCCTAAGATAAATATAATTTAAATCTAACGAAATAAATTAACTCTTATTAAATAAATTATTCCTATTTAAAGCTAAATACTTACCTGTAAAATAAATCCTAATATAGCTACAATATAAATTATAATTATATTATAGCTATTTTAGGATTTATATTTATTTTACAGGTAACTTTGTATTTATTTTAACCAGGTACAATAGCTATTAAATAGTTAAGAACTATTTAATAGCTAAAATAGTTAAAATAATTACAAAATTACCTGTAAAATAAATCCTAACCTAAGTTACAATTAAACCTAACACTACACTATGAATAAATTAATTAAATAAAATACCTACAATTACCTACAATTAAACCTAACACTACACTATCAATACATTAATTAAATACAATATCTACAAATAAATACAATGAAATAAACTAACTAAAGTACAAAAAATAAAAAAGAACTAAGTTACAAAAAATAAAAAAATATTTACAAACATCAGAAAAATATTACAACAATTTTAAACTAATTACACCTACTCTAAGCCCCCTAATAAATAACAAAGACCCCCAAAATAAAAAAAATGCCCTACCCTATTCTAAATTACAAAAGTTCAAAGCTCTTTTACCTTACCAGCCCTGAACAGGGCCCTTTGCGGGGCATGCCCCAAAGAATTCAGCTCTTTTGCCTGTAAAAAAAAACCTACAATACCCCCCCAACATTACAACCCACCACCCCACATACCCCTAATCTAACCCAAACCCCCCTTAAATAAACCTAACACTAAGCCCCTGAAGATCTTCCTACCATATCTTCACCATACCAGGTTCACCGATCGATCCAGAAGAGCTCCTCCGATGTCTTGATCCAAGCCCAAGCGGGGGGCTGAAGATGTCCATGATCCGACTGAAGTCTTCATCCAAGCGGGAGCTGAAGAGGTCCATGTTAGTGTTAGGGTTAGACTTAGCTTTAGGGGTTAATACATTTATTAGAATAGCTGTGAGCTCCAGTCGGCAGATTAGGGGTTAATGTTTGAAGTTTGGTGTCGGCGATGTTAGGGAGGGCAGATCAGGGGTTAATACTATTTAATTATAGGGTTATTGAGGCGGGAGTGAGGCGGATTAGGGGTTAATAACTTTATTTAGTTGCGGTGAGATCCGCTCGGCAGATTAGGGGTTAATAAGTGTAGGCAGGTGGAGGCGACGTTGAGGGGGGCAGATTAGGGGCTAATAAATATAATATAGGGGTTGGTGGTGTTAGGGGCAGCAGATTAGGGGTACATAAGGATAACGTAGGTGGCGGTCGGAAGATTAGGGGATAATTATTGTAGGTAGCTGGCAGCGACGTTGTGGGGGGCAGGTTAGGGGTTAATAAATATAATATAGGGGTCGGCGGTGTTAGGGGCAGCAGATTAGGGGTACATAAGGATAACGTAGGTGGCGGTCGGCAGATTAGGGGTTAAAAAATTTAATCGAGTGGCGGCAATGTGGGGGGACCTCGGTTTAGGGGTACATAGGTAGTTTATGGGTGTTAGTGTACTTTAGAGCACAGTAGTTAAGAGCTTTATAAACCGGCGTTAGCCCAGAAAGCTCTTAACTACTGACTTTTTTCTGCGGCTGGAGTTTTGTCGTTAGATTTCTAACGCTCACTTCAGCCACGACTCTAAATACCGGAGTTAGAAAGATCCCATTGAAAAGATAGGATACGCAATTGACGTAAGGGGATCTGCGGTATGGAAAAGTCGCGGCTGAAAAGTGAGCGTTAGACCCTTAATGACTGACTCCAAATACCAGAGGGCGGTAAAAACCAGCGTTAGGAGCCTCTAACGCTGGTTTTGACAGCTACCGCCCAACTCTAAATCTAGGCCTTAGTATGCTAGGCATCGGCTAGGACAAGGTTGCTGCCCATCTCAGCTATATAAGGCTTCATTCAGACTTAAAGTTGTGTTAATGTCGGGAGTTGAGAGCCCTTCCTAATACCTAATGTTTTGGGGCACAGGATTTGAACTTGATTTTTATTACGCACCAGGTTTGAGATACTACGCTCCTCTATCCTATTTCTTGTTTATATACTAGCGTAATTGTTCCTATTATTGTACATATTTGCACATAAGTTTCCTCCTTGCTATGACATATTTGAAGGTATTGAAACTGCGCTGCTTTTTCCTAATGGTCATCAAACACCATATATATATATACTGGTGGTTATGGGTCTTGTAGTTTCTGATGTCCCACAAGGTGATTAACACAATTATCCAGGTCTGCTTGCTATTCATAGATCACCCACACCAATGCACTATATATTTCTTTCCTATTTCCTAACATATTACAGGGTAATTTACACAGTTAAACCAGATTCCACTCACAGGAGGGCCCTTAATAATCCCATAGGGAGCAAAAGCAGCCCTTATACTATTGTCTGAGCCTTTTTTATTCTATCCTAACAATAAACCTCATCTACTTAGTTAGCTCAACTTTTAATATCTTAGGCATTAAGTAACACTGGCCTAGATTTGAAGTTTGGCGTTAGCCCGTGAAAACCAGTGTTAGAGGCTCCTAACGCTGGTTTTAGGCTACGCCGGTATTTGGAGTCACTCAAAATAGGGTCTAACGCTCACTTTTCAGCCGCAACTTTTCCATACCGCAGATCCCCTTACGTCAATTGCGTATCCTATCTTTTCAATGGGATCTTTCTAACTCCGGTATTTAGAGTTGTGTTTGAAGTGAGCGTTAGACATCTAACGACAAAACTCCAGCCGCAGGAAAAAAGTCAGTAGTTAAGAGCTTTCTGGGCTAAAGCCGGTTTATAAAGCTCTTAACTACTGTGCTCTAAAGTACACTAACACCCATAAACTACCTATGTACCACTAAACCGAGGTCTCCCCACATCGCCGACACTCGAATAAATTTTTTTAACCCCTAATCTGCCGACCGCCACCTACGTTATGCTTATGTACCCCTAATCTGCTGCCCCTAACACCGCCGACCCCTGTATTATATTTATTAACCCCTAACCTGCCCCCCACAATGTCGCCTCCACCTACCTACACTTATTAACCCCTAATCTGCCGACTGCAAAGCGCCGCCACCTACGTTATCCTTATGTACCCCTAATCTGCTGCCCCTAACACTGCCGACCCCTATATTATATTTATTAACCCCTAATCTGCCCCCCACAACGTCGCTTCCACCTGCCTACACTTATTAACCCCTAATCTGCCGACCGGACCTCACCGCTATTCTAATAAATGTATTAACCCCTAAAGCTAAGTCTAACCCTAACACTAACACCCCCTAAGTTAAATATAATTTACATCTAACGAAATTAATTAACTCTTATTAAATAAATTATTCCTATTTAAAGCTAAATACTTACCTGTAAAATAAATCCTAATATAGCTACAATATAAATTATAATTATATTATAGCTATTTTAGGATTAATATTTATTTTACAGGTAACTTTTGTATTTATTTTAACCAGGTACAATAGCTATTAAATAGTTAAGAACTATTTAATAGCTAAAATAGTTAAAATAATTACAAATTTACCTGTAAAAGAAATCCTAACCTAAGTTACAATTAAACCTAACACTACACTATCAATAAATTAATTAAATAAACTACCTACAATTAACCTAACACTACACTATCAATAAATTAATTAAATACAATTCCTACAAATAACAACAATTAAATAAACTAGCTAAAGTACAAAAAATAAAAAAGAACTAAGTTACAAAAAATAAAAATTTTTTTACAAACATAATAAAAATATTACAACAATTTTAAACTAATTACACCTACTCTAAGCCCCCTAATAAAATAACAAAGCCCCCCAAAATAAAAAAATGCCCTACCCTATTCTAAATAACTAAAGTTCAAAGCTCTTTTACCTTACCAGCCCTGAACAGGGCCCTTTGCGGGGCATGCCCCAAGAAGTTCAGCTCTTTTGCCTGTAAAAAAAAACATACAATACCCAAGCCCCCCAACATTACAACCCACCACCCCCCATACCCCTAATCTAACCCAAACCCCCCTTAAATAAACCTAACACTAAGCCCCTGAAGATCTTCCTACCTTGTCTTCACCTCACCGGTTCACCGATCGGTCCAGAAGAGCTCCTCCGATGTCCTGATCCAAGCCCAAGCGGGGGGCTGAAGAGGTCCATGATCCGGCTGAAGTCTTCATCCAAGCGGGAGCTGAAGAGGTCCATGATCCGGATGAAGTCTTCATCCAAGCGGGAGCTGAAGAGGTCCCATGATCCGGATGAAGTCTTCTATCAACGGCATCTTCAATCTTCTTTCTTCCGGATCCATCTTGCAGACCTCCGACGCGGAACATCCTCTTCTCCCGACGCCTACTAGCCGAATGACGGTTCCTTTAAGGGACGTCATCCAAGATGGCGTCCCTCGAATTCCGATTGGCTGATAGGATTCTATCAGCCAATCGGAATTAAGGTAGGAATATTCTGATTTGGCTGATGGAATCAGCCAATCAGAATCAAGTTCAATCCGATTGGCTGATCCAATCAGCCAATCAGATTGAGCTCGCATTCTATTGGCTGTTCCGATCAGCCAATAGAATGCGAGCTCAATCTGATTGGCTGATTGGATCAGCCAATCGGATTGAACTTGATTCTGATTGGCTGATTCCATCAGCCAATCAGAATATTCCTACCTTAATTCCGATTGGCTGATAGAATCCTATCAGCCAATCGGAATTCGAGGGACGCCATCTTGGATGAAATCCCTTAAAGGAACCGTCATTCGCCTAGTGGGCGTCGGGAGAAGAGGATGTTCCGCGTCGGAGGTCTGCAAGATGGATCCGGAAGAAAGAAGATTGAAGATGCCGTTGATAGAAGACTTCATCCGGATCATGGACCCTCTTCAGCTCCCGCTTGGATGAAGACTTCATCCAGATCATGGACCTCTTCAGCTCCCGCTTGGATGAAGACTTCAGCCGGATCATGGACCTCTTCAGCCCCCCGCTTGGGCTTGGATCAGGACATCAGAGGAGCTCTTCAGGACGGATCGGTGAACCTGGCAGGGTGAAGATAAGGTAGGAAGATCTTCAGGGGCTTAGTGTTAGGTTTATTTAAGGGGGGTTTGGGTTAGATTAGGGGTATGTGGGGTGGTGGGTTGTAATGTTGGGGGGGGGTATTGTATGTTTTTTTTACAGGCAAAAGAGCTGAATTCTTTGGGGCATGCCCCGCAAAGGGCCCTGTTCAGGGCTGGTAAGGTAAAAGAGCTTTGAACTTTAGTAATATAGAATAGGGTAGGGCATTTTTTTATTTTGGGGGGCTTTGTTATTTATTAGGGGGCTTAGAGTAGGTGTAATTAGTTTAAAATTGTTGCAATATTTTTATTATGTTTGTAAATATTTTTTTATTTTTTGTAACTTAGTTCTTTTTTATTTTTTGTACTTTAGCTAGTTTATTTAATTGTATTTATTTGTAGGAATTGTATTTAATTAATTTATTGATAGTGTAGTGTTATGTTTAATTGTAACTTAGGTTAGGATTTATTTTACAGGTAATTTTGTAATTATTTTAACTATTTTAGCTATTAAATAGTTCTTAACTATTTAATAGCTATTGTACCTGGTTAAAATAAATACAAAGTTACCTGTAAAATAAATATTAATCCTAAAATAGCTATAATATAATTATAATTTATATTGTAGCTATATTAGGATTTATTTTACAGGTAAGTATTTAGCTTTAAATAGGAATAATTTATTTAATAAGAGTTAATTTATTTCGTTAGATTAAAATTATATTTAACTTAGGGGGGTGTTAGTGTTAGGGTTAGACTTAGCTTTAGGGGTTAATACATTTATTAGAATAACGGTGAGCTCCGGTCGTCAGATTAGGGGTTAATAATTGAAGTTAGGTGTCAGCAATGTCAGGGAGGGCAGATTAGGGGTTAATACTATTTATTATAGGGTTAGTGAGGCGGATTAGGGGTTAATAACTTTATTATAGTAGCGGTGCGGTCCGCTCGGCAGATTAGGGGTTAATAAGTGTAGGCAGGGGGGGGCGACGTTGTGGGCGGCAGATTAGGGGTTAATAAATATAATATAGGGGTCGGCGGTGTTAAGGGCAGCAGATTAGGGGTACATAAGTATAATGTAAGTAGCGGCGGTTTACGGAGCGGCAGATTAGGGGTTAAAAATAAAATGCAGGTGTCAGCGATAGCGGGGGCGGCAGATTAGGGGTTAATAAGTGTAAGGTTAGGGATGTTTAGACTCGGGGTACATGTTAGGGTGTTAGGTGCAGACTTAGGAGGTGTTTCCGCATAGCAAACAATGGGGCTGCGTTAAGAGCTGAACGCGGCTTTTTTGCAGGTGTTAGGTTTTTTTTCAGCTCAAACAGCCCCATTGTATCCTATGGGGGAATCGTGCACGAGCACGTTTTTGAGGCTGGCCGCTTGCGTAAGCAACTCTGGTATCGAGAGTTGAAGCTGCGTTAAAAATGCTCTACGCTCCTTTTTTGGAGCCTAACGCAGCCTTTATGTGGACTCTCAATACCAGAGTTGTTTTTATGGTGCGGCCAGAAAAAAGCCGACGTTAGTTTTTCGGGTCGTTACCGACAAACCTCCAAATCTAGCCGACTGTATTTCAAGTTATACAGACGTTATAATACATATTGATAGTTATCCTACAATAGATATATAGACCTGGTCTTATTACTGAAGTTTGCCCCTTTACCAAAGGGTTCCCCTCTTCACAATAATGACTGCCTTCATACACAGACATATTTGATTTGACAATATTAGTGCACAGTGTCTACTTTTATCTATATGCTTACTATACTATGCAGTCCTCTATGTATTCATTGGACCTGAGACATGTAAACTTCTACTTATATGTCAGCAGTCTGAATTAGCTCTAGTGAGTTTTGAGCAGTGCATTTATTTCACATATATCCAAGCTCTTACATATACTGTAAACAAGTTCTCCATTTAGTTCTAGCATTATGGGGATGTTGATATTATTCTAAGGTTCCGACTCACACACAATATCTCCCCTGAATGATGGCCTATAGATCTAAGATAAAGGGACTACCTTCCACCAAAATATTATACTTTTAGTTCTCCCCCCTTGTGGCCCTATGTTCATGTCTGCTGGGCTGTAGTTTAGGGAAGGTTCCTGAAAACCGCTACACTGATAGGGGGATATATGTCTTGTTATTTATTATAACACAGTTAGCACCTATTCTAATCTGCCAATGTTATCCACCTACCTATAGTCTGACATTAAGCTGCACAAAGCCGTTGCGACTAGGGTGATGAGATATGATCTATATCAGTGATTTTTAACCTTTTTTTGCCGTGGCACACTTTTTTACATTAAAAAATCCTGTGGCACACCACCATCCCAAAGTTTTAAAAAAAATCACACATTGCAGCCTAATATATATATACATACACACAAACACACACATACTGTATGTATTGTGCTGTTATGCCATGCCTCCTACAAACTACCCCTGCACTGGGAGTAAAAAAGAAGGAAAGTTTAAAAAATATGTCACACTGTTGTCAGTCTGCCGTGGCACACCTGAGGATCTCTCACGGCACACTAGTGTGCCACGGCACACTGGTTGAAAAACACTGATCTATATATATAGAATACCATTAACTTTTATAAGACTGTTAATAACAGTTCATATTAGTTTAAGTTCATAATAATTATAACCTTCAGTGCCAAATGTCATAGAGCTCTGTGTATATATTCAGTTCAGATTGTTTGCTATGTTATTAACTAATACTGTTATTTTTTGCAAGATATATCCGATCTGTCTGAACTATTGATCTCCTACAGCTATTAAGTGACCACTCTCCACTGAGTTGGTAGCCCATATTCAACTTCCATATGGGAGTCTCTAAACATACATGGGTCCAGGAACCCCCTCACTATCTACGTCATCATATGTAGATTGGGAAATACATCTTCATAAACAGTTTGGTTGTGTGTTCTAGCCACCTTTTAAAGCTCACACCACTTTATGTTTTAAATATATGCAGCTCTGCTATTCCATTAAGCCATAGAATTATTTGATTTAGTCTCAGTGACAGGTTTTTCCATAGCTTTTTTAATGCTAGCTAGTACATTTTTTTAAACATCCTTATCTGCCCCTCCAGTTCACAGACTGCATTAAAGTGGATGTAGCCCTAACTAGAACACAGCTAATGACCTCTACCTTAAATGATTTATTCACACAGGTTTATAGCTGTTCATGATGTCAGGTCTTCATGTCTTTTATTTGTCTGAAGACAATCTAGTTATGTTTTGCGGTTTTATTACCATTGATATGACAGTCTGTCTTCCTTAAGCATCTATATCAAAAAATGTACTCTCCTTATTACCCTAAATCAGTTAATGCCCTGATAGAGTCTATAGCTTAAGTAATCTTATAAGCGACCCCTAGCTAGTTAATAAATAGTCTCTCTACCTTCACACAGATACTGCCTATTGGACACGTCTATCCCTCCAATCATGCTCCTTACCCTCAACTCCTTCTCCTGGTCACCATTTAGCTTTACTATGGTTGGCTCCCCACCCTCTCCCCCCCTCATCTTCCCCTATAACTCGAGTGGCTCCTGTCCACTGCAATACGTTCCCCTCCCCACATAATATAACCCATTTGTGGTTGTCACAAAAGCCAATTCCCCACACCTTGATTATATTAATATAAAGGTATAGTGTAACTCTCCTACAGATGTGGGGACTATGTTCCACTTAATAAAATAGAAAATTAAGTTCCATCTTATTCAGCCCAAACCCTTCTTTGACACCTCATTAGATATGACATGTGATTTACTCCTTCATGGTTAATCTTTAGTTATTGTTATTGTTATTATTATTTTTGAGATTTCCAACATTAGTATATTGATTTGATGCTTGGAACTGCAACCCTTGTCCTATATGGATGGATAATCTTCATGTAACTGTATTGTGTGTCATATTCTGATGTTAATATTATTAATGGGTGAACCTTGTATTTTATTCTTCTTTGAAACTTCAATAAAAATTGTTTTTAAAAATAAATAAATAAAATAAAAAATAGAGGCACAGCAGCAACATCAATTTACTTGTTTCTTGCCAGGAACAGCACTTCTTCAGAGATATTAAACACGTAACCCATTCTTTAAATACTATCATAATTTAACTCAATACATATAAAATGATCTGATACATAGATAACAATAAAGTTCAGAAATGTGTATATATATATTATATATATATATATATATATATATATATATATATATATATATATATATATATATACAAACAATTTCCAGCTCAGCCCTCCAAGTGTCAACTGCCTGGGTGCAGAAATAAGCAATATAAATAATCCAGTCAAATGCACTCTCAGGTCTTTTCAATGGGTTCTTTAATGGAACGTTTTCGGGGTTCACAACCCCTTCATCAGCATCTGATGAAGGGGTTGTGAACCCCGAAAACGTTCCATTAAAGAACCCATTGAAAAGACCTGAGAGTGCATTTGACTGGATTATTTATATATTATATATATATAAATAAAATTAACCTTATGTGCCTTCACAAATCTACAAGGTGAAAATAAATATCAAACAATATTCAAGTAGGGGGCGGAGCCAACGTCTGAAGCAGCCGGACGTGTTTTTAAGGAGCTCTCTATTATTTAGACTAAAATTGGAAGATAATTATATAATTCAAGTACCAATTTTCAGCTGAACCTCCTAAATATTCTATATGAGAACTTGAGGAACAGAAGAGTTCATCCGATACTAAAGCCGAGGATCTAAACAAGTCAGTGAAGCTGTGCGGTAAGCGCCGCCATCTCACGAAGCAGACATTTTATTTTCTTTATCAGCGTGATATATCACCAAAGGTCTGGAACTCTACAAGATACACTATTCCCCTGAGACACCGGGTTACAAAACAGTTTATTAGACTCTGCACACTCCACTGAAATAAGCCCAGATCGCACAGGGCTGGAATGGCGGTCAGCCAGGGGGAGGTCTCCTTCGCTAGTCTTGCCTGTTTATAGAAGTTTGAACGCAAAATGGACAGTGCATTTGAACATCTGTTGCACATTTAAGAAATATCGCAGCACAACCTTATGCATTGGAGCAGGCTGTAGAGCCCATCAATACTCCATCAGATCGAAGTTTGCACTTACCTCTGTCCGATGACCAGACTGCCTCTGTAGTCAAGTATACCCCTCACCTACCAGGTGTTGAGATGGTTCCTCTCCATTTGCACGCAGACACCGGTTTCAAAGATCCGTCTGAACCCCCGATACAAGAGGCGGTGGAAGATAGCCAGTCGAGATTTTTGTTCATCACTGCACGCGGTGGTGCGGAGTGGAGACACTTGTTTGAATCACAGCGTTGCCGAAGGCATGTGCGCTCAGCATGGCGACTCTGTGCTAGCAACTAGTAGTGATCTTAAGAGACAGTACACCATTTTGCAGCACTTTACCAAACGTGTTGATCTGAGCAAATGGATTTGTGGATCTAAGAAAGCAGACTCACAGAGCACATTTGTGAACAAATCTTCCCTGAGGATGGACAAGCCATTAGTTAATACTCTTTGTCCAGAGGAATACTTGGCCGTAGGCATTGGGTGACTGTTTCATTTATAAGTGGAAAACATTACACAACATTTTTTCTTTCTTTAAACTACCCATATCTGTCCTACACAGGATACACTCAGAACTACTTGATAAGCCATATAATGTCTAGAGCTGTGAGATTTTTTGGTATAATAACACTGTTTGTTAGCTCTAATTACCTTATGCACCCTGAGACGAAAATATAGTTATTATAGTAGTTATACTTCAATGAATATCCACCTACCAACTATTAGGCTTTAACCTGTTACCCCCCCCCTTTTTTTTTTTTATTCTCAACGTTAACAGAGACTTAAATTTTGAGACCTCCTCTAAGCCCTCCTAACAATAATAACCTAGTTTATTTCACTTCTCATAGCTCTCCATAGCCCAGAATTCTGACCATAATTTTGTAAGAAACCCAGAAAGACATATTTACTAACATATAGTTATATATATATATACATAGATTATACGTGTTTACATATTTTAATGCTTAGCATCATGAAGTTGGTTTCTGCCATATTGTTTCTTACTTTTGCTTCCCTTTAAGCAGCACGTTGTTCAGACATAATTATATTACCAGCTGATTTTCTAGTACAGGGGTATCTATATGTGTTTAGATCTGCAGAGTTGCTAAATAGGTTATACTTCGCTCATAAGTATGGGGATATCTAGATTTTACACTCCAAGTGATTTATGTATTAACAGCTAGATCATAGCTTAAGCTCACTCCTGTATAGATAGCACCACTATGTTTTATATTTTTTATATTTCTAGCTGGCTAAAATACTATGCTGTTAGCAAATCCCTTATGCTTAGGGGATTAGATAGCTTTTGGTGCTGGATGACAATTTAGCATGTTAGGGAGATCCTGCAGCCTTTATCTCATTCTGGAACTTAGCTATCTGTAGATGTCTCATACAAGACATTTATACACCTAGAAGCTTCCTACCTTAATTTCTGCAATTACTGTTCAAGCATGTGTATATAGCACATTATCAATATCGGTCCCCTTCAATACTATTCCTTGCAAACCTAGAGCTGTGAGTTATAATACAAAGTGAGATTATATGTCCCCCATAGATAGGCACCTGTGTATACCATCACCCCTGTAGATTTAAACAACAAAAAGGCACTCAGTCTCCACATAACATTTAATATATGGTGTGAAGGGCTCATACATATTCGCTGTCATATAAGTAATTTCTAAATATGTACGACTACTCCAGTATGCTGTGTAAAGTTAATTTAATGCGTTTTTATGCTAGCAGCTGTGTATATGTACTTAATCAGTAGCCATGATTTTTGTTTCTACTTTCTCTCTTCTGACTCCTTTGCCTTGTATTGAAACGATGAGAGGTGCAAAACTTGTATTATATACTTCCCCAGAGGGGCACTGAACCAGGGAAGCTTTTATACCGCAATTTCTGTCTTTAGTAGCACCTCAACCCATCCCATAGTAACACTGTATATTATATATAATGAAGGAGACTAAAGTATATATTAGTTATCCCCTCCCGTGCACACTACTTTGTTGGGAGTTATACACACTCGTTCTATACATGGCAACATAGCCTTTCATAGCTTTAGAATGGTATATATGCATTGTTAGTTCAGTATTAACTGCACATTTTTCTAGTGTGATTACCATACTCTACCCTAGGTCTGTTCTGGGATTGCTCTGGTTGTTGATATATTTTCATGCATGTATTGCTGTGCATTTGAGTTGTACGTCATACTTGTTTCTTTGCTTGTTACATGCTATGAAAATGGGAGTTAGTTAGACCTTTTAGTGTAATTAGCTTGTAATGGAGTTCACCGTTCATCAAAATATATTATCGATGTCTCTTCCCCATATTTGTCATACGCCTATATATGCTTCTCTCATGTTACAAACCCATTATTTGACGTTTCACACAGCTAAACCAGATCCTACCAATAGGAGGGCTCTTAATATCCCTATAGGGAATGATTCCAATCCTTATACTATAGCACAAGCACTTACTATCCTAATATAAAGCCCAATTTATTCAAGTTAGATCAACTTTTAATATTTTAGCTATCAAGCGTCACCTTTTAGCTTCCTTTTGGTGGCTCTTGTAAATATAATTTCTCTAATTTTCATATTTGCATCTTGGCCCAGAACCCAGCACAACTGTCATGATTATGCAGTTCTCAGAGTAGCTTTTCATGTGCTCTGTCTATAGGAATCTCCAGAGCTTCAGGTCCTACAACTAGTACAAATTGCAGAGCCCAAATCTATATTATCAGTCACTAGTATATGCTCTGGTTTTCCCTAATAGACAAGTCTATGTGAATTATATTCAAATGGTCATAGTGCCTCCGCCATACTACTTTGTAACAATCTCCTACGCCTATATGCTTCTATCTACATTTTATATTTAGCATGGTTTTAACAGCCCCATAGCTCTATAGGGGCAAAATATACTACAAATTACACTAAGTACTGTTATATATTTTATGTTTACACTAGCTTCTTATAAGCTTGTATATGAGAGATACATAGCCTTTTCAAGACATAGCCTTCTCAGCACATGCAGAGAAATCCCCCTTTAGTGGTATTATTCTACATTTATACCCACTCATCTACTACCTCCATCTGACCCCTCTCCTCCCTTTCCCGCCGGCATTTATTACCTGCGGGTTATACTCCTACTCCTTTTACCCACATCGCCTATAGCTGGCATCTCCCCAGGAGAGGGGCTCAGGTAGCAGTCCTCTGCTCTCCATATGTATAAATATCTCCCCCTGTTCTTATCCTTTATAGGAAGCTACCCTTACTTTTAAATACCCTAGATTAAATATACTCATGGCGTAAATAGAGGATAATTACATGAGTAGTGTACTTGAAAACTCTGAGATCCCAGTGCATTTGCAAACTCGACAAGCTAACTGGCTCCGCCCTCCGCTCCCCTCCCTACTCTATTTTGAGCGGCTCTCGCCCGCTGTATTCCCCCTCCCCATTAAACTACAAAGCTAACTCCTCCCTGGCCCTAATCTTATCTGAATAGATATCCTAATTTACTTTTTATATGGCACAGAGAGGACCATTTTTGTTTGTACTACATTTATGATATTCTATTATAAAACTGAAGTCTCCCTATAGATAGCCCAAATTTATAATAAGGCTTGAGGTATATGGTATATATATAATGCTTTTTCTACATGTTTTTTTTCTGCCATACCTTTCTAATTATTATACTGTGTATACACTTATCTGTAAATGTTTTGGGGCATACCCTATATGTTGTATTTGTTTATGACTTCAATAAAAATCGTTTAAAAAAACAAAACAAAAAAACCCCCAATATTCAAGTAATAGTAAAATGGTATAAAAATCTTAACATGTAAATCAACACATTCCAGTCCTTCCTTTAAAATGTATTACAATTTAACTCTATAAACACCAAACTATCTAGATGCATAGTAGATAACAGCAAAGTGCAGAAATGTGTGTTTACAGGATGAGAATCAATATTAAACAACATTCAAGTAATAGTTAAAGGGTTTAACAACCTGTAATTATAGAAAAACACAAATTCATAGATTAATTGAAGTTCGAGTTTGATTTTACTGTCCTGTTTTAATCAAGTAACAAATCTTGTAGCAGGTGGCTTTTGGAAGACAAATCATTAATAATGCACAGGTTGCTTATTGCCATCAAGGCATCTTTTTCTTTTGATTTAAGCATAAAGGCCTATACATATTGCTGTGAAAGGTAATTTTAATTTAAAGGCTTTTAAGGACGCACTTATGTTTGTAAAAAGACCTTTTACATGCCACTTTGGAAGAGGAAAGTGTCAGTGTCAACTTTTATACATTGAAAAGTGAAATCTAAGCTAGACTTTACAAGTTGAATTGCAGTAATACATTATAGCAGCATGCCATACAATTTTTGCAAGTCTTGCACTTTGCACTGACCGGATCTACAGTAGAATGACCTACAGTAGAATTTCCTGGAAAAAGTCATCAGTATACGGCAAAACGTACATCAGATTATTACCCATGCAATACGTCATCACATGTCAGTGATGTCAGTAGCGGAGCGTTACCTGGTCAGAATATAGAGCGGAATTTTGACTGCTCTGAATTCGCTTACCTCCGCATTGTAGGTTAGTCCTGGACAATGTTTGCAAACTGATCCATACTTGGACCTTGACTATCAGTTGTATACAATGAGCATTTGATGCTTTTATATATTATATTATGATTTTAAAATCATTTTGTATTGTTCACAAGCTGGGGTATACTGTTTGCCTACCAGTATAAAAGTAGATGTGTGCATTAGAGAGAGATTATTATAGCTCTACTTCATGTGAATAGTGAATCGTCTATTGAGATACAAATTATTACAATTTATCAGTGTTACACTATCTTGTGTTTCTTTTCCTTTTAGGATCACTTAAATCACTTTCGGCTAGATTACAAGTTGTACATTAAGGTAAAAAAGCATTGTTAACAGGTCCTAACGCTGCTTTTTTTACGCCCGCTTCTATTACAAGTCTTGCAGGTTTAGGGGCACCGCACACTTCTTTGGCCTTACCACAAAACGACTTACGTAAACTTCGTAAAGTCTTTTTTCTATGGAACTTCCATAGCGCCGATATTACGAGTCTGTCCTGGGAAGGCCAAAAAGTGAGCGGTAAACCCTCTACCTCCAAGATCCCAAACGCATTTCAGTAGTTAAGAGTTTTATGGTACAAAGCTGTAGCATAAAACTCATAACTAAAGTGCTAAAAAGTACACTAAAACCCATAAACTACCTATTAACCGAGGCCCTCCTGCATCTCAGATACTAAAATAAAACATTTTAACCCCTAATCTGCTGCTCTTGACATCGCTGCCACTATTATAAACATATTAACCCCTAAACCGCCACACTCCCACCTCGCAAACACTAGTTAAATAATATTTACCCCTAATCTGCTATCCCTAACATCTCCGCCACCTACCTACATTTATTAACCCCTAATCTGCCGTCCCCAACGTCGCCGCCACTATATTAAATGTATTAACCCCTAAATCTAAGTCTAACCCTAACACGCCCTAACTTAAATATAATTTAAATAAATCTAAAGAAAATTACTATAATTACCTAAATAATTCCTATTTAAAACTAAATACTTACCTATAAAATAAACCCTAAGCTAGCTACAATATAACTAATAGTTACGATGTAAGTAGCTTAGGATTTATTTTTATTTTACAGGCAAGTTAGTATTTATTTTAACTAGGTAGAATAGTTACTAAATAGTTATTAACTATTTAATAATTACCTAGCTAAAATAAATACAAAAGTACCCGTAAAATAAAACCTAACCTAAGTTACACTATCACCTAACACTACACTACAATTAAATAAATTAACTAAATTAAAAACAATTAAATAAATTAAATTAAATTAGCGAAATCACAAAAAACAAAAACTAAATTACAGAAAATTAAAAACAAATTACAGGTCTTTGAACTAATTACACCTAATCTAATAGCCCTATCAAAATAAAAAAAGCCCCCCAAAATAAAAAAAAACTAGCTTAAACTAAACTATCAATAGCCCTTAAAAGGGCCTTTTGCGGGCATTGCCCCAAAGTAATCAGCTTTTTTACCTGTAAAAAAAATATACAAACAACCCCCCCCAACAGTAAAACCCACCACCCACACAACCAACCCCCCCAAATAAAATTCTAACTAAAAAAACCTAAGCTCCCCATTGCCCTGAAAAGGGCATTTGGATGGGCATTGCTCTTAAAAGGGCAGTTAGCTCTATTGCAGGCCCTAACCTTAACCTAAAAATAAAACCCACCCAATACACCCTTAAAAAATCCTAACACTAACTCCCTGAAGATCAACTTACTGTTCTGAAGACCGGACATCCATCCTCAAGGAAGCAGCAGAAGTCTTCATCCAACCAGGCCGAAGTACTCAACGAAGCCGGGAGAAGTCTTCATCCAAGCCGGGCGAAGTGGTCCTCCAAACGGGCAGAAATCTTCATCCAGACGGCATCTTCTATCTTCATTCATCCGACGCAGAGCAGGTCCATCTTCAAGACACCCGACGTGGAGCATCCTCTTCATCCGGAGTCTTCTTACTGAATGAAGGTACCTTTAAGTGATGTCATCCAACATGGCGTCCCTTAGATTCCGATTGGCTGATATAATTCTATCAGCTAATCGGAATTAAGGTAGAAAAAATCCTATTGGATGATGCAGTCATCCAATAGGATTTTTTCTACCTTAATTCCGATTGGCTGATTCTATTCTATCAGCCAATCAGAATCTAAGGGAAACACCATCTTGGATGTCACTTAAAGGTACCTTCATTCAGTAAGAAGACTCCGGATGAAGAGGATGCTCCGCTTCGGATATCTTGAAGATGGACTTGCTCCGTGTCGGATGGATGAAGATAGAAGATGCTGCCCGGATGAAGACTTCTGTCCGTCTGGAGGACCACTTCGCCTGGCTTGGATGAAGACTTCTCCTGGCTTCGTTGAGGACTTCGGCCCGGTTGGAAGAAGACTTCTGCCGCTTCCTTGAGGATGGATGTGAGGTCTTCAGAACAGTAAGCCGATCTTCAGGGGGTTAGTGTTAGGATTTTTTAAGGGTGTATTGGGTGGGTTTTATTTTTAGGTTAGGGTTTGGGCCTGCATTAGAGCTAACTGCCCTTTTAAGGGCAATGCCCATCCAAATGCCCTTTTCAGGGCAATGGGGAGCTTAGGTTTTTTTAGTTAGTATTTTATTTGAGGGGTTGGTTGTGTGGGTGGTGGGTTTTATGGTTGGGGGGGTTGTTTGCATTTTTTTTACAGGTAAAAGAGCTGACTTTGGGGCAATGCCCTGCAAAAGGCCCTTTTAAGGGCTATTGATAGTTTAGGCTAGGGGATTTTTATTTTGGGGGGGCTTTTTTATTTTGATAGGGTTATTAGATTAGGTGTAATTAGTTTAAAGATCTGTAATTTGTTCTTTATTTTCTGTAATTTAGTGGGGTTTTTTGTGATTTAGCGAATTTAATTTTATTTATTTAATTGTTTTTAATTTAGTTAATTTATTTTATTGTAGTGTAGTGTTAGGTGTTAGTGTAACTTAGGTTAGGTTTTATTTTACAGGTACTTTTGTATTTATTTTAGCTAGTTAGTTATTAAATAGTTAATAACTATTTAGTAACTATTCTACCTAGTTAAAATAAATACAAACTTGCCTGTAAAATAAAAATAAACCCTAAGCTAGATACAAAGTAACTATTAGTTATATTGTAGCTAGCTGGGTTTATTTTATAGGTAAGTATTTAGTTTTAAATAGGAATTATTTAGGTAATAATATTAATTTTTATTTAGATTTATTGAAATTATATTTAAGTTAGGTGGTGTTAGAGTTAGACTTAGGTTTAGGGGTTAATACATTTAGTATAGTGGCGGCGACGTTGGGGGCAGCAGAATAGGGGTTAATAAATGTAGGTAGGTGGCGGCGATGTTAGGGACAGAAGATTAGGGGTTAATAATATTTAACTAATATTTGCAAGGTGGGAGTGCGGCGGTTTAGGGGTTAATATGTTTATTATATTGGCGGCGATGTCCGGAGCGGTAGATTAGGGGTTAACAAATGTAGGTGGCGACGATGTCGGAGGCGGCAGATTAGGGGTTAATAAGTGTAAGATTAGGGGTGTTTAGACTCGGAGTTCATGTTAGGGTGTTAGGTGTAAACATAAATTTTATTTCCCCATAGGAATCAATGGGGCTGCGTTACGGAGCTTTACGCTGCTTTTTTGCAGGTGTTAGACTTTTTCTCAGCCGGCTTTCCCCATTAATGTTTATGGGGAAATCGTGCACGAGCACGTACGACCAGCTCACCGCTGACTTAAGCAGCACTGGTATTGGAGTGCGGTAAGGAGTACAATTTTGCTCAACGCTCACTTCTTTCCTTTTAACGCCGGGTTTGTAAAAACCCGTAATAACAGCGCTACAGGTAAGTGAGTGATGAGAAAAAACTGCTTGTTAGCACTGCATAACTCGTAATCTGGCCGTTTATTTGTTATCACTATTTTGACCGACATATCCTTTATTTTACACTTGATATTTTATTTATTTCACATTTATCATCACTTTTTATATTTTATTCTGAGTATATAGAACATTTTTTTTTTTTTTTTATTTCTAGCTATTTTACATTAAAGGGACAGTTTAGTTTAGTAAAAAATAAACTTTCATGATTCAGATAGAGCATGTAATTTTAAACAACTTTCCAATTTACTTTTATCACCAATTTTGGTTTGTTCTCCTTCTTAGTTTAAAGCTAAACCTATGTATTAATTTATAAGCCCTTGAAGGCTGCTTCTTATCTGAATGCATTTTGACAGTTTTTCACAGCTAGAGGGTGTTAGTTTATGTGTTCCATATAGCTAACATTGTGTTCATGCCTGTGGAGTTACCTAGGAGTCAGCACTGGTTGGCTAAAATGCAAGTCTGTCAAATGAACTAAGATAAGGGGCAGTCTGCAGAGGCTTAGATACAAGGTAATCACAGAGATAAAAAGTGTATTAATATAACTGTGTTGGTTGTGCAAAACTGGGGAATCGGTAAAAAAAAGGTTTTATCTATCTTCTTAAACAATATAAAATCTGGTGTAGCCTGTTCCTTTAACATTATCAGATTATTTGATATATATATATATATATATATATATATATATATATATATATATATAAATAAAATAAAAAGTACATTATTTTTTTCTATGTGAAAAACATTAAAATGTAAAATATGCATAACCTGCATTGGGGTTCACGATTTAGGTCTAACACGGTGTGGGGTTAGCACACATGAAGAATTGCTAACTTCATTGCGCATTATTGAAATATAAAATATAAAAAAATATTAATAACAGTTATGGAAAATTATTATACATACTGTTAAAAATCCTAACTAATCCATAGAAGATATCTATATTTTTTACAGTATGTATTATAATTTTAAATAATTATTAATATTTTTTATAGTCACGCATTTAAGATGGCAATTCTTTATGTGTGATAACCCAACAGCACGCTAGACCTAAATTGCCAACCCCAATGCACGTTACGCATATTTTATATTCCAATTTTTTCATATAGTAAAAGGAATGTTGTTCAACCTACAAAAGGACAGAATTACATTTAGGGGTAGATTTATCAAATGGCAGGCAGACATGATTCACTGTAGCAATGCCGCCCCCTGCACATTCGTGGCCAATCGGCCGCTAACAGGAGTGTCAATCATCCCGATTGTATCTGATCAGGTTGATTGCAGTCTGCCACCTCAAAGGTGATGGACAAGTTAAGGAGCAGTGGTCTTCAGATCGCTGCTTCTTAACTCCTGATTCCGGTGAGTCTAAAGGCTCATCGGAATGAGCATCATACTCTGCTTAATAAATCGCCCCCATTGTGTTCATGGGTGCTGTCAAGCTCAAACCAGAGGGGAAAATACAGCAAAGTTGAAATGAGAGGGGATACTAACTATAGATGTCAATTTATTCTTAGCAAAAATTAAAAGGAAGTAGGGAAAATGTACCTTTTGTCTTTTAGAAAACTCCAATTATTTTGTCACTAATTATACAATAATTCTTATTTTATTACAAAACAGGAGACTACATATTTGCATTTTAAATCTACATAAGGGAGAAATTGGTTTAAAATAAAGTTTCATAAAAGATGAGATTTTTGATCCGTCCACACGAAAGTGGTGCAGCTGAGGACCTCAGAGGTCAGCACAGAATGGACCTAGTGACACAAACAAGTTAGCTACACATTAAAAAAGGACATGAACCAGCAGATTCAAAAATCTAGAGATGGTATCACAACCAGATTGTGTGTGTGCTTGGGAGAGGATTGATTGTTTATTTCTACCTTGTATTATTTTGCTACTACTGTTGGTGGCAAGAGCAAGGTGATGTTAGTACAATTATGAAACTCTGGTCTTTGTAATTATTTTTTTTTTCTGAATTAATCTTCTACAAAGCGTAGGCAAATAGAAAAATAAATTGTGTAATATTTACATATATTTCTCAAAGGGTTGCTTAATTGTACACCTTAATAACAAAATGTTCTGTTACTATTTTCATCTTATGGAAATTACCAAAACTGCTTGTAGTGTTTGCAGATCTAGACTGATTCGCAGTAAAACCTAATTTCATTAATACATACTCACAAATGTAAAACATGTAACCTAACTTCTGGAGCTTGCCTATTAAAATATTTTTATATTATAAAGAAATTCCGTAGCTGGTTAAAGGGACAATCTTCTTCAGATTTTTTATTAATTAAAAAGATAGATAATCCCTTTATTACCCATTCCCCAGTTTTGCATAACCAACACAGTTATATTAATATATTTTGTACCTCTGTGATTACCTTGTATCTAATCTGCAGACTGCCCCCCTTATTTCAGTTATTTTGACAGACTTGCAGCTTAGCCAATCATTGCCCTCTCATAACTAAGTCCATAGGTTTGAGCACAATGTTATCTATATGGCAGACATGAACTAATGCCCTCTAGCTGTAAAAAAATCTGTCAAGGGTTTCATTTTAGCACACACAGTTCTCTGCTGAAAGTATGTTGATTGTATAGCTGCATTCTATCACCTAGATATAGAGTTCTGCGTTAGCCGTCAAAAGCAGCGTTAAGAGGTCCTAACGCTGCTTTTTACCTCCCGCTGGTATTTAGAGTCAGGCAGGAAAGGGACTAGCAGTCACTTATGCCAATTGCGTATCCTATCTTTTAAATGGGATCTGCCTAACGCCGGTAGTTGGAGTCTTGGGAGAAGTGAGCGGTAGACCCTCTACCGACAAGACTCCTACCGACAAAAAAAGTCAGTAGTTAAGAGCTTTATGGGCTAACGCGTGAATATAAAGTTATTAACTACTGTGCCCTAAAGTACACTAACACCCATAAACTACCTATGTACCCCTAAACCGAGGCCCCCCACATCGCCTCCACTATAATAAAAAAATGTAACCCCTAATCTGCTGACCGGACACCGCCGCCACCTACATTATAGCTATAAACCCAATATAAAATATAAATAAACCCAATCGGAATTCGAGGGACGCCATCTTGGATGATGTCATTTAAAGGACCAGGCATTCGTCGTTAGTCCGTCGGCCAGGAAGGATGCTCCGCCCCGGAGGTCTTGAAGATGGAGCCGCTCCTCGTCGAATGGATGAAGATAGAAGATGCCGCTTGGATGAAGATGTCTGCTGGTCCGGATGTCCTCTTCTGCCCGGATAGGATGAAGACTTCTGCCGGTCTGGATGTCCTCTTCTGCCCCATTGGATGAAGACTTTGGCCCAGCTGGTTGAAGACGACTCAAGGTAGGGAGATCTTTAGGGGGGTAGTGTTAGGTTTATTTAAGGGGGGTTTGGGTGGGTTAGAGTAGGGGTATGTGGATGGTGGGTTTTAATGTTGGGGGGTTGCATTTTTTTTACAGGTAAAAGAGCTGATTACTTTGGGACAATGCCCCGTAAAAAGCCCTTTTAAGGGCTGGTAAAAGAGCTGATTACTTTGGTAGTTTAGAATAGGGTAGGTAATTTTTTATTTTGGGGGGCTTTTTTATTTTATTAGGGGGCTTAGATTAGGTGTAATTAGATTAAACTTCTTGTAATTCTTTTTTATTTTTGGTAATTTAGTGTTTGTTTTTTTGTATTATAGAATAGTTTATGTTATTGTATTTTATTTTAGGTAATTGTAGGTAATTTATTTAATTAATTTAATGATAGTGTAGTGTTAGGTTTAATTGTAACTTAGGTTAGGATTTATTTTACAGATAATTTTGTACTTATTTTAACTAGGTAGCTATTAAATAGTTATTAACTATTTAATAGCTATTGTACCTAGTTAAAATAAATACAAAGTTGCCTGTAAAATAAATATAAATCTTAAAATAGCTACAATGTAATTATTAATTATATTGTAGCTATATTAGAGTTTATTTTATAGGTAACTATTTAGTTTTAAATAGGAATAATTTAGTTAATTTTAGGAATATTATTTCGTTTAATTTACATTATATTTATGTTATGGGGTGTTAGGGTTAGGGTTAGAGTTAGGTTTAGAGGTTAATAACTTTATTATAGTAGCGGCGATGGTGAGGGCGGGAGATTAGGGGTTAATAATTGTAGTTAGGTGGCGGCGATGTTAGGGAGGGCAGATTAGGGGTTAATACTATTTATTATAGTGTTTGCGAGGCGGAGGTGCGGCGGTTTAGGGGTTAATACATTTATTATAGTGGGGGCAAGGTCCGGTCGCCAGATTAGGGGTTAATAAGTGTAGGTAAGGTAGCGGTGATGCTGGGGGGGGCAGATTAGGGGTTAATAAATATAATATAGGGGTCAGCGGTGTTAGGGGCAGCAGATTAGGGGTTCATAGCTATAATGTAGGTGGCGGCGGTGTCCGGAGCGGCAGATTAAGGGTTAATAATATAATGAAGGTGTCAGTGATAGCGGGGGAGACAGATTAGGGGTTAATAAGTGTAAGGTTAGCGGTGTTTAGACTCGGGGTTCATGTTAGGATGTTAGGTTTAGACTTAGAGAGTGTCTCCCCATAGGAAACAATGGGGCTGCGTTAGGAGCTGAACGCTGCTTTTTTGCAGGTTTTTTTCAGCCCAAACTGCCCCATTGTTTCCTATGGGGATATCGTGCACAAGCACGTTTTCCCAGCTTACCGCTACCGAAAGCAACGCTGGTATTGAGGGTTGAAGTGGAGCTAAATTAGGCTCAACGCACCCTTTTTTGAAAACAACGCAGCCCCTCAGACAACTCTAAATACCAGCGTTGTTTGAAGGGTGCATTGGGAAAAAAAGCAGCGTTAGCTATGCGGGTTTTTACTGACAAAACTCTAAATCTAGGCGTATGTTTTTTGCAAGAGCAATATAAGGCACAATTATGAGTGGATCACTATTTAACACTCCTGCTCACGGGTTATCTTCACCAGACAGAGCCTTTTTGCGTGTGTCGGGTTGCACTTGTATTACAAGTTGAAGGTAAAAAGTTTGCACTTGAGTGTAAACCCGATGAAATTTTTCTTCGCCGCTAGAAATCAACCGGACGTATATTCAAGAACACTAAACCCAACATGAAATATTAGTTTTCCACATTCCAATGTTCTTCATATACAAGAATATGTTCCATTTATATTTTATATATATATATATATATATATATATATATAAATATATATATATATATATATATATATATATATATATATATATATATATATATATATATATATATATGTGTGTGTGTGTGTATGCATGTATAGCTCTTCTTGTATAGCCAAGAAGTGGGGTGATAAAGAAAGGAGCAAAAGCATAAACAAAGAAATTGGAATAATTGTGCTTTATACAAAAATATCATAACCACCTCAAAAAGGGTGGGCCTCATGGACTCTTGCCAATATGAAAGAAATTAATTTATCAGGTAAATTCTTCCACAAATTATGTTTTCTTTCATGTAATTGGCAAGAGTCCATGAGCTAGTGACGTATGGGATAGCAATACCCAAGATGTGGAACTCCACGCAAGAGTCACTAGAGAGGGAGGGATAAAAAATAAAGACAGCCAATTCCGCTGAAAAAATTAATCCACAACCAAAATCATAAGTTTTAATCTTATAATGGAAAAGAAAAAAACTAAAAATATAAGCAGAAGAATCAAACTGAAACAGCTGCCTGAAGAACTTTTCTACCAAAAACTGCTTCTGAAGAAGAAAAAACATCAAAATTGTAGAATTTAGTAAACCTTTTTGGGGGCGCTGGTACCCACAATACTAGGAGCTACAGACACAAGGTTGAGCGCTGTCAGATTTTAACAGATTTTTTTCTTCATTCTTAAAGGCCCAGGAAGTGGAAACTGACCTAGTAGAATGAGCAGTAATCCTCTGAGGCAGGGATTTACCCGACTCCAAATTAGCGGGATGAATCAAAAGCTTTAACCAAGATGCCAAAGAAATGGCAGAAGCCTTCTGACCTTTCCTAGAACCAGAAAAGATAACAAATACACTCAAAGTCTTCCTGAAATCTTTAGTAGCTTCAACATAATATTTCAAAGCTCTCACCTCATCTAAAGAATGTAAAGATCTTTCCAAAGAATTCTTAGGATGGGGACACAAAGAAGGGACAACAATTTCCCTACTAATGTTGTTGGAATTCACAAATTTAGGTAAGAATTTAAATGAAGTCCGCAAAACTGCCTTATCCTGAAGAAAAATCAGAAAAGGAGTCTCACAAGAAAGATCAGATGATTCAGAAACTCTTATAGCAGAAGAGATGGCCAAAAGAAACAATACTTTCCAAGAAAGCAATTTAATGTCCAAAGAATGCATAGGCTCAAATGGAGGAGCCTGTAAAGCCTTCAAAACCAAATTAAGACTCCAAGGAGGAGAGATTGATTTAATGACAGGCTTGATATGAACCAAAGCCTGTACAAAACAAATGAATATCAGGGAGTTTAGCAATTCTTCTGTGGAATAAAACAGAAAGAGCAGAGATTTGTCCTTTCAAAGAACTCACAGACAAACCCTTATCCAAACCATCCTGAAGAAACTGTAAAATTCTAAGAATTCTAAAAGAATGCCAAGAGAATTTATGAGAACCCCATGAAATGTAAGTCTTCCAAACTCGATAATAAATCTTTCTAGAAACAGATTTATGAGCCTGCAACATAGTATTAGTCACTGAGTCAGAGAAACCTCTATGATTAAGCACTAAGTGTTCAATTTCCATACCTTCAAATTTAATGATTTGAGATCCTGATGGAAAAACGGACCTTGCGATAGAAGGTCTGGCCTTAGTGGAAGTGGCCATGGTTGGCAACTGGACATCCGAACAAGATCCGCATACCAAAACCTGTGAGCCCATGCTGGAGCCACCAGCAGTACAAATGATTGCTCCATGATGATCTTGGAAATCACTCTTGGAAGAAGAACTAGAGGCGGAAAAATATAGGCAGGTTGATAACTCCAATGAAGTGTCAATGCATCTACTGCTTCCCCCTGAGGATCCCTGGACCTGGGCAGGTACCTGGGAAGTTTCTTGTTTAGATGAGATGCCATCAGATCTATTTCTGGAAGCCCCCACATCTGAAAAATTTGAAAAAACACATCTGGGTGAAGAGACCACTCTCCCGGATGTAAAGCTTGATGACTGAGATAATACGCTTCTCAATTGTCTATACCTGGGATATGGACCACAGAAATTAGACAGGAGCTGGATTCTGCCCAAACAAATATCCGGGATACTTCTTTCATAGCTTGAGGACTGTGGGTCCCACTCTGATGGTTGACATATGCCACAGTTGTGACATTGTCTGTCTAAAAAAAAATAAACAGCTCTCTCTTCAATAGAGGCCAAAACTGAAGAGCTCTGAGAATCGCACAGAGTTCCAAAATATTGATTGGTTATCTCGCCTTTTGAGATTTCTAAACCCCTTGTGCTGTCAGAGATCCCCAGACAGCTCCCCAACCTGAAAGACTTGCATCTGTTGTGATCACAGTCCATGTTGGACAAACAAAAGAGGCCCCTTGAACTATATGATGGTGATCTAACCACCAAGTCAGAGATAGTCGAACATTGGGATCTAAGGATATTAATTGTGAGATCCTTGTATAATCCCTGCACAATTGGTTCAGCATACAAAGTTGAAGAGGTTTCATGTCAAAACAAGCAAAGGGGATTGCGTCCTATGCTGCAGTCATGAGACCTAAAACCTCCATGCACATAGCTAATGAAGGGAATGATTGAGACTGAAGGTTCCGACAGGCTGCAATCAATTTCAAACGTCTCTTGTCTGTTAGAGACAAAGTCATGGATACTGAATCTATTTGGAAACCTAAAAAGGTTACCCTTGTCTGAGGAATCAAAGAACTCTTTGGTAAATTGATCCTCCAACCATGTCTTTGAAGAAACAACACTAGTTGATTTGTGTGAGATTCTGCAGAATGTAAAGACTGAGCTAGTACCAAGATATCGTCCAAATAAGGAAACACCTCAATACCCCGCTCTCTGATTACAGAGAGTAGGGCAGCGAGAACCTTTGAAAAGATCCTTGGAGCTGTTGCTAAGCCAAAATGAAGAGCAACAAATTGGTAATGCTTGTCTAGAAAAGAGAATCTCAGGAACTGATAGTGATCTGGATGAATCAGAATATGAAGATATGCATCCTGTAAGTCTATTGTGGACATATAATGCTCTTGTTGAACAAAAGGCAGAATAATCCTTATAGTCACCATTTTGAATGTTGGTACTCTTACATAACGATTCAAGACCTTTAGATCTAGAACTGGTCTGAATGAATTTTCTTTCTTTGGGACAATGAACAGATTTGAATAAAAACCCAGACCCTGTTCCTGAAAAGGAACTGGCACGATAACCGCAGATAACTCCAGGTCTGAAACACACTTCAAGATAGCCTGTGCTTTCTCTGGGTTCACTGGAATGCATGAGAGAAAGAAACTTCTCCCAGGCGGTCTTACTCTGAAACCTATTCTGTACCCCTGAGAGACAATGTTCTGAATCCAATGATTTTGGACTGAATTCATCCAAACATCCTTGAAAAATTTTAATCTGCCCCCTACCAGCTGAGCTGGAATGAGGGCCGCACCTTCATGCGGACTTGGGGGCTGGTTTAGATCTCTTAAATGGCTTGGATTTATTCCAGATTGAGGAAGGCTTCCAATTGGAGACAGATTCCTTAGGGGAAGGACTAGGTTTCTGTTCCTTATTCTGTTGAAAGGAACGAAAATGGTTAGAAGCTTTAAATTTACCCTTAGATTTTTTATCCTGAGCCAAAAAAGCTTCCTTCCCCCCAGTGACGGTTGAAATTATAGAATCCAACTGAGAACTAAATAATTTATTACCTTGGAAAGAAAGAGATAGCAATGTCGATTTAGAAGTCATATCAGCATTCCAAGATTTAAGCCATAAAGCTCTTCTAGCTAAAATAGCTAAAGACATATATCTAACATCAATTCTGATGATATAAAAAATGGCATCACAAATGAAATTATTAGCATGTTGAATTAATTTAACAATGCTATACACATTATGATCTGATACTTGTTGCGCTAAAGTTTCCAACCAAAAAGTTGAAGCAGCTGCAACATCAGCCAAAGAAATAGCAGGCCTAAGAAGATGGCCTGAACATAAATAAATAAGCTTTCCTTAGATAAGATTCAAGCTTCCTATCTAAAGGATCCTTAAAAGAAGTACTATCTTCCGTAGAAGTGGCCCCATCAACATCAAAACTCCAATCTATCAGCAGGCAAAGGATACAATTTTTAAACCTTGAAGAAGGAGTAAAAGAAGTACCCAGTCTATTCCATTCCTTAGAAATAATATCTGAAATAGCATCAGTAACTGGAAAAACCTCTGGAATAACTACATGCGGTTTATAAACCGAATTTAAACGTTTACTAGTTTTAATATCAAGAGGACTAGTCTCCTCCATATCTAATGCAATCAACACTTCTTTTAATAAAGAACAAATATACTCCATTTTAAATAAATAAGAGGATTTGTCAGTGTCCATATCTGAGGCAGGATCCTCTGAATCAGACAGATCCTCATCAGAGATAAATAAATCAGTATGTTGTTGGTCATTAGAAAATTCATCAACTCTATGAGAAGTTTTAAAAGACCTTTTACGTTTAATAGAAGGCAGAATGGCAGACAAAACCTTCTGAATGGAATTAGAAATAAATTCTCTTAAATTTACAGGAATATCCTGAGCATTAGATGTTGATGGACCAGCAACATGTAATGAACTACTACTGATGGAAACATTCTCTGCATATAAAAGTTTATCATGACAACTATTACAAACTACAGCTGGAGGAACAGTTACAACAAGTTTACAACAGATGCACATTGCTTTGTTAGAACCGATATCAGGCAGCAGGATTCCAGTAGTAGATTCTGAGACAGGATCAGATTGAGGCATCTTGCAGTATGTAAAAGAAAAAAAAACAACATATAAAGCAAAATTATTAATTTCCTTATATGACAGTTTCAGGAATGGGAAGAAATGCAAACAGAATAGGCCTCTGACATAGAAAAAAAAACAGAGGCAAAATGAATGAGGTCTTAAATAATGAAAAAAATGTTTGGCGCCAAGTATGACGCACCACAAACTGAAAAAAAATTTTTGGCGCCAAAAACGTTCAGAACGAAACTCGAGTGTCATAGATGACGCAACCTCGTGAAAAGACTCGGCACCAACTAAGACGCCGGAAATTACGAATTTGCATCAACAAACGTAATTTTTCGCGCCAAGAATGACACAATAAATTATAGCATTTTGTGCTCTCGCAAGCCTAATACAGCCCGCAATTTAGAAAAAGTCAATTTGAAAATCTCAGGTAAGAATTTTTTTTTTTTAATTTAAAAAAAACAAAAACATTTTCCAGATATGAAACTGACAGTCTGCAAAAAGGAAATATACTGATAAACCAGAATCATGGCAAATATAAGTGCAAACATATATGTAGAACTTTTTATATAAAGTGCCAAACCATAGCTGAGAGTGTCTTAAGTAAATGAAACATACTTAACAAAAGACACCCATCCACATATAGCAGATAGCCAAACCAGTACTGAAACGAGAATCAGTAGAGGTAATGGTATATAAGAGTATATCAACGATCTGAAAAGGGAGGTAGGAGATGAATCTCTACGACCGATAACAGAGAACCTAGGAAATAGATCCCCGTTAGGAAGACCATTGTATTCAATAGGTGATTCTCCCTTCACATCCCTCTGACATTCACTGTACTCTGAGAGGAACCGGGCTTCAACATGCTGAGAAGCGCATATCAACATAGAAATCTTAGCACAAACTTACTTCACCACCTCCATAGGAGGCAAAGTTTGTAAAACTGAATTGTGGGTGTGGTGGGGGTGTATTTATAGGCATTTTGAGGTTTGGGAAACTTTGCCCCTCCTGGTAGGATTGTATATCCCATACGTCACTAGCTCATGGACTCTTGACAATTACATGAAAGAAAATATGCATTTTGCGCATCATGTTTTGCAATTTAGATTTTTAACGCAGTCAGATTAGCACACATAAAAATGTTGTAATCTAAAGGTGTGTTATTGAAATATTACATATAAAATAGATATATTCTATGGATTATTTTGAATATTTTACAGTATGTTTAATATTTTTTAATAATTTTTAATAATGTTTAAAATATTTTATATGTAAGACTTCAATAACGCGCCTTAAGATTACTACATGTTCATGTGCGCTTACCCAACCTTGTAAAAAGCTAAATCATGAAATTTGATGCGCAAAATGCATATTTTACATTCCTATGTTCTTCACATAGAAAATAAAGTATTGTTTATTAATATATATATATATATATATATATATATATATATATATATATATATATATATATATATATATACGTTGATTGGAGTAGCCATGTTAGTGCTTTAGACTTGATAAAGGAAGGAACTCTTCCGAAAGCTTGTCAACTTATAAATGTATAGTTAGTCCAATAAAAAAAGTATCATTGCTCAATGCAATACTCTTGTTATTTTGATATCTATCTATCTATCTATCTATCTATCTATCTATCTATCTATCTATCTACAGTATATATATATGATAATATTCATATAAAATACAGCTAAGATTAAAAGCAAAAATAGAAGGGTTAGTTATCGCATTTGGTCAAATGTGACAAGGCCAGGTAACTTGTCAAGGTACCTTCCAAAACCTGAGTCCCTAAAACAGCCACACAATACAAGCTCTCAATCCAACAAACTGGGAACAAGTGAAGGGTGCACAGGCTTATGTAATCACGTTGTGTCCTATCTTGACCTATAAGTATTATTCACATTTAGATTCCTATCTTTATATGATAAATTATTGTTGTATTTATGAATTATATTTTCTCCACTATTGAAAAAATTGTTTTTGAAGATATCACGATATATGTTTATATGCACTATTACTATTGCAGACTTCTATATATGAAGTCTTAGAACTTAATTGTTTACACATGTATATATCTATAAGAAAAAGAATGAGTGGCTGGCTTGTTTACAGCAAACAATCCTATCTCATACTACAGGTGTAACCGTTATTCTATTCATCTAATGATACCTGGATTGGTTGCTTTGCTGTATATAAGTCTATGTACACCTTGAACACATCACCTCTGATGAAGCGCATGTGCGCATGCGTGAAACGCGTCAGGTGTTAATGTCCTGGCTTCACCTCTGTACCTGCACTCTGCCAATAAACTGGTTTTGAACTGACCTTGGATGTAGCTTCGGCCTCTATGTTGCCCTCCTTTGGGGATTTCTTGCTTCTTATATATATATATATACAGTATATATATATATATATATATATATATATGATAATATTCATATAAAATACAGCTAAGATTAAAAGCAAAAATAGAAGGGTTAGTTATCGCATTTGGTCAAATGTGACAAGGCCAGGTAACTTGTCAAGGTACGTTCTAAAACCTGAGTATCTATCTATCTATCTATCTATCTATCTATCTATCTATCTATCTATCTATATATATATATATATATATATATACAGTATATATATAAATATGATAATATTCATATAAAATACAGCTAAGATTAAAAGCAAAAATAGAAGGGTTAGGTATCGCATTTGGTCAAATGTGACAAGGCCAGGTAACTTGTCAAGGTACGTTCCAAAACCTGAGTATCTATCTATCTATCTATCTATCTATCTATCTATCTATCTATATATATATATATATATATATATATACAGTATATATATATATATATGATAATATTCATATAAAATACAGCTAAGATTAAAAGCAAAAATAGAAGGGTTAGTTATCCCATTTGGTCAAATGTGACAAGGCCAGGTAACTTGTCAAGGTACCTTCCAAAACCTGAGTCCCTAAAACAGCCACACAATACAAGCTCTCAATCCAACAAACTGGGAACAAGTGAAGGGTGCACAGGCTTATGTAATCACCCTAGACATATACAAAACATGGAAGGGGACTACACTCTCAGACTGGACTGGGTTTACAGAAAATTAAACATTTTTACAACAACATGAAACATTTTTATTCATTAAACATTTTTATTTTTCAAAATTAAACATTTTTATTTTTCATAAATAAACGTTTTTATTTTTCATAAATAAACTTTTTTTATATATATGTTTTCTACCATGTTTTTTTACAACAGGAAATTAAACATTTTTGTGTTATTTTGTTCTTGGATAGACCGGACTGTATGTCGCACATGCATTCTACCCGAGAAACTGTAAAAACACGTTGTGGGTGGGGTGGGCCCATGGTTAGGTTCCCAGAGGCTGTTGTGGCGCATGAGACTCTGATTAGAACAGAACTCTCTGGAGTGTATCTGTCCTCGGCTGTTAATGCATGATCTGGTCTGTTTCTCTGTGAGGTCACTGGATGCACAACCAATCAGATAAGATCATGCATTAACGGCCGAGGGCAGATACGCTCCAGAGAGTTCTGTTCTAATCAGAGCCTCGAGCGTCACAACCGCCTCTGGGAACCTTTCCCGTGTCCCACCCCCCCCACAACATGCTTTTAAAGTTTTTTGGACAGAATGCGTGTGTGACCGACAGTCTGGTCTATCCAAGAACACAATAACACAACAATGTTTAAATGTATATTGTTGTAAAAAAAAGAAATGGTAGAAAACATGAAAAATCCACATATGAAAAATAAAATTGTTTAATTATGAAAAATAAAAATGTTTAATTTTGAAAAATAAAAATGTTTAATTTTGAAAAATAAAAATGTTAAATTTTGAAAAAAATAAATAATAATTTTGAAAAATAAAAATGTTTCATGTTGTTGTTGTAACAAAACATGGTACAAAACATATGAAAAATCCAAATATGAAATATAAAAATGTTTAATTTCCTGTTGTATCAAAAACATTGTAAGAAACTTAAAGGGACATTAAACACACATTTTGTCTTTTATGATTCAGATGGAGAATACCATTTTAAACAACTTTCTAATTTACTTCTATTTTCTAATTTGCTTCATTTTCTTGATATTCTTTCCTGAAAAGCATATCTAGATAGGCTAAGTAATTTCTGATTGGTGGCTGCACATAGATGCCTCATGTGATTGGCTCACCCATGTGCATTGCTATTTCTTTAACAAAAGATATCTAAAGAATGAAGCAAATTAGATAATAGAAGTAAATTGGAATGTTGTTTAAAATTGTATTTTCTATGGCCTAGATTTGGAGTTTGGCGTTAGCCGTGAAAACCAGCGTTAGAGGCTCCTAACGCTGGTTTTAGGTTAACTCCGGTATTTGGAGTCACTCAAAAAAGGGTCTAACGCTCACTTTTCAGTCGCGACTTTTCCATACCGCAGATCCCCTTACGTCAATTGCGTATCCTATCTTCTCAATGGGATCTTTCTAACTCCGGTATTTAGAGTCGTGTCTGAAGTGAGCGTTAGACATCTAATGACAAAACTCCAGCCGCAGGAAAAAAGTCAGTAGTTAAGAGCTTTTTGGGCTAACGCCGGTTCATAAAGCTCTTAACTACTGTACTCTAAAGTACACTAACACCCATAAACTACCTATGTACCCCTAAACCGAGGCCCCCCCACATCGCCGCCACTCGATTAATTTTTTTTAACCCCTAATCTGCCGACCGCCACCTACGTTATACTTATGTACCCAAAATCTGCTGCCCCTAACACCGCCGACCCCTGTATTATATTTATTAACCCCTAATCTTCCCCCACAACGTCGCCGCCAGCTACCTACAATAATTAACCCCTAATCTGCCGACCGCAAAGCGCCGCCACCTACATTATAGCTATGTACCCCTAATCTGCTGCCCCTAACACCGCCGACCCCTATATTATATTTATTAACCCCTAATCTGCTGCCCCCAACGTCGCCTCCACCTACCTACAATAATTAACCCTTAATCTGCCGAGCGGACCGCACCACTACTATAATAAAGTTATTAACCCCTAATCCGCCTCACTAACCCTATAATAAATAGTATTAACCCCTAATCTGCCCTCCCTAATATCGCCGACACCTAACTTCAATTATTAACCCCTAATCTGCCGACCGGAGCTCACCGCTATTCTAATAAATGGATTAACCCCTAAAGCTAAGTCTAACCCTAACACTAACACCCCCCTAAATTAAATATAATTTTAATCTAACGAAATTAATTAACTCTTATTAAATAAATTATTCCTATTTAAAGCTAAATACTTACCTGTAAAATAAACCCTAATATAGCTACAATATAAATTATAATTACATTGTAGCTATTTTAGGATTAATATTTATTTTACAGGCAACTTTGTAATTATTTTAACCAGGTACAATAGCTATTAAATAGTTAAGAACTATTTAATAGTTACCTAGTTAAAATAATTACAAAATTACCTGAAAAATAAATCCTAACCTAAATTACAATTAAACCTAACACTATACTATCATTAAATTAATTAAATAAAATACCTACAATTACCTACAATTAAACCTAACACTACACTATCAATACATTAATTAAATACAATATCTACAAATAACTACAATGAAATAAACTAACTAAAGTGCAAAAAATAAAAAAGAACTAAGTTACAAAAAATAAAAAAATATTTACAAACATAAGAAAAATATTACAACAATTTTAAACTAATTACACCTACTCTAAGCCCCCTAATAAAATAACAAAGACCCCCAAAATAAAAAATGCCCTACCCTATTCTAAATTACTAAAGGTCAAAGCTCTTTTACCTTACCAGCCCTGAACAGGGCAATTTGCGGGGCATGCCCCAAGAAGTTCAGCTCTTTTGCCTGTAAAAAAAAAACCATACAATACCCCCCCCAACATTACAACCCACCACCCACATACCCCTAATCTAACCCAAACCCCCCTTAAATAAACCTAACACTAAGCCCTTGAAGATCATCCTACCTTGTCTTCACCTCACCAGGTATCACCGATCCGTCCTTGCTCCAAAATCTTCATCCAACCCAAGCGGGGGTTGTCGATCCATCATCCGGTGGCTGAAGAGGTCCAGAAGAGGCTCCAAAGTCTTCATCCTATCCGTGAAGAAGAGGCGATCCGGACCGGCAACCATCTTGATCCAAGCGGCATCTTCTATCTTCATCCGATGACGACCGGCTCCATCCTGAAGACCTCCACCGCGGACCCATCTTCTTCCGGCGACGTCCAACTGAAGAATGACGGTTCCTTTAAGGGACGTCATCCAAGATGGCGTCCCTCGAATTCCGATTGGCTGATAGGATTCTATCAGCCAATCGGAATTAAGGTAGGAATATTCTGATTGGCTGATGGAATCAGCCAATCAGAATCAAGTTCAATCCGATTGGCTGATCCAATCAGCCAATCAGATTGAGCTCGCATTCTATTGGCTGATCGGAACAGCCAATAGAATGCAAGCTCAATCTGATTGGCTGATTGGATCAGCAAATCGGATTGAACTTGATTCTGATTGGCTGATTCCATCAGCCAATCAGAATATTCCTACCTTAATTCCGATTGGCTGATAGAATCCTATCAGCCAATCGGAATTCGAGGGACGCCATCTTAGATGACGTCCCTTAAAGGAACCGTCATTCTTCAGTTGGACATCGCCGGAAGAAGATGGGTCCGCGGTGGAGGTCTTCAGGATGGAGCCGGTCGTCATCGGATGAAGATAGAAGATGCCGCTTGGATCAAGATGGTTGCCGGTCCGGATCGCCTCTTCTTTCCGGATAGGATGAAGACTTTGGAGCCTCTTCTGGACCTCTTCAGCCACCGGATGATGGATTGCCAACCCCCGCTTGGGTTGGATGAAGATTTTAGAGCCAGGAAGGATCGGTGATACCTGGTGAGGTGAAGACAAGGTAGGATGATCTTCAGGGGCTTAGTGGTAGGTTTATTTAAGGGGGGTTTGGGTTAGATTAGGGGTATGTGGGTGGTGGGTTGTAATGTTGGGGGGGGGGTATTGTATGTTTTTTTTTACAGGCAAAAGAGCTGAACTTCTTGGGGCATGCCCCGCAAAGGGCCCTGTTCAGGGCTGGTAAGGTAAAAGAGCTTTGAACTTTAGTAATTTAGAATAGGGTAGGGCATTTTGTTATTTTGGGGGTCTTTGTTGTTTTATTAGGGGGCTTAGAGTAGGTGTAATTAGTTTAAAATTGTTGTAATATTTTTCTTATGTTTGTAGATATTTTTTTATTTTTTGTAACTTAGTTCTTTTTTATTTTTTGTACTTTAGTTAGTTTATTTCATTGTAGTTATTTGTAGATATTGTATTTAATTAATTTATTGATAGTGTAGTGTTAGGTTTAATTGTAGGTAATTGTAGGTATTTTATTTAATTAATTTAATGATAGTCTAGTGTTAGGTTTAATTGTAACTTAGGTTAGGGTTTATTTTACAGGTAATTTTGTAATTATTTTAACTAGGTAACTATTAAATAGTTCTTAACTATTTAATAGCTATTGTACCTGGTTAAAATAATTACAAAGTTGCCTGTAAAATATATTTATTAATCCTAAAATAGCTACAATGTAATTATAATTTATATTGTAGCTATATTAGGGTTTATTTTACAGGTAAGTATTTAGCTTTAAATAGGAATAATTTATTTAATAAGAGTTAATTAATTTCGTTAGATTAAAATTATATTTAATTTAGGGGGGTGTTAGTGTTAGGGTTAGACTTAGCTTTAGGGGTTAATCCATTTATTAGAATAGCGGTGAGCTCCGGTCGGCAGATTAGGGGTTTATAATTGAAGTTAGGTGTCGGCGATGTTAGGGAGGGCAGATTAGGGGTTAATACTATTTATTATAGGGTTAGTGAGGCGGATTAGGGGTTAATAACTTTATTATAGTAGCGGTGCGGTCCGCTCGGCAGATTAGGGGTTAATAAGTGTAGGCAGGTGGGGGCGACGTTGTGGGTGGCAGATTAGGGGTTAATAAATATAATATAGGGGTCGGCGGTGTTAGGGGCAGCAGATTAGGGGTACATAAGGATAATGTAAGTAGCGGCGGTTTACGGAGCGGCAGATTAGGGGTTAAAAATAATATGCAGGGGTCAGCGATAGCGGGGGCGGCAGATTAGGGGTTAATAAGTGTAATGTTAGGGGTGTTTAGACTCGGGGTACATGTTAGGGTGTTAGTTGCAGACTTAGGAAGTGTTTACGCATAGGAAACAATGGGGCTGCGTTAGGAGCTGAACGCGGCTTTTTTTTCAGCTCAAACAGCCCCATTGTTTCCTATGGGGGAATCGTGCACGAGCACGTTTTTGAGGCTGGCCGCTTGCGTAAGCAACTCTGGTATCGAGAGTTGAAGCTGTGTTAAAAATGCTCTACGCTCCTTTTTTTGAGCCTAACGCAGCCTTTATGTGGACTCTCAATACCAGAGTTATTTTTATGGTGCGGCCAGAAAAAAGCCGGCGTTAGCCGTATCTGAATCATGAAAGAAAATGTTTGGTTTAATGTCCCTTTCAGTGTTTGTGTATCCAAAATTGGTGTGTTTTCCTAGTATTACCCGGGTAAAGCACAATTAAGCATTTGGGTAATCCTAGGATTACCCAGGTAAAGTTCAAAGTATGATCTTATTTTACCAACAGCCACTGGGTAATTCTAAGATTACCCCGTATAATCCTAGGATTACCCAATTTCTGACTTTACTCATAAATATACATATATATATATACATACATACATACACAGTATATATCTTTCCTATTATGTAATGGCAACTTTAGTATAATTAATCTTCTGAATCATTTTACTTCTCATGTTTCACTTCTTTAAATTAAAGCATTTGCATATGTAAACATGCATATGTATGCAATTGTTTATATATTTAATTTTGTACACAAATGTGTTTTTACATCTAAATTCACATAAAAGGTTGACTTTGTCCCTGTGGGAAAAAGCTTACAACATAATGTACTTGCAAAAACCCTTGTAAACTTTAATGGATCATTTTATAGAACAATATTGATCAGCTTTTTATCAGTAATAGAATTTTCTCTAAAGTTGACAGCTGGCTACATAGACCACTGCATAACATGTGGCAATGTCTCATAATAGCTACAAGATTTAGTGTGAGGTAACTTAGTTATATGAGGTATGCTGGCACGTTATTATATGTTTTTTTCCTAAGTTTACTACAGCAGTTAGTCATTATTCAGAAAGGTGAGAGATACACAATAATAACTAAGATAGGAATTAAAGGAGGATAAATTATAGCTCTATGCCAGCTGTTTATTTTAATATATTTTTAAAGTTAATAATTAGTATATAATACATATATATACTGTATATATATATATATATATATATATATATATATATATATATATATATATATATATATATATATATATATATATATATTATATAGTGTTAGATATACATTTTAAAACCAAGTGAATAGGTTTTATGCTTACATCCTATAAAGGCTTTTGCTTCACTGATCAACTTTACAAAAGCATGTTTTTTTCTAAGTTTACTACAGCAGTTAGTCATTATTCCGAAAGGTTAGAGCTTCATAATAATAACAACTGAGATAGGAATGAAAGGAGGATAAATTATAGCACTATACCAGCTGTTTATTTTAATATATTTATTTTAAAAAATTAGTTTATATATATATATATATATATATATATATATATATATATATATATATACAGTATATATACTGTTTATACATATACAGTGTTAGATATACATTTCAAAACCAATGCCTAGATTTAGAGTTCTGCGTTAGCCATCAAAACCAGCGTTAGGGGGTCCGAACGCTGGTTTTGGTCTACCGCTGGTATTTAGAGTCTTGTAGGGAAGGGTCTAACACTCACTTTCCAGCCACGCCTTTTCCATACTGCAGATCCCCTTACGTCAATTGCGTATCCTATCTTTTCAATGGGATCTTTCTAACGCCGGTATTTAGAGTCTTGGCTGAAGTGAGCGTTAGAAATCTAACGACAAGACTCCAGCCGCAGAGAAAAGCCAGGAGTTAAGAGCTTTCTGGGCTTACGCCGGTTCATAAAGCTCTTAACTACTGTGCTCTAAAGTACAATAACACCCATAAACTATCTATGCACCCCTAAACCAAGGCCCCCCCACATCGCCGCCACTCTATTAAATTTTTTTAACCCCTAATCAGCCGACCGCACACCACCGCAACCTACATTATCCCTATGTACCCCTAATCTGCTGACCCAACATCGCCGACCCCTACATAATATTTATTACCCCCTAATCTGCCCCCCCCCATGTCGCTGCTACCTACCTACAATTATTAACCCCTAATCTGCCGACCGGACCTCAACGCTACTATAATAAATAGTATTAACCCCTAATCTGCCCTCCCTAACATCGCTGACACCTAACTTCTAGTATTAACCCCAAATCTGCCGACCGGACCTCACCACTACTCTAATAAATGTATTAACCCCTAAAGCTAAGTCTAACCCTAACACTAACACCCCCCTAAGTTAAATATAATTTAAATCTAACAAAATAAAATAAATCTTATTAAATAAATTATTCCTATTTAAATCTAAATACTTACCTCTAAAATAAACCCTAATATAGCTACAATATAAATTATAATTATATTGTAGCTATTTTAGGATTAATATTTATTTTACAGGCAACTTTGTATTTATTTTAACCAGGTACAATAGCTATTAAATAGTTAATAACTATTTAATAGTTACCTAGTTAAAATAATTACAAAATTACCTGAAAAATAAATCCTAACCTAAGTTACAATTAAACCTAACACTACACTATCAATAAATTAATTAAATAAACTATTGTTACGGTACCAACAGGATACCAAGGGTTAATACCAGGGAACAACGTAAAGTATTTATGCAGGTCTGACCCCCCCCCCCCCCAGATGGGGGTTGAAAGACTGTTGTACATTACATGGAGGGAACAAGCCCTTTGACATGATACAATAAAAGTATATTACTTAAACACTTCAACCACAAGACACTCTTGGCTCTTCTTATCACTTAGGCGTTTTCTCTCTGAGGGTGATCAAACAATGGAATTCTTATCACTAACTAAATTATGGTTGGAGCCAGCAACTTGTGTTTAGAAAATAGTTTCTTAAAGCTAAACACAGTTAACTCCTTAAGTCCTGACAGAAGGGTCTGTCACATAGCTCCCCCCTTGTGGAACACTCCGGCAGACCCGGCTTGACCCTTTTGCGGGTCAACCTGGGGATGATCGGACTAGGAGGTGGTAGGCATGTCAGTTTGCTGGGACAATCCATCTGTATTCCCGTTATGAGAGAGAATTCCTGTCCATACAAACAAGGGTTCAAATTCCTCAGTGCCCAGACCAGGGCCAAACAGTCCTTAAAAATCCCTTCAGCTTCTTTACGAGTTTTCTGTACCTGCTCTTTATAGGTATCCACAATCCCTTCATACTGACATAGGGTGCCCTTGAGTTGCTGCACCTCACTATGAGCCAGCGTCAGCTTCTCCTCAAGTGTCGCTAAGTTTGTCTTTAAGGTTTCATGTCCCACTCTCAAGCTGGTGTTTTCTGCAGTCTGTTGGTGCAGCTTGTCTAGCAGAGATTCACGTTCTAAACATGCTTTTTCCTCTGCGCTCCTCTTCTCCTTCATCAGCGCATTGTAACGGGACCTCCACATATCAATAGCGGATAGAGATTTACTGAGCTCAGCGTCCTGGGGCTTAGCAGCAGGTGGGTCAGTCTCTGCTGCACGGATCTGGGCACGGGTAGTCACAGGGTTAACATCAGCGGGACCCATAGGAGCGTAGGCAGAAACAAGGGAGGCCAAGTCATTTCCAAGAAGAACATCAGCAGGTAAGTCCTTCTTGACCCCCACATTCACAGGTCTAGCGCCCACTCCCCAATCCAAATGTATCCTGGCAACAGGTAGGCTGAACACATCGCCCCCTGCTACCCTCACAGCCACAGTGTCTCCAGTGTACTGTTTCTCAGACACCAAGTTCTTTTGAAGCAAGGTCATGGTAGCACCAGTATCCCGTAGACCACTGACCTTCTTCCCATTCACTTTAACCAGTTGCCGGTTATTCCGGTGGGCAGCTTGCACAAGGTCTGCCTCATGTAGGATGCTCCAGCATTCTTGCGCCTCTACGTAGCGGGCCGCAGGCTGAGGATTACGTGGGATTCCGTCGGCGGGTCTTCTCCAGGACTGCGCTTGGTTCGCTGCGTTTAGGGGACACTCTGGTCTTTTGTGCCCTAGTTGCTTACATCTAAAGCACCGAATAGGTTGTGAGTAGCACCGCGTATTGAACAGGGCTCTCTGAGGGTAGTTCGTGGCCGGAGGCCGTGTGGTATAGCGGTGCGCCGGGGTTTGGTAACTGGCAGCTGCTGGGGTGACTGGGGGTCTGTACTCCACTCTAGCAGGGGGCTTAGTGGTAGCAGTGTCCAGTTTGCGGGCATCCGTATACTCATCTGCCAAGCGAGCTGCTTCCTGCAGGGTGGAGGGTTTACGGTCCCGAACCCACTCTCTAACTCCTGCGGGTAACTTGTCGAAGCAATGTTCCAACAGGAATAGCTGCAGCACCTCTTCCCCAGATATGGCTTGGCACCCCGCTATCCAGTGAGCTGCTGTGCGATGCACCTTACATGCCCACTCAAGGTAGGAATCTCCAGCTAATTTAACAGTGTCTCTGAACCGCCTCCGGTATGCCTCCAGTGTAACCGCATACCTGGAGAGCAGAGCCTCTTTTATAGTATTATAATCCCCGACTTCCTCATCTGGAATGGCCCGAAAAGCCTCACTGGCCCGGCCAGATAATTTTCCAGATAATATCGTGACCCAGTCCTCTGCGGGTACCTTGTGTAGTGCACATTGCCTCTCAAAATCCGCAAGGTACCCATCAATCTCTCCTTCTGTTTCCAGGAAGTTTTTAAAAGCTGCAAAATTTACTTTTCTCTTTTCCATCTTAGTCAGTATTGTAATAATCCCCCTCTTCCTGAGGTTACTGGCTTGTGTAGTTGCTCTTCTGGGCGATAAGGTTCATTCCGTCGCTTGCCACCAATTGTTACGGTACCAACAGGATACCAAGGGTTAATACCAGGGAACAACGTCCTGCATAGGGAATCAGCAATTCACAAACCAGCCAGTTTACAGGTTTAAACAGAATGTCATTTATTAAAGGCTATGCCTAGTATTTATGCAGGTCTGACCCCCCCCCCCCCAGATGGGGGTTGAAAGACTGTTGTACATTACATGGAGGGAACAAGCCCTTTGACATGATACAATAAAATTATATTACTTAAACACTTCAACCACAAGACACTCTTGGCTCTTCTTATCACTTAGGCGTTTTCTCTCTGAGGGTGATCAAACAATGGAATTCTTATCACTAACTAAATTATGGTTGGAGCCAGCAACTTGTGTTTAGAAAATAGTTTCTTAAAGCTAAACACAGTTAACTCCTTCAGTCCTGACAGAAGGGTCTGTCACAACTATCTACAATTAAATCAACTAAACTAAATTACAAAAAACAAACAAACACTAAATTACAAAAACAAACAAACACTAAATTACAAAAAATAAAAAAAGATTACAAGAATTTTAAACTAATTACATCTACTCTAAAAAAATAACAAAGCCCCCCCCCCAAAAAAAATGCCCTACCCTATTCTAAAATAAATATTTTACAGCTCTTTTACCTTACCAGCCCTTAAAAGGGCCTTTTGCGGGGCATGCCCCAAAGAATTCTGCTCTTTTGCCTGTAAAACAACATACAATACCCTCCCCCAACATTACAACCCACCACCCACATAACCCTAATCTAACCCAAACCCCCCATAAAAAACCTAACACTAGGCCCCTGAAGATCTTCCTACCTTGTCTTCACCACGCTGGGTATCACCGATCCGTCCAGAAGAGGGTCCGAAGTCTTTATCCTATCCGGCAAGAAGAGGTCCAGAAGAGGCTCCGAAGTCTTCATCCTATCCGGCATGAAGAGGAGATCCGGACCAGCAAACGGACCAGCAAACATCTTCATCCAAGCGGCATCTTCTATCTTCTTCGATCCGGCGCGGAGCGGGACCATCTTGAAGCAGCCAACGTGGATCCATCCTCTTCTAACGACGTCCTAAGTTCGAATGAAGGTTCCTTTAAATGACGTCATCCAAGATGGCGTCCCTCGAATTCCGATTGGCTGATAGAATCCTGTTCTGATCAGCCAATAGAATGCAAGCTCAATCTGATTGGCTGATTGGATCAGCCAATCCGATTGAACTTGAATCTGATTGGCTGATTCAATCAGCCAATCAGATTTTTCCTACCTTAATTCCGATTGGCTGATAGAATCCTATCAGCCAATTGGAATTCGAGGGACGCCATCTTGGATGACGTCATTTAAAGGAACCTTCATTCAGACTTAGGACGTCGTTAGAAGAGGATGGATCCGCGTCGGCTGCTTCAAGATGGTCCCGCTCTGCGCCGGATGGAAGAAGATAGAAGATGCCGCTTGAATGAAGATGTTTGCCGGTCCAGATCTCCTCTTCTTGCCGGATAGGATGAAGACTTCGGAGCCTCTTCTGGACCTCTTCTTGCCGGATAGGATAAAGACTTAGGTCTTTTTAAGGGGGTTTTGGGTTAGATTAGGGGTATGTGGGGGGTGGGTTGTAATGTTGGGGGGGTATTGTATGTTTATTTAAATGCAAAAGAGCTGTTTTCTTTGGGGCATGCCCCGCAAAAGGCCCTTTTAAGGGCTGGTAAGGTAAAAGAGCTGTTACATTTTTATTTTAGAATAGGGTAGGGCATTTTTTTATTTTGCGGGGCTTTGTTATTTTTTTAGGGAGCTTAGAGTAGGTGTAATTAGTTTAAAATTCTTGTAATCTTTTTTTATTTTTTTGTAATTTAGTGTTTGTTTGTTTTTGTAATTTAGTGTTTGTTTTTTTTGTAATTTAGTTTAGTTTATTTAATTGTAGATAATTGTAGCTAGTTTATTTAATTAATTTATTGATAGTGTAGTGTTAGGTTTAATTGTAACTTAGGTTGGGATTTATTTTACAGGTAATTTTGTAATTATTTTAACTAGGTAGCTATTAAATAGTTATTAACTATTTAATAGCTATTGTACCTAGTTAAAATAAATACAAAGTTGCCTGTAAAATAAATATTTTGATACTAAAATAGCTACAATATAATTATTATTTATATTGTAGCTATATTAGGGTTTATTTTACAGGTAAGTATTTAGCTTTAAATAGGATTAATTTATTTAATAAGAATTATTTTATTTCGTTAGAATAAAATTATATTTAACTTAGGGGGGTGTTAGGGTTAGGGTTAGACTTAGCTTTAGGGGTTAATATATTTATTAGAGTAGCGGTGAGGTCCGGTCGGCAGATTAGGGGTTAATAATTGTAGGTAGGTGGCAGCGACGTTGGGGACGGCAGATTAGGGGTTAATAAATATAATATAGGGGTCGGCGGTGTTAGGGGCAGCAGATTAGGGGTACATAGGGATAACGTAGGTTGCGGCGGTGTACGGGGCGGCAGATTAGGGGTTAAAAATAATATGCATGGGGTCAGCGATAGCGTGGGCGGCAGATTAGGGGTTAATAAGTGTAAGGCTAGGGGTGTTTAGACTCGGGGTACATGTTAGGGTGTTAGGTGCAGATTTAGGAAGTGTTTCCCCATAGGAAACAATGGGGCTGCGTTAGGAGCTGAACGCTGCTTTTTTGCAGGTGTTAGGTTTTTTTTCAGCTCAAACTGCCCCATTGTTTCCTATGGGGGAATCGTGCACAAGCACATTTTTTAAGCTGGCCGCGTCCGTAAGTAACGCTGGTATTGAGAGTTGCAGTGGCGGTAAATATGCCTGTACGCTCCCTTTTTGGAGCCTAACGCAGCCCTTCAGAGAACTCTAAATACCAGCGTTGTTTAAAAGGTGCGGGGGAAAAAAAACATGCGTAGCTAACGCACCCCTTTGGCCGCAAAACTCTAAATCTAGGCGCAAGTGAATAGGCTTTATGCTTACATCCTATAAAGGATTTTGATGAGCTTTACAAAAACAAAGGTCAAATATTTTATTCAGAAATTATCCCTGACTTTGCATAGTATTTTAATTTTAAATATACTTTTGAAGGTAAAGAAAAAAATTTTTATTTCTAAAGAAAAGTCTTTGAATTGTATAGTATTGAGAAAATTCCCCTTTTATATTAAGGATTAGATAGATTTTTTCAAAAAGGAAAAATTGAACTTCCAAAGACTAAGGCCTAGATTTGGAGTTCGGCGGTAAAAGGGCTGTTAACGCTCCGCGGGCTTTTTTCTGGCCGCACCATAAATTTAACTCTGGTATCGAGAGTTCAAACAAATGCTGCGTTAGGCTCCAAAAAAGGAGCGTAGAGCATTTGTACCGCAAATGCAACTCTCGATACCAGAGTTGCTTACGGACGCGGCCAGCCTCAAAAACGTGCTCGTGCACGATTCTCCCATAGGAAACAATGGGACTGTTTGAGCTGAAAAAAAACCTAACACCTGCAAAAAAGCAGCGTTCAGCTCCTAACGCAGCCCCATTGTTTCCTATGGGGAAACACTTCCTACGTCTGCACCTAACACTCTAACATGTACCCCGAGTCTAAACACCCTAACCTTACACTTATTAACCCCTAATCTGCCGCCCCCGCTATCGCTGACCCCTGCATTTTTTTTTTAAACCCTAATCTGCCGCTCCGTAAACCGCCGCAACCTACGTTATCCCTATGTACCCCTAATCTGCTGCCCCTAACACCGCCGACCCCTATATTATATTTATTAACCCCTAATCTGCCCCCCACAACGTCGCCGACACCTGCCTACACTTATTAACCCCTAATCTGCTGAGCGGACCGCACCGCTACTATAATAAAGTTATTAACCCCTAATCCGCCTCACTAACCCTATCATAAATAGTATTAACCCCTAATCTGCCCTCCCTAACATCGCCGACACCTAACTTCAATTATTAACCCCTAATCTGACGACCGGAGCTCACCGCTATTCTAATAAATGTATTAACCCCTAAAGCTAAGTCTAACCCTAACACTAACACCCCCCTAACTTAAATATAATTTACGAAATAAATTAACTCTTATTAAATAAATTATTCCTATTTAAAGCTAAATACTTACCTGTAAAATAAATCCTAATATAGCTACAATATAAATTATAATTATATTATAACTATTTTAGGATTAATATTTATTTTACAGGCAACTTTGTAATTATTTTAACCAGGTACAATAGCTATTAAATAGTTAAGAACTAACACTACCCTATCAATAAATTAATTAAATAAACTACCTACAATTACCTACAATTAACCTAACACTACACTATCAATAAATTAATTAAACACAATTCCTACAAATAAATACAATTAAATAAACTAGCTAAAGTACAAAAAATAAAAAAGAACTAAGTTACAAAAAATAAAAAAATATTTACAAACATAAGAAAAATATTACAACAATTTTAAACTAATTACACCTACTCTAAGCCCCCTAATAAAATAACAAAGCCCCCCAAAATAAAAAATTCCCTACCCTATGCTAAATTAAAAAAGTTACAAGCTCTTTTACCTTACCAGCCCTGAACAGGGCCCTGATTTGTTCCGATCAGCCAATAGAATGCGAGCTCAATCTGATTGGCTGATTGGATCAGCCAATCGGATTGAACTAGATTCTGATTGGCTGATTCCATCAGCCAATCAGAAAATTCCTACCTTAATTCCGATTGGCTGATAGAATCCTATCAGCCAATCGGAATTCGAGGGACGCCATCTTGGATGACGTCCCTTAAAGGAACAGTCATTCGTCGTTCAGTCGTCGGTCCGGATGGATGTTCCGCGCTGGAGGTCTTCAGGATCCTGCCGCTTCGCTCCGGATGGAAGACCATAGAAGATGCCGCCTGGATGATGACTTCAATCGGATGGAAGATCCTCTTCTGCCCCGCTTGGATGAAGACTTTGACCGGATCATGGACCTCTTCAGCCCCCCGCTTGGGCTTGGATCAGGACATCGGAGGAGCTCTTCAGGACGGATCGGTGAACCTGGATGGTGAAGACAAGGTAGGAAGATCTTCAGGGGCTTAGTGTTAGGTTTATTTAAGGGGGGTTTGGGTTAGATTAGGGGTATGTGGGTGGTGGGTTGTAATGTTGGGGGGGGGGTATTGTATGTTTTTTTTACAGGCAAAAGAGCTGAATTCTTTGGGGCATGCCCCGCAAAGGGCCCTGTTCAGGGCTGGTAAGGTAAAAGAGCTTGCAACTTTTTTTTATTTAGAATAGGGTAGGGAATTTTTTATTTTGGGGGGCTTTGTTATTTTATTAGGGGGCTTAGAGTAGGTGTAATTAGTTTAAAATTGTTGTAATCTTTTTCTTATGTTTGTAAATATTTTTTTATTTTTTGTAACTTAGTTCTTTTTTATTTTTTGTACTTTAGCTAGTTTATTTAATTGTATTTATTTGTAGGAATTGTGTTTAATTAATTTATTGATAGTGTAGTGTTAGGTTAATTGTAGGTAATTGTAGGTAGTTTATTTAATTATTTTATTGATAGGGTAGTGTTAGGTTTAATTATATCTTAGGTTAGGATTTATTTTAAAGGTAAATTTTGTTATTATTTTAACTAGGTAACAATTAAATAGTTCTTAACTATTTAATAGCTATTGTACCTGGTTAAAATAATTACAAAGTTGCCTGTAAAATAAATATTAATCCTAAAATAGCTATAATATAATTATAATTTATATTGTAGCTATATTAGGATTTATTTTACAGGTAAGTATTTAGCTTTAAATAGGATTAATTTATTTAATAAGAGTTAATTTATTTCGTTAGATGTAAATTATATTTAAGTTAGGGGGGTGTTAGGGTTAGACTTAGCTTTAGGGGTTAATACATTTATTAGAATAGCGGTGAGCTCCGCTCGGCAGATTAGGGGTTAATAATTGAAGGTAGGTGTCGGCGATGTTAGGGAGGGCAGATTAGGGGTTAATACTATTTATGATAGGGTTAGTGAGGCGGGTTAGGGGTTAATAACTTTATTATAGTAGCGCTCAGGTCCGCTCGGCAGATTAGGGGTTAATAAGTTTAGGCAGGTGTCGGCGACGTTGAGGGGGGCAGATTAGGGGTTAATAAATATAATATAGGGGTCGGCGGTGTTAGGGGTAGCAGATTAGGGGTACATAAGGATAACGTAGGTGGCGGCGCTTTGCGGTCGGAAGATTAGGGGTTAATTATTTTAAGTAGCTGGCGGCGACGTTGTGGGGGGCAGGTTAGGGGTTAATAAATGTAATACAGGGGTCGGCGGGGTTAGGGGCAGCAGATTAGGGGTACATAAGTATAACGTAGGTGGCGGTCGGCAGATTAGGGGTTAAAAATTTTAATCGAGTGGCGGCGATGTGGGGGGAGCTCGGTTTAGGGGTACATAGGTAGTTTATGGGTGTTATTGTACTTTAGGGTACAGTAGTTAAGAGCTTTATGAACCGGCGTTAGCCAGAAAGCTCTTAACTCCTGCTATTTTCAGGCGGCTGGAGTTTTGTCGTTAGAGCTCTAACGCTCACTTCAGAAACGACTCTAAATACCGGCGTTAGAAAGATCCCATTGAAAAGATAGGATACGCAAATGGCGTAGGGGGATCTGCGGTATGGAAAAGTCGCGGCTGAAAAGTGAGCGTTAGACCCTTTAATCACTGACTCCAAATACCAGCGGGCGGCCAAAACCAGCGTTAGGAGCCTCTAACGCTGGTTTTCACGGCTACCGCCGAACTCCAAATCTAGGCCTTAGTTTGGTGAAGCTTAAAGAGGACACTTAAGTCAATTTTTATTCTTTTATGATTCAAACAGAAGAAAGCAATTTTTAAAATCTTTCCAGTTTGCTTATATTATTAAATTGTGTACAATCTTTTTTATATGCACTCTATCCGAGGCACCAGATCCTACTAAACATTCACAGTGTATACATATATAAGTCTGTGATTTGCTGATGGCTGTCACATGATGCAGTGGGTCGGCAATTGAAAGAAATTTCAAATTTATCAGAAAAAAAATCTACTGCTCATTTGAAATGCATGTGTTTATTATGCAGTTCTGTTGTATGTAATGGTCTTTTAGAAAAAAAAATATTTTCATTAAATTATTTCTACTTAAATTATCTTTGACAACTTTAAACCTTGTTAACTATATACGTCCTGCAGAGTTTTAGTGAGTGTTTCTTCTTTATTGTTGCAGTAGTTAATAATGCACACATTCTAAAGTTTTAAAATCAATATGTGTCATATCACTCTAGCGGGTTCCATTTGCCAAAGTCATGCGGTCATGATTTGTTTCTGTGAACATGTCCGCCAGTACTCACTGTGCAATGCCTGCCCCCTGCTTGCTGGCACCCATTCACCCATGAGCAGGGACTGTCAATCATGCAGAAAAAATCAATTGCTGGAAGCAATTGAAAGGAATGTACTTACATAGCACTCAACAGCACATTTTTTGAACTAGCTAGGTACCATAGGTGAGTAAGCCCATGAAAGGCAAGTTTAAAACTTAACTTTTATTAACTCGATTAAAAAATGAAATAGTTAAAAATATCAGCTAGTGTGACCCAGAACAAAGGTGATTTCAGGGGGGTGAAAAAATATTCCTCCCAAATCCCAATGTGTTTAATATTAATGCCCCTGTATGGTCTCCTAGGGTAATGCCCTTGATAAAAAGGGGAGTAAAACAAATGTACCTCTAGATTAGGTTGGTTAAGGTGAGGGTCAATATCACAGTAAGAACACCCCTGCTGTTACTCTCTGTCTGAGTCAGGTGATCTCCACAGTAAAGTCACACCTTCCAGGATAAATTATATGGTACAGTTGTCTATAGGAGATGTGAGCTTACCACAAATTAAGTAATGTTAAATTAGCTATCGGGTACCAGAATAGATAGGGTACTCCTATTATTTACTAGTCAGTGATTACTAGTGGGATTCAGCGCCTATTATCCTCTTATTTATCTTGTATACAATAGTTTACTAGTATTGTTTGGATTATTATATAGGTGGTACTAGGAATACAGTTACCAAACCTCGTACTTATGATATCAATTCTATTGTTATTTTTATCATCCAGTCAGATAATAAGGCCACTGGGGATGCGTTGATTCTAGAAGTACCCACGCTCTTATAGCAAATTCACGTTGTATTGGGGTGAAATATTTTGAAAAAATCTAGTAATTCACAGGAATGGAATAATTATATAACTCAAGGAAATATTTATAATTTTACCCTAATTGTCTCTGTCTCTTCAATGTATAGGACACTTATAGTGATATTTACCACTGTGGGGTCGATAAGGCTAGTGTGGCTAGGCCTAAGTTATACTTGGATAGTCCTGGCTTGTCAAAGTTTCCCTTTTAAATGGGAGATAATCTTAATAGCCTCCTCAGCAAATATTCCTTATGTTGTAAATAAATCCCATGTAAAATTACACAAACTTGGTCCCCCGAAGTTATTCAATTGAATACCACATGTTTTTCCCAGAATCCTAAGAACAGGTTGGCGTAGGTAGGGGCACAGGCCGTGCCCATCGCCGTACCCTGGACTTGGAGGTAAAACTGATTGGCAAAAGTAAAAAAATTGTATCTCAGGACAAATTCCAATAATTTAAGGATGAACATATCATGATCTTCCTCTTCCGAGGAACCTTGGTTGAGAAAAAATTGTACTGCCTTCAATCCCTTGTCATGTTCTATGGAGGTATATAGGGACTCTACGTCCGCCGTTACAAGCCAAGTTTCTTTCCTGGTGTTGATATTTTCGAGCCTTTGCAGTACCTCCATGGTGTCTTTGACATAAGAGGGCAGTGTCTCCACGAATTCCCTTAGTCTGTGGTCCACATACTGGCTGGCTTTTTCCGATAGGCACTCGTTGCCAGAAACGATGGGCCTTCCGGGGGGATTTGTGATGTTTTTGTGGACCTTGGGAATGAGGTAGAAGGTGGCAACTTTAGGACGCTTAACTGTGAGAAACTTGGTTTCGTCCGCCGTTATGATTCCCTTGCTGTTGCCATCTTTGATGATATTATTGTAGAGTTTACTCCTCCTCCTATCATCCTCTGATAGGGTGGGATCCGATTTTTTGGCAAAAAATTTCTTTAAATTTAATTTTCGTACGTACAGCTGTATATCTTTAATCACTTCAAATTTGTTGAGTTGTCCTGTAGGACAGAAAGATAGACCTTTTGATAATACTGAGATATGCTCTGGAGATAACTTATGTTCAGACAGGTTAATAACCTTTAATGATTTAGTCTCATCTGAGAGAAAGGACTCCGAGCTCTCTGATGTTGCCTGCTCCCCCCGTTGAGGAGCTCTGTAGTGGCCTCTGGACCTGGTGGGTTTTTTGTTTGTACTTTTGACCTCTTCTGGAGGTTCTGCCTCTTCTGACGTGCCTTGATCTAAAAAATTCTTCCTCTTATTTCTAGCTGGTAAGGAAAAGACAGAGGTGGATGTACTTGGGGTACTACCCGAGGGTTCATTATTCATGTTATCCTCACCGTCCGTATCAGAGACATCACTCTGGATTATATTTTGATGATTACTTCTGGAATTGTTTTTATAGAAGTTCCTTCTTCTCCATTTGTAGATCTTCTTCTCTTTATAATCATTAATATCTCTGAATAGTTTTCCCTGCTTCATATCCCTTAATTCAACAGTGGCATTAGCATAAATTACGGCACGATCTTATGGACATTAAGTGCAAGATATCTGTTGAATTAACACAGTTGAGAAAATCTGTGCATTAAGTAGTCTGGGTATCATTTTCATTTTCGTAAAACAACTCAGTATATACAACTAATCAGATTCGAACAAGGGAAATACTGGTTATATAGGAATAGCGGTTTCCTGAAATAAACAGCTCCTCCGGTAATCATACCTTTATTGAACAATAATAAACCAACAGAGATTGGTACACATTTAATGTGCAAGTGTCTCTAAAGTCTTACTACACCCAAGTATGTTACACCAAGCATTCCTCTACACTATTATACTGCAATAGTTAACAATAAATTAATTGAATAACTTCGGGGGACCAAGTTTGTGTAATTTTACATGGGATTTATTTACAACATAAGGAATATTTGCTGAGGAGGCTATTAAGATTATCTCCCATTTAAAAGGGAAACATTGACAAGCCAGGACTATCCAAGTATAACTTAGGCCTAGCCACACTAGCCTTATCGACCCCACAGTGGTAAATATCACTATAAGTGTCCTATACATTGAAGAGACAGAGACAATTAGGGTAAAATTATAAATATTTCCTTGAGTTATATAATTATTCCATTCCTGTGAATTACTAGATTTTTTCAAAATATTTCACCCCAATACAACGTGAATTTGCTATAAGAGCGTGGGTACTTCTAGAATCAACGCATCCCCAGTGGCCTTATTATCTGACTGGATGATAAAAATAACAATAGAATTGATATCATAAGTACGAGGTTTGGTAACTGTATTCCTAGTACCACCTATATAATAATCCAAACAATACTAGTAAACTATTGTATACAAGATAAATAAGAGGATAATAGGCGCTGAATCCCACTAGTAATCACTGACTAGTAAATAATAGGAGTACCCTATCTATTCCGGTACCCGATAGCTAATTTAACATTACTTAATTTGTGGTAAGGTCACATCTCCTATAGACAACTGTACCATATAATTTATCCTGGAAGGTGTGACTTTACTGTGGAGATCACCTGACTCAGACAGAGAGTAACAGCAGGGGTGTTCTTACTGTGATATTGACCCTCACCTTAACCAACCTAATCTAGAGGTACATTTGTTTTACTCCCCTTTTTATCAAGGGCATTACCCTAGGAGACCATACAGGGGCATTAATATTAAACACATTGGGATTTGGGAGGAATATTTTTTCACCCCCCTGAAATCACCTTCGTTCTGGGTCACACTAGCTGATATTTTTAACTATTTCATTTTTTAATCGAGTTAATAAAAGTTAAGTTTTAAACTTGCCTTTCATGGGCTTACTCACCTATGGTACCTAGCTAGTTAAAAAAATGTGCTGTTGAGTGCTATGTAAGTACATTCCTTTCAATTGCTTCCAGCAATTGATTTTTTCTGGTTGTTTTCTTTAAGTGTACAGCACCTAAGTTCCTGAGTATATCTAGACTGTCTCTATTAATACAGTTAATACATACGAGATACTAATATTATTAGGAACACAGCACCAGTAGTGCCGTCGTCTTCTCTTTTTCTAGTAATATACTGTCAATCATGCAGTTTAGATTGGATCCAGATGATTTCGCTCTGACCCATTTTAGGTGGCGGACAAGTTAAGAATTTAAGACCGCTGCTACTTATCGCTGGGACCCTGAAGCTGCTTATGCAGCTTGATAAATGGGGCCCTATACATTTGTTTTTCATTTTGAATGTGCTTTAAGGAACCTTGTAAAGACCAGGTAGGTTGAGTGATGTAAATTATGTCCTATACTTGTAATAATCTATATTAATACAATTTATAAGTGGGTTTGCAATATTATAACACATTCAGAACAGTGGGAACTAATATCGGAAATAAAGAAGTAAAACTAGAAAGTCGCAGCTACTGTCTTCTATAAAATATTAATATCATGGACATGAAATCTTCTTCCAAAAAAAAGATTGAGTTTGATGGGTGTTTCACGATAGTAACGTGTGTTTTAACCCTTTGAGTGCTAAGCACTTTCCCACCTGGGTGCTAAGATTTTTTAAGGTTGTTTTTTTCTTTTTTTTAAACAAAATAGTTTTTTTGTTTTTTTCCCCAGACCCCCAAGACTTACACTTTTGGAAAGGTGAGGCGATTACCTTTCCAACGGTGGGTCTTGGGGGTCTGTAGCTGCTTAGATACCTGAGATACAGGCTTCTAAGCAGCATGCCCCCTGCTCCTATACTTAACATTGTTAAGTATAAATAAAGTTGCACGGTGACGTCATCACGTTATTGCGCACAACGTCACCACGCAAAACGTGAAGCCCCGGCGATGCCTGTCACTCTACAGGCATGATCGCCAGGGTAGGAGCTGGTGGGAGCCCCCAGATCTCTCTTAAGGTGGGAGAGTGCTAGTGACGGCTCTGAGCCGTCATTCGCACCAGAGTGGGAAACTCTGTGACGGCTCAGAGCCGTCATTAGCACTCAAAGGGTTCATGGGTAACCATCACCGTGAGTTTCTAATATTATAAGCAATGTCCTCCATCTTAGAAGCACCTTTTCAGCAATATAAGCCTTAACATTTTTTCCATGGCAATAATTTACATTGTGAAGAATCTAGGGAAACTTAATTTACATGTGCATAATTTGAAGTGTAGCTATACCGAAACCATTATTTGTTTTAGCAAATGCACAGTCTATGTTGTATAAATATACTTTGAATACAGCAGCTCCCCCCCCAAGATCATAGATGAGTTTGTTTCTTAAATTATTAAAAATTGTTAGTATGTGGGGAGCTAATATATCTTTAAACATTTAGTAATATCTGGGGGTAAAACCATCAGGCCCCGGACTTTTGCCCAATGGCATATCTTTTATGGCCTGCGATAGTTCTTCTGTTGTAATCGGTGCCTCAATTAGGCAAGGAATTGGTGGAGTTTATATATTAAAAATAATTGCAGCAAACATGTTTGTTTTAAATACATGTTTACACTTGGCTAATATATTAGTCTATAGCAAGACAACAGAAATGTCTTATAATTACAATGTGCTTAACCTTGTCACATTACAAAGAGATATATTAAATCCCAATACCAACTTGATACACAACCAATCTTGTTATTTTTATTTCATTTTTTTGGAAACAAGTCAAATGACAGTAAATGATCAATCTGTTCAATGTAGTATCATTTTTGTATTTTAAAACAGTAAAAATGTAACCAGCAGATTTCTCTTTAGAGTATCATTTTAACAGCTGTACAAGATGGTAAATTACTATTCATTAAAATATTTTAAATACTTTATACAAATCTTAATATGTAATGGCAAAAAACATTAAAACATTTGTCTACTATAAAGAGTTAGATATTGGAATAAATACAATTTATGCAATTGGGTATAATATGGTGAGGCATACATGTTTGTAATAGATAAGGACATATGTGAATAAAAATAATAAACAAAATGGCAGTTTTGAGGGTCTGGTGATTGTCACAAATTTAAGGGACTACCTGTTGGTTTATTACTAATAGGTGATGTGAATTTAACCAGTAGCACTTAAAAGTTTATGAAACCCAAAATATTTCCATTGTGATTAAGATTGAGATTAAAATTACAGCAAAACATACCAGGAAATTTATACTTTTCTCTATAGAATATGTAAATGTTTAAAATGAACTTTCATAATTCAGAATTTTGTCAGCAATAAAATATTTGAGCATTTTATATTCTTTATATGTCATAATTGTATAATATCTGAACAGAACTGCAATTTTAGTATAATGCAACCATTCATTTTGCCAAACTATTCTTCATCAAATAATATAGAGTCTAACAATTATTCCATCATTCATTCTTTGTCTAGGTAACCTTCAGGGAAAGCAAAAAACTTAACGGAAGCGCAATAATACATAGTTCATAAAGCAATTAACTAACAATGGTAACTATTAAAAAAGGTAAAAAAAATAAATAAATCTTGATTATGTCAAAAGTTGTAGTATTAAATCTGAAGTCTATTCACTAGTATTAGAATTAAATACTTAATAACTGCTGAATATATTTGCACATCTTGCAGTGCTGACAGGTACGCTTCAATAATCACCTAGTACACGGGTGACATTGTCAATCTTTCTTGCTCAGTAAATTTATTTATAAGTATTTGTATTTAAAACAAATCATAATAGACTTGTCATTTGGATGGCAGATCGAGAGCATTCAATTTCATTGTTATACCACAGCAAGAATTTGCAAAAGTTGCTTGATTAAAGTAATATGATTATCCATCACAATTTTTATTATAATTGATAGAACTTTATTGTAAAAAAAATAATTAAAAAAATGAAGCTCTGTTAATTTTGACAATATGTGCAAAAAAAAAAAAAAATGAGTATTGCATTGTATTTCTTTTTTATTATCTCTTTTCTTTATTTACATTCTCACAATCCAAACTGTATTCAGCTGCTCATTGTAGAGGTGTTAAATCATACTATGAAAGAATAATATTGGACATTCTCTCTCCAGACCGTATACAAAAATGTGTTTTCATTATTCGTTCTGAAAAAGAAATAAGGAATTTGAACTAATTTAGAACAAAATGTGTTCAATAACTAGACAAACTAATGAGTGAATACAATGTGTTCATTAGTTCCCATAGTTTGCCCTATCAAATTATATTCATTATTCATTTTGCAAACAAAGAAAATTATTTTTAGTCTAATAGTTGATAATAATATACTTCAGCAAATGTCTTCTTTTTGATTAACCTCACTCTGAAATCTGCAATCAGTTACCATTAAATGGACAGTAAAGATACAAATACATTTCCCTATACTTAAAGGGACAGTCAAGTCAAAATTAAACTTTCATGATTCAGATAGGGCTATTTCATGCTATTTTAAACAACTTTCCAGTTTACATTTATCATCAAAGTTGCTTTGTTCCCTTGGTATTCTTTTTTGAAAGCTAAACCTAGGTAGGCTCAAACTGATTTCTAAACTGTTGAATGCCACCTCTTATCTCAGAGCATTATGACAGTTTTTCACAGTTTCATGTATGCCATATAGATAACAATGTGCTAATTTCCGTGGAGTTATTTATGTGTCAGCACTGATTGGCTAAAATGTAAGTCTGTCAAAATAACTGAAATAAGGTGGCAGTCTGCAATGGCTTAGATACAAGGTAATTATAGACATAAAAAGTTTATTAATATAACAGTGTTGGTTATGCAAAACTGAGGAATGGGTAATAAAGGGATTATCTTTATTTTTAAACAAGAAACATTTTAAAGTAGACTGTCCCTTTAAGTGATTTGTCACACTAGTGAAGCTGCATTGAGAACACCTTTTAATTGTTTTCTTATTTAGACTTTCTTTTTTTCTCTATTCTGAGTGTGTGCACTCCCCAGTGTGCTCTTAAATTATAAGGCTGTGTGTGTGTGTGTTTATGAGTTTGTGTGTGTGTATGTGTATATGTGTGTGTATGTGTTAGTGTGTGTGAGTGTATATGTGTGTGTGTTTATGAGTATGTGTGTGTGTGTGTTTGTATGTATGTGTGTGTGTGTGTGTATGTATGAGTGTGTGTGTGTGAGTATGAGTGTGTGTGTGTGAATGTGTGTGTGTTTATGAGTGTGTATATGAGTGTGTGTGTATATGTGTGAGTAATTGTGTGTGTGTTTGTATGTATGTGTGTGTATGAGTGTGTGTGTGTGTGTGTGTGAGTATGAGTGTGTGTGTGCAAGTGTGTGTGTGTGTGAGTATGAGTGTGTGTGTTTGTATGTATGTGTTAGTGTGGGTTTGTGTGTGAGTGTGTGAGTACGAGTGTGTGTGTGTGTGTGTTTGTATGTATGTTTTGTGTGGGTTTGTGTGTGAGTGTGAGTGTGTGTGTGTTTGTATGTATGTTTTAGTGTGGGTTTGTGTGTATGTATGTTTTTGTGTGTGCAAAATAAAATTTGGATGATTCGGATAGAACCTTCATTTTTAAAGAACAATCCAGTTTACTTTAGATACCAAATGGACTTTGTTCGATTGGTATCCTTTATTGAAGAGCAAACCTAGGCGGACTCATGAGCATCAATGAACTGCTAGGATTTAGTTGTTGATTGGTGGCCGTACATATATGCCTCTTGTCACTGGTTCACCATATGTGTTCAGCTAGCTCCTGGTAGTGCATTGCTGCTTTCATGCCTATCTGAACTATGAAGGTTTCATTTTGACTTTACCATCCCTTTAAGTGACACATTTTTATATTACAGAACATGGCAGATCTATCATAAAACATTTTTTTAGACACTAGAAGAAAATGTTAATATTTAAAATGAAGGTTTTTCGGGGGGGCGGAGCGAACTGAGCCACCGATCAGTCGCATCTTACTACAGCTCTGCTGTAATCTTCAATAATCTTGATTTTCATTAGGTTAGGCTCAGCTCAAAATCGTACTTGTGGTATACCCAATTTCTGAAACTAACAGCTCTTGGCATCAACTGAGTGTCTTAAGAAGGAGATAATCTAAGTTCTTTAGAATGACCAGCAGGGAGACAAGCCAGGAGAGGCCATCTTTCTACTCACGAGGCAGCTCGCCAACACATAAGTAAATCTACAAGAGGGACCCACATGCAGGAAAACCGAGCTACAAGGCAGATTGACGTACAACATACCCACAGATAAAACACTTGTTTGTCAATGCAAGAGAAGCATGATGGATACCCTTCAAGCCAATGTGCAGACCCTGCTACAGGACTTTGTGACGGATATGCCCGACACGCTTAATAGGCTGCAGCAAAATACTAAATCTAATAAGGTACAAGAAGAGAAGAGTTTTACAGAAGAACAAGAAATTGGAAGTCAGTTTGCAAGACTGAAGCTTCAACCGTGCTACATTTTCGTGCTGGATGAAAATAACTATGACTTGGGACTCTCACTAGAACAAAGCGATATAGGAGATCCTCCTCCTCTGCTGCTAATTAACGTTGCAGAGGGTGTGGTCGACCATCTGGAGCGTGACACATATTTCCAGTTGGAAGGCCCTCTAAGTGAAATCCCTACTACTTCACGCTACATGGCAGGGGCTCATGTTTGAGACACCCGGGTCTCACAGCTGAATTTGGAAACGGTGGCTCCCACTGTCTCAGCTCTATTTCCCTCACCACAACGATATGCTCCTTCTACTGTGACTCAGAAGCTGAATATTGTGAGTCAACACACAACCCCAGAGAAGTTTATGCGCCTATGAGAACATGGGGAAGACTCTTCATCTCGAAAGAGGAAATTGGTTAAGAACTGACGCCCGAGACTAGCGATTACCATTATACTTATATGCTAGTATCTGCAAAACATATGGCTTTATACCAACTCCAGTTTTAAGATCCCTTCTTAGGTTCTATGTTAGGTAACTACAGTAATTGCTTGTTTGCCACAGGGATGATGATTAGCTAATATGACAACTGTAGGTTTGATATTTTACTTGACAATTCTAGTTGGTATTTTTCTATTATAATTTTAGTGGTTACTATATATATATATATATATATATATATATATATATATATATATATATATATATATATATATATATATATATATATATATATATATATACATAGATATATTGCTGTTGTATTTAGGTTAAATGATGTACCTAAAGTTCATATTACCCACCAACTAGCTGCTGTACACACATGATTGTTCAAATACAACCTCACGCCCATTGCTGCTTATTTATCCTACATAAAACTACATACCGCACCTTCAATCTGTTAGAACTATAATAACATTCCTGAGTAATATCTTTGCACTACATTCCCCTTGCTGGATTATTTAAAAGTAAGAATTAGTTCAGTCACCATACCACCGATTAGTCCTGAAAGAAGATACTGCCACGGTTTAGATATACCTATATGTTTTTTGTCATTGTTCTCTAGAGGCTCAGCATTCTGCCATAAATTTTGCTACTTTATATGTTATCCTCTAAATCGTTAGAAATACTGAAATTGATGTTGTAGTACTTTGAAATGAATGGGTTTACAGTGCATCATATCTGTTTATAACTAGGGGTTCCTGATATCTCCACATAATACATTGCATACTTTGTTTATACAATACATAGTGCAGTTATATGACAATGTTTAATTTACAGGCTTCCGTTTAGATAGGTTACATATTGATCGTTACCAGTACTCTTATGACCCTTATGTAAGTAATCTGGGACTCTAGATGAGACTATAATCTCTGTATGGGACATTGAATAGATGATAACTCTCCCTTCATATCAATTTATATGTTTCTAGTTTCATAAGGCACTATCTAAAATGCTGTTGCTATTGACTTCTGTTACCAAATTGTCTTCATTTTCTTGTCATTCTTTGATGAAAATGAGGAGGGTAAGTTCAGGAGTGTGCAAGTTTCTGCAGAACTATATATCAGCAATGTTGCAAGAGTCTTATACATTAGCAAGAGCAGTAGATGGCAGCACTATTTCCTGACATGTGCACACTACCTATCTAGATATCTCTTCAACAAGAAATAACATGAGAACAAAGTACATTTGATACTAAGGGGCCGTATTATCAAATGGAGTTTGATGCCCCTGTTTCCGCGCGAGCCTTCAGGCTCGCCGGAAACAGCAATTATGAAGCAGCGGTCTTAAAGCCGCTGCTCCATAACTGGTCCGCTGCCTCTGAGGCTGTGGTCTACAATCTGCTCGATCCTATACGATCGGGTTGATTGACACCCCCTGCTAGCAGCTGCTTGGTCACAAATCTGCAGGGGGCAGCATTGCACAAGCAGTTCTGGTGAACTGCTTGTGCAATGTTAAATGCCGACAGCGTATGCTGTCGGCTTTCAGCAATGTTTGTCGGACAGACATTGATAAACTGGCCCCTATAAGTAATTTGGAAACTTTATTTAAATTGTATTTTCTATCTGAAAGTACAATGAAAGCTTGGTGGTTGTGGGTTAAAAGTGGTGAAGGTCTCAGGAGCATAGTTGCTAAGGGTTAAAAGTTAAGATTTATAGTTAACCAACATAATTAAAATAATGAAATCATCAGTATGTTAATAAAAATATGCCAATATTTTCTTACTCCTTGGGGATTATTCCAAGCCACTAAACATGCTGCGTCTTATGCAAAGAATTCGTTTTTACTGTGTTTTCAATTTCAAGGCCATTAACATTCATCATAAAACACCTACAACTCTATTTGGCAAATGTGTTCACACAGTACAAGGCTGACCATATTGCCGCTTTAAGAAGGAACACATATGAAAAATACATATGTGAGGGTTCTTATACAAAACCATTTCTTTAAAGAGCCCTGAAAACAGCCCTGACATATGTATTTTTCATATGTGTCCCTTTTTAAAGCGGCAATATGGTTAGCCTACACAGTACAGATGTCACTACACATGACATGGTACTCAAAAATGTTCACGAAAGAGCAGTAGCTAAACATGTTATAAATATTCTTTGAGAAAAATGGTTAATAGATATGAAACACAAAAATGTTCTTTTGTGATTCAGGCAGAACATACAACTTTAAAAAAAAGTTTCCATTTGCTTCTATTATCAAATTTGCTTTGTTCACATGTTATTCTTTGTTCAAGAGATACCCAGGTAGCTGTCTGGAGCATTATATAGCAGGAAACAGTGCTGCCATCTAGTGCTATTTTAAATGGTTAACATTCTTGCAAAACTGCTGCCATTTAAAGGGACAGTCTAGTCAAAATTAAACTTTCATGATTCAGATAGGGCATGTAATTTTAAACAACTTTCCAATTTACTTCTATTATCTAATTTGCTAAATTCTTTAGATATTCTTTGTTGAAGAAATAGCAATGCACATGTGTGAGCCAATCACACAAGGCCTCTATGTGCAGCAACCAATAAGCAGCTACTGAGCATATCTAGATATGCTTTTCAGCAAGTGATATCAAGAGAATGAAGCAACTTAGATAATAGAAGTAAATTAGAAAGTTGTTTAAAATGACATGCTCTTTCTAAATCACAAAAGAAAAAATGTGGGTTTTATGTCCCTTTAATGCTTTGGACACGTGCATGATCCTGAGCTTAGGTCCCTTATTTTCAACAAAAGATACTAAGATAATAAAAAAGAAAACGATAATAGAAGTAAATTAGAAAATTGTTTAAAATATCATGCTCTAGCTGAATCATAAAATATTTTTTAGGGGGTTTCATGTCCCTTTAAGTAAAAGCTGGCTACATTTCAATGAACTAGGACTCCTGACTGACAGGGAAAAATCCCCTAAAAATTGTTGGTTTGCTTAGCACAATAAAAAAAAAATTCAAAACAATAAAGCATTTTAATATATTTAGACACATTCTCTTTTGATGGGAAAAAACATTGGGTCCTCTTAATTAACATTTAAATATATAGCTTAAAGGGATAGTAAAGTCCAAATTAAACTTTCATGATTCAGATAGGGCATGCAATTTTTAACAACTTTCTATTTACTTTTATCATCAAATTTGCTTTGTTCACTTGTTATTTTTAGTTGAAAGCTTAACCTAGGTAGGCTCCTATGCTAATTTCTAAGCCCTTAAAGGGACAGTCAACACCAGAATTTTTGTTGTTTAAAAAGAAAGATAATCCCTTTATTACCCATTCCCCAGTTTTGCATAACCAAAACAGTTATAATAATACACGTTTTACCTCTGTAATTATCTTGTATCTAAGCTTCTGCTGACTGCCCCCTTATTTCAGTTCTTTTGACAGACATGCAGTTTAGCCAATCAGTGCTCAGTCCTAGGTCACTTTACGTGCATGAGCTCAATGTTATCTATACTGTATGAAACATGTGAACTAATGCCCTCTAGTGGTCAAAATGTATTCAGATTAGAGGCAGTCTTCAAGGTCTAAGAAATTAGCATATGAACCTCCTAGTTTTAGCTTTCAACTAAGAATACCAAGAGAACAAAGCAAAATTGGTGTTAAAAGTAAATTGGGAAGTTGTTTAAAATTGCATGCCCTATTTAAAACATGAAAGTGTTTTTTTTTGGACTTGACTGTCCCTTTAAAGGCTGCCTCTTATCTAATTGCATTTGACAGTTTTTCACAGCTAGAGGGCGTTAGTTCATATGTTTCATTTAAATAACATTGTGCTCATGCATGTGGAGTTATTTGAGTCAGCACTAATTGCCTGAAATGCAAGTCTGTCAAAAGATCTAAGATAATTTGGCAGTCAGCAGAAGCTTAGATACAAGGTAATTACAAAGGTAAAAAGTATCTTTCTATAACAGTGTTGTTATGCAAAACTGGGGAATGGTAAATAAAGGGATTATCTATCTTTTTAAACAATAACATTTTGGTGTTTACTATCCCTTTAATTCAGGCTGTTGTCTCTTTTCATCATAACATTATTCATGCTAAATTATTATTATTTTTTTTTATAAATAATTTTTAAAATATCCAAACACATAATAGCAAACATGATTACATTTTATTTGTGTTTATTATTCATAGTTTAACCTTAAACATGTCATTTAAAGGGACATAAAACCCATTTTTTTTCTTTCATGATTTAGATAGAAAATAACATTTTAAACAACTTTCTAATTTACTTCTATTATCAAATTTTCTTAGTTTTCTTGTTATCCTTTGTGGAAAAGCAGAAATGTAAGCTCAAGAGTGTGCACGTGTCTGCAGCACTATATAGCAGCAGTTTTGCAACAATGTTATACATTAGCAGGGGCACTAGATGGCAGCACTATTTCCTGTTGAGTAGTGCTTCAGGCATGTGTACGCTATCTACCTAGGTATCTCTTAAACAAAGAAAACATGAGAATGAAAGAAATTTGATAATAGAAGTAAATTGGAAACTTTTTAAAAATTGTGTCCTCTATCTTAATCATGAAAGAACATTTTTGGGTTTAATGTCCCTTTAAGTGAAAAACAAAATCTTCTTCCAACTTTCGAACTCAAAAATGTAGGAACTCATAAATATTTGTACCCAACCTTTGTCAAAGCTGTGAGCTGCAAGATTAAATACAATTTAACCAAGGGAGCAACATCTATCTTGTAACTAATCACCACTTGCCACATAGACTTATTGCAATATGAATGATGCCACATCACAAAAAACCCTTATAGAACAAACTAATTCAAATTAAAAAATTAAATTAAATTAAAATGAGACAACCTCACCAACTGTAAAATAGTGAGACACGACCATGAGATGGGATACTAGACCATAAATTCTTTAGAAATTTTACATGCTTGGCCCCTCCACCCCACAAAAGTCTATAATAATTTTTGTTGATATATAATTAGAAAAGCTTTTCTAAAGGGTAATGATCAACCACTTAATTTCTTGCATTAACGCATATTTTTTTTACCATTAAATATATGTTATTTCTCTTCCATTTCATGCTTCTTTTCTATTAGAACACACTCTTCTTTTCTTTCAAAACTCATTCAATTTTTATTTTTGTGCAAATTAAATCAATCATAATAGAATTATACATTACATGTGGCTCCAATTGCCACGTTCAAAGCTTGCAAATAATTTAAAACAAATAGGAAATAACATCATGTTTTGGAACTTTATAACTTAGTAATCATTTTAAAAATGTTAATTGAATATTTTTATTGAAAATGTATTAACTTTAAGTAAAGAGGGACTTAGTTCACATAAAAAAACAAATAGACTAGCTGAATTGATTTATTTATATATATTAAAGCTTTTGATAGGGACTTGCTCTTGATAGATTTTATTTTTTTAATTTCTCTATAGAACAAAACATAATTTTTTTCATGAATTGAGAAGTTCAATTATGTATTTTAATTTTTTGTTTTAAAAGTTTTAATTATATTATATTTTTTGGAGTTTTGTGTGTTATATTACCTGTGAGATTATGTTTAGAACTCACCCTGTCGTTATTTTTGGATCTATTTTGCTAAGCACCCTGGCAGTTGATTTGAGTGGCATGAGCGCACTTCCTGTGGATATATATATATATATATATATATATATATATATATATATACATTCATATATATGTTTGAAATTAAGTAGCCATTCATGTTCTTTTACGCTAAGTTAACAATTACACATTCCAACAAAAGATATTGATTAGTTAAATGCAGAAATAATTGAGGAATATGTCCACTCTCAAACTTCTGGAACACATCAAACTCAGTATGTAGCCATGGGTGTTGCACAGGAACACCGTCACTTATATAGACAAGATTAGGACTAAAATGCACGCAGTCTAATGTATTTTTGCAAGCTGTGTGCCTAATTGGACAAGCTGCAATGGAAATTATTATAATGTCAACAACATTATAGCAACTACGACTAGGCAGAGGCAGGATTTTGTTGCACTGGTAAAAATTATCCATACTAATTAACAGTTGCTAGTACTCAGTCATGGTTTTAGCTATCCTGGTATCAGTAAAAATTTGTACATATGGATTTTAATTGCATGTGAATCACATTTTGCAGTAAATGGGATGTCACTATGTATTGATCCTGTCTCTATAATGTTTACATAAACTGTGATCTTGATGATTGACATGCCCTGCTCTCATGCAATTGGTTGTGCAAAAGCAAATGCTTGTTCAATAGTATATGTGGGCTGCAGACGTACAATGTCCAGAGACTGTTCACAGCAAAGATAGGTGGACAGTTTAACAAGTTGGGAACAATATATTAATATTTTTTTTACAGTTCACAACAAAACTGTATGACTTGTTCTGAATTAAAAGTCCAACATGCTCTTATTGTTAAATGTAATTTATATGTAATATTGCTTTATTGTTCCTTTCTTTCCTCATCCTAGTATCACTACAATTTTTTTGCTTCTAGATTTTAATTGCACGTGAATTGCATTTTCAGTGACATGGATGTTGCTATGTAGTGATCCTGTCTCTATAATGTATAGATTTACTGTGATCTGTCCCCAGGCTGCCAGCCATGGGACTCATTTGTTTACCTGCCAGTTAGACTTGGGAAAAGCGTGCTCAGTTTTGTTTTTCTGAATCTGGCTCATTTATGTCCATTTTTTTTAAAGATCCAATGTGTTTATCAATCATTTTGTAAAAGTAATTGTGTATTACTTTGCAAGGATAATTAACATCACCTGTCTTCATTCTATGAAGAAAAAACATTAAATAATGAAAATGATTTTTAATTTTGCGCATACTACAAAATAAAGGGCCAGATTACAAGTGGCATGCTATATAGCGCTCCCACTCGAGGAGCGTAATCTTCTTTAGAAGTAATCTTTTTATGTGAGTCAGTTTCACTCATATTACATGTTGAAAGTAAAACATTTGCTTGTGAGCAAAACCCGACCCATGTTAACTTCCAGAATTTGCAATATTTTAGCCACATTAAAATATTCTTGCCATAGAAGTCAAAGGAGAGTGCAGAAGAAAAAACACCTATCACTCTTGTGCTAACCCAACATATTTTACCTTACAATGTTATTAATATTGTAAATTCATATATATATATATATATATATATCTGTATTCACCTATACCTATATATCTATTCCTATTGATATATAGGTGTAGATATCTATTTCACATTAACATTATCAGATATATATATAGAAATATATATTTAGTAATAAAAATTAAAATTGTTTCTATGGGAAGAACATATGCTTAAGGCCATCTCTCTCTCTCTCTCTCTCTCTCTCTCTCCTCTCTCTCTCTCTTTCTCTTTCTCTCTCTTTCTCATTCTCTCTCTCTCTTTCTCTCTCTTTCTCATTCTCTCTCTCTCTCTCTCTCTCTTTCTTTCTCTCTCTCTCTCTCTCTCTCTCTCTCTCTCTCTCTTCCTCTCTCTTTCTTTTCTCTCTTTCTCTCTCATATGTCCAAGAATTTAAATGATGTAACTTTATCAACCTTGATTCCTTATGAGTGGTTATAGGTGTGTGTTTGTTAAAGAAAATTATTGTATTTACTCCTTTTGCAGAATGTAAACAATGCACTATCCTTGCTTCTAACATTAAAGGGACAGTCTAGTAAAAATTAAACTTTCATGATTCAGATAGGGCATGCAATTTTAAACCACTTTCAAATTTACTTTTATCATCAAATTTGCTTTGTTCCCTTGGTGGTATATTTGAAAAGCTAAACCTAGGTAGGCTCAAACTGATTTATAAACCATTGAAAACCACTACCAGTAAGTTATGTACTTAAATAGTTCAAAAGATACAAAAAGTAGATCTAATTTTTCTTTATCTTTATTTTAATTAATGAAAAGAGCTATAATATGTTTAATAAATGCTATTAAAAAAGTGCACAGATAAAATCGGTAGTGTGGTACTTTATTATAATACAATTTGACATCAAAAAGTGCTCCTGGGTGCCTTCTGGGAAATTTTTTTTTTGTTTAATTTAAAAAACAGCGAGAGATTCTGCTTAATAGAAAGGGTCCACTTGCCCCAAGCTTTTCCTCAGCATTTTTAATTTCCCCATGAGAGACTAGACTACATCTTACAGGATTTTATAACCCTGACCCAGGAATTTCATAAATAAATCATCAAAGCAAAAAAGAGAAACCCTAACTGTTACTGCTAATTGGAGCCACAACACAATAAAATGGGTCGAGTTAGCAGGGAAAGCCAACCTCATTATCTTTCTTTTCTCACTAATTATTTACTCAAGTCCTCCTTATCTTCTTTATTTAGGGCCCGATATTCAAAAGCTCGCCACTCAGGTCAGATGATCTAAGATATCTCGTCAATATAGAGTAGCCCTTAAAAAAATCTTAGAAAATTCAAATTTTAATTTGAAAGATATTGATCACACTATACATGGTTTAAATGTGAAACAGAGATACCTACATTACAATATAAGGTCTAAAAAAAAAAAAAAAGATTGTTCATGATTTTTCTCCATGCCGGCGAGATTTTAAATATCAGGACCTTAGAGAGAACAATGGAAAACTAACATTTTAGTACTTCTCTGTCACAGACACCAACTGGATATATTATTTTATCTAAATCATTTTGTTTAAATGGTTTGTGTGCAAGTTCAAAAAAGTTTAGTATGGGTGCAGAAACAATACACAAAATCAGATATTTCAAATGAGAAAATAAAGGTGAAGGTGCTATTTGTAAACAATTTAGTACACTGCAGTAGGCAAATTGGATATTTGGGAACACATTAAGGGCTAGATTACAAGTGGAGCACTAACTGTTGCGTGCAAGCAAAAAGGGGTTTACCCTACGCTGGAAGGAGTGTGCGTATTATGAGTTGAACGTAAATGCATTCACTTGAGCGAAATTGAATTTAACATATGTCGGGAAAGTGTGACTTCAGAGCTCTGGTTAACTGTTACACTCGACTAACAAGTTGCACAAAAAACATTTACAATCAATTACAATGGTAGTATTTGTTTCTGAGGTACAATCTGAACATGGTAAGCACTCACAAATAAATAAATAGTTTATAGGTTGTTTTTTTTTGTTTTTTTGGGTTTTTTTTTTAAAATATTTTTATTGAGGTCAAAAGTTATATCATGACAGACAAAGGTACAGTGACATCTGTTGGATTAATACAAAGCAAAAATGAGCGTCACAAGAAAAAGGAAAAAAAAAAAAACACGTACAGAGTGATAAGTAAATACACATAACATTGCATGTAAATTGAGTAGCATCTGACTCACTAGAATTAACCTTAAAAGCAGACCTCCTTTTTTTGTATTGAATTATGGTAAGAACTTGATTTCCCTCAGTAAACATAATTGGCCTCTCTTGGGCCGCATCTTACACAGTAAAACTTTAGAGGGAGATATAAAATAAAGTAAAGTAAACTGTACAAACTATTAATTAGCAAAGCTCTGGGAAGGGAAGGAAGTTATCCTCAACAGCTTGTATTGGAAGAACTCAACTAGTGCACACTATAAGTAAAAGTGAGCCATCAAACAGAAATAGCAAATATAAACAGAGCTTCTGCCATATAAACTTAGATGATTAACCATGGAGAGTAAAGCGCCATATACTAGAGGCCAGTTTGATCAATTTATTACCTGAAGAGCCACCACAATCAGCTAGATCTCCATTACACAGGTCGTCCCATATAAGAGGTGTTCATCTATGGGGCGTTATGATTAAGAAACCATAAGTTTACGTTGGGATCAGCACATGTCTTTTATACGTACGTTTTACGAAATGAGCAATACAATTCTCGACGTGCTTAGGGCTTTCAACCAACCTATCTCTAAAAGTTGCTATTCAATGTCCCCCTAAATAAAAAATTTTAAACTCTCAATTATTAAGAAAATACATTTAGACACTTATGTATATGGCAACAAAACATTTGTAAAGTAAAAACATAAGTAAGTGCTCTATATTATAATGCTAATTTGCTCTATATAAAAGCCAAACTATAAGCCACCTAAGGAAACATGTAGTTGATCAAAATATACCTCAACTGTGACCACTTATATAGTGTGTAGAGATTGTTATTTACGACCCTGCTAACAAACCTAAACTTCAATAGGTTTGCATGATAAAGTCACATTATGTTGGGCACCAAATAAAGAATCTATCGCTTGGTTATCCTAGAGACCAGTACCATATTGAGAACATATAACTCAGCACACAGCATCAGCAAGTCCAGAATGCATTGTTCGCTGTAAGCCTATAGGCATGGGTCCAGGAGAATAATATATCACCCTGCTCCAGTCCGAAAGAGTTTAATGTCCACCACATGAGGTATGTAGAGGAGCTCATCGTCAGACCATTTGAGGCCGATACAGCTTCCGTGTGTCAGAGAGCCATAGGACTTAGAATAAATTCCCCAGACAATGCGGTATTGGTGCAAGAAGTAGCCTAGGGAGAGCTTGATGTTGGCATCCCTCGACAATGCATGGGGTATAACATGTGGATCCTCTACAGTCCATTCTTCGCAAGTGACCAGGGCCTGTCCAAGGAGGCCGGCCAATCCCCCCGGGCAATAGTAGTAAAAACACTCAATACCTCTCTGGTCTCTGCAGTTCGCTGGGACTGGGAGTTCAGTTTTTGCGCATTGGTAATGTTCCCCTATAGCTCCGGTTCACTGTGTGTGTCCTCAATGAAGGGATCTTCACAGATGGCTACCGCGAGTTGGTTAGCAGTGGGCTCATGAACCTCGCAATAAAACTTCCCAATGCGGTCCCATCTGTATTCATTTGAGCAGCATGTCTGGGAACTCGTTGCTCTTTGGGTGGAGAGCCTATCAATCTTTTCACAGAAATCTGCTTCAAAGTCCTCTAGCATTGCCTTTAAAACTGCGTAGATCCCCTCCATGATCCTATGTGGCAGATTTGAGATAGCTTCAATGCTGATAGCTCTGTCAGAGCTTATAATGTATATTTTACAGTTTACACTTGAACAGGTAGTGCAATGCACCATTGGCATTGTAATACAGCAGAGGCCCGTAGGTTCTCTGCTGGGGAGTTGGTATGAGGCTGCAACCTCGGTGTATGCTCCGGTGTTCTGTTGCTGGCAGCCAGTGTAGTAATTTCAGTATCAACAGAAAGAGGACGATTAGCTTGTTAGAATTATATATATTTTCAAAACCGGATGGTATCTTGAATAGATATCATAAGAAGCTAACTCATCAGGGCTGCAGCAGCACTCAAAACTGTGACCGATCATGGCCGCCCCCCGGAAGTTCCCAATAGTTTATAGTTTAAGAACATGATAAATAGTGCAAAGACAAATAATCGTAGTCTAAAGGCAAATAATTGTTAAGGGGAATTTGTCACAACAGCACTAAAGAAAATATTTAATATCATCATTCTTTAGATAAACTGCACAACAGAGTATTAATCAATGATTTGACTTGATGAGTTGTCAAGATTTCATTTAAAGCGAACTTTACTCTAAAGCAAACCCCATAATACAAATAAAATCACAGCTTAATATTTGTATTAGTGTTGTATTGGATGCTTTAGTATCTATATATCTATCTATCCATCAATCATCTATCTATCATCTATCTATCTGTCTGTCTATCTATATATTTGTCTGTCTATCTATCTATCTATTTATCTATCTATCACAAAATGAAGACCTCCTACCCCACCAAAAATGTAAAATAACATTGTGGAATAGACCTTGCAATTATATGCAACTTTTAAAAAAAGTCTCATTGGATTTAACTAAAATGTTATGTCATTGCATGTACATAAATATTATGGTTACAAAGTAGCAGGTTTGTAACTACAGGAATATCGGATATCCCCATCGAGACTGAGCCCACTCCTCTAGGAGCCCATCTGCAAAATGTAGCTCTCAGTGAAGGGAAAGTGTATTCATTTGCCTTTACAAAATGATGGCAGTGTTTCCTAGATGGTTTCCAGAGGAACCTCCAAATCTTTGTGCAGGCTTCACAAGTGCATATTTTCTGGTGCTGATTAATGAAGGGGGGAGGACAATTCACAATCACAGAGAAGCATATCCTCTTGCTTCTATATAGCTGCTGGCTCAGCTTCTTCTGCTTTCAAACATCCTGGAGAGCACTGTTGAAATGGGAGGCCCTGTTGCAGCCTTTGTGCCCATGGAGGGTTATTTATGAATGAATAGCTAAAAATAAATCATTATAGTTTCCAATATAAATTTACATTAAATGATTGTAATACTAATTTGCAGTGAGCATATTAGGTTCTCTAGCAGAGATTTTTATGATACACAAAACCTACCAAGGTGTTTTTTGTTTAAATTATGCTAAATTTGGCATTAATCTATTGGTATTTTCAGTCATGCCTACAGGTCAAACCATTAAAATGTCTAAGAGAAAGGCATCTATTGCATATATGATGGACAGTCAAGGGTTTAAAGCACATCTGTGATCACAATTGAGGGAAATGTCATTGCTGCACTGATATCACTCTTGTGACTTTGGAGGTAACCACATGTTTTGACTTTGAGGCAGCTAGATGACTGTGATATAGCTGATTATTTTGATCTTTGTATCTCTGCTTTTCACACTAGCCAATTGTTTATAGCCTAGCACCCAGCATGTGGGAAGCTTAAAGGGACAGTTCACCCAAAAACTTTCGCCCCTTTAAAATATTCCCAATGATCCTTTTTACCTGCTAGAGTGTATTAAATTGGTTGCAAGTAGCTCCTTTACTCATATTTCAGCATTTGAAATAGCTGATTTAGCTTGTGGTTTCCCAACCTATAATGAAAGTTTTGATACTGGCGTATACGCTATTGACAAGCCTAAGTAAACACAGCCAGCAGAAGAGATTACACCCTCAGTGGGGGGCATGATAGTTAAGTAATAAAATGATAATTTTCCATTGTTCTCTCTATGTATTGAGCTTTGGTGTTCCAGACAAATATAAGATAAGGATGCAAGTGTGTGTACAAAAAAGTGATAACATAATGAGATCTGATATTACCTGAAGCTCAACCCATTGTAATAGGCTGTGGTTTCAAAGCACAAAACCAGCTACTTCAGATACACAAATAAACCCGAAAATGCAATTTCTCAAATATTTTATACTCTGCAGTTGGTATAACAAGTCATTTAAAATACATTTATGGAAAAACAATTTTACAGTGTACTGTCCCTTTAATTGTGTGGAGTAATGCCAGCCTCTTGGGTTGCTGAACAATAACCACATAGCCAGCAATCTCAAATATGCCCATAAAACAAAGAAAACATTATAAATATCCATACACACTTATAGGTACTAGGAAAAGTCTAAATATGCCTCTTTAGGGGCAGGGGGCAAAGTGCAACATGATAGATGCTAGCCACTTTAACTGTGGGGGTGTTTTGTTTGGTGCCTATGGACTGGTAAGTCAGTCATGAAAAACAGTATGACAAAATTTTTCATGTAGTGGGCAGAGTATATGTTTCATCTGCGTTTGTCCATTTCCCTAGGACCAATATTTCCAATCCAACAGGCAAACCAGACCAGGGTGAGATACTGTTTGAGCAGTATCCAAATACTCCCTAGAGTGGGTCATGTGATTTGGACTAAGAATCAAATAGTACTTGATTTTTGCACAATCAGAATTCCACTGTGACAGCAAAATAAAAAATCAAAAGTATTTGGGAACCCATTTAAAGGCCAGATTACGAGCAGCACACTAACTGTTTCATGCAAGGGATATAAAGTTTATTGTGGCTGTTTGTGCACTTCAAAAAAGAGCTCTCATATTACAAGTTGAAAGTAAATGCGAACACGTGAGCGCAATTGTGATTTACGCTAGAATGATTACCGCAACCTCAGAGCTCTGATTAACTGTCAAGTGAGACAAAAAAGTGTCACAAAACACATCATTGCATTGATACAATAGGGTACAATAAAATTAAAAAACAATATGAATACATAATATATGCAAAATTTAACATAAAACAGGTAGGAAATATATAATCAACCATGACAGGTGCATTTTGTTTTGAGATATGTAGAGAGGGATCTCTTAAAGGATTTTAGGCTTGGGGAAGGTTTGAAAGTGTGCGGGAAGTCGTTCCATAATTGTGGTGCTCTGTAGGAAAAGGAGGATCGAGCTGCTTTCTTTTTTTATTGAGGCAAATTAAATAATGTGCTGGTACTGGATCGGAGATTATAGGAGGTGGGAAATTGTGGGGAGAGCATTCTACTCAGGTAGGGTGGGAGCTTCCCAGAAAAGCTCTTAAACACAAGGGGCGCGATCAAAAATACGGCGCAGGTTTCGGCGCAAGCCTGGGAACCTGTGCCGTCCGTAATTTCACCTCGCACATCGGGGTATTACATAAACCCCGCCGGAAGTTCATAAAGTGCCGTAAGTCTGATAAACTAGCGATGTCCAGAAATGAGCGTAAATACAAATTTCTGGAGTCGCTAGTGACTTACGGCACTTTAGAAACTGCCAGCGCCTAAGAAAAGTAAAGAAAATAACAAATCTCAGTAAAAGTCTAACATGCCTCCCAAAAATAAGCCAGACATGTAAAACCCCTATATCCGCAATCCCCCCTCTCATTACTAATATTAAATGTATTAACCCCTAGACCGACAACCCCCACAACGTAATATGCCTATTTAAACTATTAACCCCTATATCCGCCATCAAACCCACACCGCAAGTAATAACTAAATTAATAACCCCTATATCTGCCATCAAACCCACACCGAAAGTAATAACTAAATTATTAACCCCTAAATTCGCCAACCCCAACATCGTAAGCTACCTATTAAAACTATTAACCCCTAATCCGCCATTAACCCACAACGCAATAAACCTAATCAAGAATTAACCCCTAAACCGCCATAGCCCACAATGCAATAAACCTAACCTTACCCCCCCTAACCTAACCCCCCTAAATAAACTAAAATTACCTAATTTACAAAATACTAAAGTTACTATTAAATATAAAAAAAATAACATTACTTTTAAAATACAAATAAACTAAATATAAATTAAAGGGGCAGTCTAATCAAAATTCAGGAGTAGACTGTCCCTTTAAGCAAGAATTACAGAAAATAAAAAAATCTAAGATTACAGAAAATAGTAAATAACATTACAAAATTTTAAATAAATTACACCTAATCCCTATGAAAATAAAAAAGCCCCCCCCCAAAATAAAAACACCCCCTAATCTAATAAACTACCAGTAGCCCTTAAAAGGACTTTTTGCAGGGCATTGCCCCAAGATAATCAGCTCTTTTGCCAAAAAAATACACACAGCCCCGCCTACAAGTAAAAAAAAAAACACCAAAAAAACACTAAAAGCTCTAAACTACCCATTGCCCTGAAAAGGGCATTTGTTGGGCATTGCCCTTAAAAGGGCATTCATCTCTTTTGCTACCACCCTATCTAAATAAAATAAATACCCCCAGAAACCCCTTAAAAAACCCTAAGTCTAACTCCCAAGTGGTCCTCACCTGTCCTGAAGCTCAGCGGAGAAGGTCCTGTTCCAGGCGGTGAAGTCTTCTTCCAAGCGGCGACCTCTTCTTTCTTCTTCCAGGAACCAGCCGGCGCGGAGCGGAGGGCGGAGTTGAAGACCGATGACCGCTGAGCTGAAGACCGGCGACTCTGGAACTGAAGACCGGTAACCGCGGAGCCATGGAGCATGGAGGATCCTCTTTGTACGTTCTCCGCCGTACACTGAATAGGAATTCAAGGTACCCGATTAAAAATGGCGTCCCTTGAATTCCTATTGGCTGATTTGAGCCTTCAAATTCAAATCAGCCAATCGGATGAGAGCTACTGAAATCCTATTGGCTGTTCAAATCAGCCAATAGGATAAGAGCTACTGAAATCCTATTGGCTGATTTGGACAAATCAGCCAATAGGAATTCAAGGGACGCCATTTTTAATCGCGTACCTTGAATTCCTATTCAGTGTACGGCGGAGAACGTACAAAGAGGATCCTCCACGCTCCATGGCTCTGTGGTCGCCGGTCTTCAGTTCCAGAGTCGCCAGTCTTCAGTTCCAGAGTCGCCGGTCTTCAGCTCCGCGGTCATCGGTCTTCAACTCTGCCCTACGCGCCGGCTGGTTCCTGGAAGAAGAAAGAAGAGGTCGCCGCTTGGAAGAAGACTTCACTGCCTGGAACAGGACCTTCTCCGCTAAACTTCAGGACAGGTGAGGACCACTTGGGGGTTAGACTTAGGGTTTTTTAAGGGTTTTTTGGGGGGATTTATTTTATTTAGATAGGGTGGGCAGCAAAAGAACTGAATTCCCTTTTAAGGGCAATGCCCAACAAATGCCCTTTTCAGGGTAATGGGTAGTTTAGAGTTTTTAGTGTTAGTTTTTTTTTGGGGGGGTTTACTGGTAGTGGGGGCTGTGTGTATTTTTTTGGCAAAAGAGCTGATTATCTTGGGGCAATGCCCTGCAAAAAGTCATTTTAAGGGCTAGTAGTTTATTAGATTAGGGGGTGGTTTTTTTTTGGGGGGGGGGTTTATTTTCATAGGGATTAGGTGTAATTTATTATTTTCTGTAATCTTCGATTTTTTTATTTTCTGTAATTCTTGCTTAAAGGGACAGTCTACTCCTGAATTTTGATTAGACTGCCCCTTTAATTTATACTTAGTTTATTTGTATTTTAAAAGTAGTGTAATTTTTTTAGATTTAATAGTAACTTTAGTATTTTGTAAATTAGGTAATTTTAGTTTATTTAGGGGGGGTTAGGTTAGGGGTTAGGTTTATTGCATTGTGGGCTATGGCGGTTTAGGGGTTAATAGACTTTATTAGTTATTGCGGTGGGGGATTGCGGTTGACAGGTAGATAGACATTGCGCATGCGTTAGGTGTAAGATTATTTTTGCAGGCATTTTCGGGAGTTACCGTGCTCCCATACTCAGCGCAAAGCTTGCTGCGGCTGCCTTTTATGGCGAGGTAAAAATGGAGTAAGATTTCTCCATTTTCGCCACGTAAGTCCTTGCGCTGGATATTGGATACCGATTTGTGACGCGGTTCTTTGTTAGCCTATGGGAGTAATAATTGCGAGCGACGGGTGAAATATACGCACGTAACTTATATACTACACCGTATATGTAATACCAAAATTGCATAAAATCTGGTGCCGGAGGATTTTGCGGGCGACGCTGCATATGTAATGGAGGCCAAGGCTGGAAAGATGAAGGGTGCATCTGGATTCCAGGGACAGCCAGTTTAGTTATTTTAGCATGTCACAATGGTGGGTCCTGTATTTACATTGTAGCACAAAGTGGCAGAACGAGTTATACACTGTATTAAGTTTGTGGTGCTGATGCATATACTACATTCACATAATTGGCATCAGCATTTCCTCTACAATCTTTTCCTTTTCTGAAGGGCTTAGGCAGGATTTGTTTCTGTACAGGGCACCTAGTTTTGGATAGAGTTTAGATGTAAGTTTTTCTATGTGGAGGCCAAAATATAGATTGGGGTCTAACAACATACCCAAGTATTTGAAAGAGTGGACTGTGGTCAGTATGCAATTTGATTTTGTTTTGATGCGTAGATGGGAATTTTGTAGTTTGTGTAATTTAGATACCATTCCAAAGATCATTGTGACAGTTTTGTCAGTGTTTAGGAAGAGTTTGTTTTTTGATATCCACTTTTCTACCTCTGTAAATTGACCTTGGAGCACTGCCTCAAGCTGTGGCCGATCGGATTTGCTTGCATAGATTACCATGTTGTCTGCGTACATGTGTACAGTTGAGGATTTGCAGACATTTGGCAGATCATTTATAAATAATGTGAATAGTAGAGGGCCGAGAATGGAACCTTGGGGAACACCACATGTGACTGGGAGAGGAAGGGAGTCGCTGTCAGAAACAGAGACATATTGTGATCGATCTGATACATATGATCAAAACCAGGTTAGCGGACAATCACCAATACCTGAGTTTTTTTAGTTTGAACAGTAGTATGTCGTGGTCTACTGTGTCAAAGGCCTTTGGAAAATCAAGGAAAATAGCGCCAGTTAGGTCTCCTTGTTCCATGCCAGTTTGGATGTTGTTGCAAACTTTTAGGAGGGCAGTTGTAGTGGAGTGATTCAGCTGAAAACCTGATTGATCAGGGGTCAGATAGTTAGATTGTAAATTTATTTAGAGATAAGGGGTTGGGGGGAGTAGATTTATGGAAATATTGCCAGGTTTTACCCGAATTAACGTTTTACATATAATATTCAGATACTGGAATTATTGATTCTGCAAAGAAGCAAAACCTGGAGTGGATTACTCACTAAGAAACCTAACAACAACTAGACAAACTAGTTGTAACTGAGAGTACAACAAAGTTATAAAGAGAGAGTAAATCCACTAGTGTCTAATAACACTGTCACATCTACTGATATCATAAGGTTTTCCAAAAAAATAGTATTGAAAAATTAGTTCCCATTCATTCATACATTATAGTTTATTAGGCTAAGGAACTCACACTCATACAAGTAGCAAAAGCTGTGAATTAAAACCACTTGAACTCTGTGATTAGCATAATAGCCTTAAAGTTAATATGTCACTATTAGATATCCTCAATCCAGATAGATTAAAGTTAACTAAGCCCTTACAATCCGAGGGCTGTTTTACTTTTACATATGCAATAAAGGATATGAGGATATAGTATTAACTATTTAGTACATAATCTGTCACAAGAGTAAGCAAAGTTAAAAACGGACGATAGGAGAGACAAAGCTGCCCCTATCGGACCCCTGACGCGCGTTTCACGAACGCTTCCTCAGAGGGGGTGCGGGCCGCTGCTACTCGGCGTCCTATATTCAATCTTAATGCCCACCACTAACACCGGATTGGATACCGGATTGGGAGTTGTCTCCTTACGCTTGGTTGATTCTCCTGTCAATCTTGGTAGGTATTTTACGTAGGAGACATTCAGAAAAAAGGGGATGTGTGCTTGATAGGTTACTGAGGCAACACCAATCAGCAAATACGCTTGTCTTGCCTACAGTGGGTGTGCAGATTCGAATTACTGTGATTGGATGATCAACTAGCAAAGCGTTATTGTAAACATCACAGTAGCTAGATTATAACTCTGTTGGTATACAATTCTTATTGACTAGAATTTGCAATTGTGAAGTATATACCTGCGATTCCTCTTCTGATTACACACTCGTAGATCAATTTATACTTTGTGGAATTTATACAATGCGTTTATGGATTATACTCACAATAGTCAAATCTTTTTTATTTTTTACTTTTTTACTATTCTTGTTAGAATTCAATTGCGCAACAATAAGTAATCAATGCTATCTTCTTATTTCTTGCATAACAATTTCAGGATTCGTACTTCAATATCTATGCAAGAAATAAGTATTATGTGTTAATACTAACTACTTATTTTACTGGTCACCGTCCTCACGGTTCATATCGGTGTGTGCTGTAAAACTATATGCTTACTTACAAGCTATTACTATTCACTTATATTTAATGCTAGGTTGAAGTAGTTATTCTAACATTACTGATATTCCTAGGATGCTAAGTTGAAATAATTATTTTAATTTCACTGATATCCCAGATGATCCTGTGGCCAAATTCTTTATGCTGGATGGAACAAGCATGTTATGTACTCAGAATATTTAAGATTGTACAAAATCCATATCTTTAGAAGTATTAAGATTGTAAAGATATTTTACTGACACCAAGGACCAAGCTGCGAACAGCTCAATTGTAATATGTGAGGAAATGTATAAATCTAAATAGATATATACTGATGTTCATTGTGCTACCGCTCTAAAGCTATTCAAGTGTAAGTGAGTGTGCCCACTTTGAAAAAAATATATATGTGCTCAAATCCTAACGTGCAATTTATTCTTGAAACCACTACATAACAACACTTAAATAAGATTGTGGTGAATGTGTATAAATTATAAAAATGACATTATAAAAGTAGTGTGTATGTGAATGAATGTGTTAAGGGATATCAAATCCTATTATTATGTTCCAGTGATTGGAGGTGGCTTAAATAAGATTGTGGTGAATGTGTATAAATTATAAAAATGACATTATAAAAGTAGTGTGTATGTGAATGAATGTTTTAAGGGATATCAAATCCTATTATTATGTTCCAGTGATTGGAGGTTCCTGTGTGAGGTGACTGGTAGGTATAATTTAATACCTATGTTGATCCTAAGTGTAGTGAGGTGAAAGCTGAATTTTTTGCTACATTACGACCTTCAGATCTGTGTGTTTCATAACTAATAATCTCATAATCCCATGTTAGACATGATTCACATTGGACTGGATATAATTCACATGGAACTGGACTAGTTATATTAGCTGTAACGTCTGATAGTAACTTATAGCAAAGGATTTTACAGATAAACAAAATAATTGTTGTAGTCATTCATCCCACTTGGTTTGACAGTGTTCAATAAGTAAATCCACCTGCATTCCATTTTTAACAGCACTTTTTCTATGTTACCACCTCTAATGCCAAGTGATGCTTTTTGAATTACTGTGAATTTCAAATCTTTAGGAGAGCTCTCATGGTGTAGTAAGAAATGTTTGGCAACTGAGGTTATTTTTTTGCCCTTGCTCAGATCTCGTTTTGCTGTTTTGATGTTATAGCAGTGTTCCAAAATTCTTGTTTTTACCTCCCTAGTAGTCATGCCAACATAGAACATCTGGCATGAACAGTGTAGTGCATAGACTACTCCAATAGTAGTGCATGAAAAATGGTAGGGTATTTTATAAATCCTACCAGTTTTATCAGTCAAAGTTTTGACTTTCCACACATATTGACATGCAGAGCATGTTCCACAAGGGTACATGCCTGGGTCCTTATGTTGTTTTTTTGTAGATCTCACAAAATGGCTAGATACCAATTTATCCCTTAAATTCTTTGGTCTCTTATATCCAAGTGATTCTCTTTCTCCAATGAGAGGTTTGAGGGTCTCATCATTCTGTAGTATTTGCCAATGGTCATTTATGATTTTTGTCACATGTCTCATCTGTGGGTTATACGTGGTTATTAGCCTTGGGCAGGATTCAGCTTTTGTTCTTTCCTTGGGAACCAATAGTTCATCTCTGCAAACTTTTAGTGCCTTATACTTGGCTCTCTTTACAGACTTTTTGCTGTACCCTTGTGATATTAGCCTTTGCGATAGTGCCTCACTCTCTGTTATGTGGATATCTTTACTTGTACAGTTTCGGCGGAGCCTTAAAAATTCCCCATATGGGATCGCTTTAAGGGTGCTTGGTGAGTGAGCACTCGAGTAATGTAGGAGAGTATTAGTTGCTGTTTCCTTTCTGTAGATTGTGGTGTTGATAATACCATCTATGTTTTTAAACAATTTCAAGTCTAAGAAGCATATCTCCTGCTGGCTAGCAGAATATGTCAATTTTATGTTTAATTCATTCTCATTGAGTTTAGACATAAAGAGTTGCAAATCATCAAATGTACCCTCCCAGATGAACAGGACATCATCAATGAACCTTACCCACAGGGGTATATGTTCGGTATACATTTGCAATACATCTGAAAATACACAGAAGCGTTCCCAAAAACCAAGGAATAAATTTGCGTACGTAGGTGCACAGGCAGTACCCATTGCGGTACCCTGTGTTTGAAGATAGTACCTATCATTGAATGTAAAGAAATTATGTGTTAGAATAAAATGTAACAACTGAATTATGAAAGCATTATGTGTTTCATTCTTTAGACTGTTTGAGGCTAGATAGTATTTAATGGCTTCTATTCCATCCCTATGCCTGATGTTGGTGTATAGGGACTCTACATCTGCTGTGACTAACCACATGTTGTCTGTTAGTTCAATATCTTTTACCATTTGCAAGACCTCCATCGTGTCACGAACGTATGATGGTAATGTTGTTAAATATTCCCTCAATCTTAAGTCTATGAATTTGCTTGCATTCTCAGTTAAGTTATCATTTCCAGACATGATAGGTCTACCAGGTGGTTCTAGTGGGTTTTTGTGAACTTTCGGTAGAAAGTACAGTGTGGCAATTTTAGGATTGTCTTTTGTCAAAAACTTTTTTTCTGAATTGGAGAGTATGTTATTCTCCCATGCTTCTTTAATCATTCGATTATATTGTATGAGGTAAGAATTCTGGGGATTGAATATTAATAATTTGTAGCAGGAATTGTTGGACAGTTGTTTTGTAGCTTCATCTAGGTACATTTGTCGTGGCCATAGGACCACATTCCCACCCTTGTCTGATGGCTTAATCAATATATCCTGCCATGATTCAATCTCCTTTAAGGCTCGTATTTCAGAACTGCTAAGATTGTTATTCACATTGTATATAGGTATCTGTTCAATTTTTTGGCAAACCATTTTGCAAAACACTTGTATCTCAGGTGATAAGGATAAGGATGGAACGTATGTTGACTTAGGTTTCACATTTGACTTCCAGACTTGATGTGTCGGTGTCAAGTTAATATTATCAGTATCATTACTACTTTCTGACAATTCACACAATATATCAGCTGTGGCTAAATCTTCTGCATTAAGGATATTTGGATTATATGCATACATTTTCTTGAGTAACATTTTTCTAGAAAATAGGTGTATATCCTTAATCAATTCAAATTTATTAAGAGAATTAACAGGGCAGAAAGATAGTCCTTTAGATAGTACTGATTTATGTGTTTCACTTAGTATATGGTCTGATAAATTAATCACTCTCATTTGTTCATCCTTATTTTGCTGAATGGACTCAATTCCCTTCTCCTTGTTGATTGCCTTACAGAGCCTGAGAACTTTCTTTTGTTGCCTCTGTTCTGTGTATTGGTTGGATTGGACTGTGTGACTGGTTGAGTTGTGTTTTGTGGTGTGGTGGACAAAAAAGAAACAGAGGAGGAAGTGGAGAAGGTTCGAGATTGTGCAGAGCTATAACTTCTAGGTCTGATACTAGATGTACTCGGTGTTGTGTCATTGGGTTCATCCCCACTCATGTGGTCTGAGTCTATATCAGAATTGTCAGTTTCACTTTCAGCACTGCTTTCAGGTTGCTGTACTAAGTATCTACTGGTTCTCCGTCTAAATGTGGTGTTGGTGTTATTGCGCCATCTATAGACTCTATGGTTTGAGAAATCCTCTATATCCCTTTGAAGTTTCTGTTTTTTAGTAGCTATTATTTCTAGCTCTAGTTTGTCTAATTCTTTTTGATATCTGTCATATTGTGTTTTGTAATCAATTTTATCATTGAATTGAGACAACTGAGCTTTGTATTCTTCAATCTCTGTATCCAATTTGGTTAGTTCCAATTTATCATGTTTAATTAATATTTGGATTAATTTCAGAGAGCATTCTGACAAAGCTGTTTCCCACTCTTTAACTAAGACTTCATTGTTTAAATTAAAGGCAGGGAATACCTTCATTCTCAGACCTCTAGGTATGATGTTTTTCTCTGCATACTTCTCAAAGAAGTGCCAGTTCCACCACCTTTTAGACTGTTTATGTAATGTTTGGTGTAATTTACATAGTACATTATTTAGTTCCTCCTCATTAATCACTATGTTGTCCTTAGATGAGACATTAAAAATAGAATTCAATTCTTGTAGTCTCTTTTGGTGGCGGTTCGCCATATCATTTTGGATATTCATTATCAAAGTAATATTTTTCACCCCCCTAAGAAAAGGGCTAAACTCAGTACAGGTATCTGAGTATATTCTCCCAAAGTGCAAACTTATTTAGAGATAAGGGGTTGGGGGGAGTAGATTTATGGAAATATTGCCAGGTTTTACCCGAATTAACGTTTTACATGTAATATTCAGATACTGGAATTATTGATTCTGCAAAGAAGCAAAACCTGGAGTGGATTACTCACTAAGAAACCTAACAACAACTAGACAAACTAGTTGTAACTGAGAGTACAACAAAGTTATAAAGAGAGAGTAAATCCACTAGTGTCTAATAACACTGTCACATCTACTGATATCATAAGGTTTTCCAAAAAAATAGTATTGAAAAATTAGTTCCCATTCATTCATACATTATAGTTTATTAGGCTAAGGAACTCACACTCATACAAGTAGCAAAAGCTGTGAATTAAAACCACTTGAACTCTGTGATTAGCATAATAGCCTTAAAGTTAATATGTCACTATTAGATATCCTCAATCCAGATAGATTAAAGTTAACTAAGCCCTTACAATCCGAGGGCTGTTTTACTTTTACATATGCAATAAAGGATATGAGGATATAGTATTAACTATTTAGTACATAATCTGTCACAAGAGTAAGCAAAGTTAAAAACGGACGATAGGAGAGACAAAGCTGCCCCTATCGGACCCCTGACGCGCGTTTCACGAACGCTTCCTCAGAGGGGGTGCGGGCCGCTGCTACTCGGCGTCCTATATTCAATCTTAATGCCCACCACTAACACCGGATTGGATACCGGATTGGGAGTTGTCTCCTTACGCTTGGTTGATTCTCCTGTCAATCTTGGTAGGTATTTTACGTAGGAGACATTCAGAAAAAAGGGGATGTGTGCTTGATAGGTTACTGAGGCAACACCAATCAGCAAATACGCTTGTCTTGCCTACAGTGGGTGTGCAGATTCGAATTACTGTGATTGGATGATCAACTAGCAAAGCGTTATTGTAAACATCACAGTAGCTAGATTATAACTCTGTTGGTATACAATTCTTATTGACTAGAATTTGCAATTGTGAAGTATATACCTGCGATTCCTCTTCTGATTACACACTCGTAGATCAATTTATACTTTGTGGAATTTATACAATGCGTTTATGGATTATACTCACAATAGTCAAATCTTTTTTATTTTTTACTTTTTTACTATTCTTGTTAGAATTCAATTGCACAACAATAAGTAATCAATGCTATCTTCTTATTTCTTGCATAACAATTTCAGGATTCGTACTTCAATATCTATGCAAGAAATAAGTATTATGTGTTAATACTAACTACTTATTTTACTGGTCACCGTCCTCACGGTTCATATCGGTGTGTGCTGTAAAACTATATGCTTACTTACAAGCTATTACTATTCACTTATATTTAATGCTAGGTTGAAGTAGTTATTCTAACATTACTGATATTCCTAGGATGCTAAGTTGAAATAATTATTTTAATTTCACTGATATCCCAGATGATCCTGTGGCCAAATTCTTTATGCTGGATGGAACAAGCATGTTATGTACTCAGAATATTTAAGATTGTACAAAATCCATATCTTTAGAAGTATTAAGATTGTAAAGATATTTTACTGACACCAAGGACCAAGCTGCGAACAGCTCAATTGTAATATGTGAGGAAATGTATAAATCTAAATAGATATATACTGATGTTCATTGTGATACCGCTCTAAAGCTATTCAAGTGTAAGTGAGTGTGCCCACTTTGAAAAAAATATATATGTGCTCAAATCCTAACGTGCAATTTATTCTTGAAACCACTACATAACAACACTTAAATAAGATTGTGGTGAATGTGTATAAATTATAAAAATGACATTATAAAAGTAGTGTGTATGTGAATGAATGTGTTAAGGGATATCAAATCCTATTATTATGTTCCAGTGATTGGAGGTGGCTTAAATAAGATTGTGGTGAATGTGTATAAATTATAAAAATGACATTATAAAAGTAGTGTGTATGTGAATGAATGTTTTAAGGGATATCAAATCCTATTATTATGTTCCAGTGATTGGAGGTTCGTGTGTGAGGTGACTGGTAGGTATAATTTAATACCTATGTTGATCCTAAGTGTAGTGAGGTGAAAGCTGAATTTTTTGCTACATTACGACCTTCAGATCTGTGTGTTTCATAACTAATAATCTCATAATCCCATGTTAGACATGATTCACATTGGACTGGATATAATTCACATGGGACTGGACTAGTTATATTAGCTGTAACGTCTGATAGTAACTTATAGCAAAGGATTTTACAGATAAACAAAATAATTGTTGTAGTCATTCATCCCACTTGGTTTGACAGTGTTCAATAAGTAAATCCACCTGCATTCCATTTTTAACAGCACTTTTTCTATGTTACCACCTCTAATGCCAAGTGATGCTTTTTGAATTACTGTGAATTTCAAATCTTTAGGAGAGCTCTCATGGTGTAGTAAGAAATGTTTGGCAACTGAGGTTATTTTTTTGCCCTTGCTCAGATCTCGTTTTGCTGTTTTGATGTTATAGCAGTGTTCCAAAATTCTTGTTTTTACCTCCCTAGTATTCATGCCAACATAGAACATCTGGCATGAACAGTGTAGTGCATAGACTACTCCAATTGTAGTGCATGAAAAATGGTAGGGTATTTTATAAATCCTACCAGTTTTATCAGTCAAAGTTTTGACTTTCCACACATATTGACATGCAGAGCATGTTCCACAAGGGTACATGCCTGGGTCCTTATGTTGTTTTTTTGTAGATCTCACAAAATGGCTAGATACCAATTTATCCCTTAAATTCTTTGGTCTCTTATATCCAAGTGATACTCTTTCTCCAATGAGAGGTTTGAGGGTCTCATCATTCTGTAGTATTTGCCAATGGTTATTTATGATTTTTGTCACATGTCTCATCTGTGGGTTATACGTGGTTATTAGCCTTGGGCAGGATTCAGCTTTTGTTCTTTCCTTGGGAACCAATAGTTCATCTCTGCAAACTTTTAGTGCCTTATACTTGGCTCTCTTTACAGACTTTTTGCTGTACCCTCGTGATATTAGCCTTTGCGATAGTGCCTCACTCTCTGTTATGTAGATATCTTTACTTGTACAGTTTCGGCGGAGCCTTAAAAATTCCCCATATGGGATCGCTTTAAGGGTGCTTGGTGAGTGAGCACTCGAGTAATGTAGGAGAGTATTAGTTGCTGTTTCCTTTCTGTAGATTGTGGTGTTGATAATACCATCTATGTTTTTAAACAATTTCAAGTCTAAGAAGCATATCTCCTGCTGGCTAGCAGAATATGTCAATTTTATGTTTAATTCATTCTCATTGAGTTTAGACATAAAGAGTTGCAAATCATCAAATGTACCCTCCCAGATGAACAGGACATCATCAATGAACCTTACCCACAGGGGTATATGTTCGGTATACATTTGCAATACATCTGAAAATACACAGAAGCGTTCCCAAAAACCAAGGAATAAATTTGCGTACGTAGGTGCACAGGCAGTACCCATTGCGGTACCCTGTGTTTGAAGATAGTACCTATCATTGAATGTAAAGAAATTATGTGTTAGAATAAAATGTAACAACTGAATTATGAAAGCATTATGTGTTTCATTCTCTAGACTGTTTGAGGCTAGATAGTATTTAATGGCTTCTATTCCATCCCTATGCCTGATGTTGGTTGGTGGTCTTACTACACCATGAGAGCTCTCCTAAAGATTTGAAATTCACAGTAATTCAAAAAGCATCACTTGGCATTAGAGGTGGTAACATAGAAAAAGTGCTGTTAAAAATGGAATGCAGGTGGATTTACTTATTGAACACTGTCAAACCAAGTGGGATGAATGACTACAACAATTATTTTGTTTATCTGTAAAATCCTTTGCTATAAGTTACTATCAGACGTTACAGCTAATATAACTAGTCCAGTCCCATGTGAATTATATCCAGTCCAATGTGAATCATGTCTAACATGGGATTATGAGATTATTAGTTATGAAACACACAGATCTGAAGGTCGTAATGTAGCAAAAAATTCAGCTTTCACCTCACTACACTTAGGATCAACATAGGTATTAAATTATACCTACCAGTCACCTCACACACGAACCTCCAATCACTGGAACATAATAATAGGATTTGATATCCCTTAAAACATTCATTCACATACACACTACTTTTATAATGTCATTTTTATAATTTATACACATTCACCACAATCTTATTTAAGCCACCTCCAATCACTGGAACATAATAATAGGATTTGATATCCCTTAACACATTCATTCACATACACACTACTTTTATAATGTCATTTTTATAATTTATACACATTCACCACAATCTTATTTAAGTGTTGTTATGTAGTGGTTTCAAGAATAAATTGCACGTTAGGATTTGAGCACATATATATTTTTTTCAAAGTGGGCACACTCACTTACACTTGAATAGCTTTAGAGCGGTAGCACAATGAACATCAGTATATATCTATTTAGATTTATACATTTCCTCACATATTACAATTGAGCTGTTCGCAGCTTGGTCCTTGGTGTCAGTAAAATATCTTTACAATCTTAATACTTCTAAAGATATGGATTTTGTACAATCTTAAATATTCTGAGTACATAACATGCTTGTTCCATCCAGCATAAAGAATTTGGCCACAGGATCATCTGGGATATCAGTGAAATTAAAATAATTATTTCAACTTAGCATCCTAGGAATATCAGTAATGTTAGAATAACTACTTCAACCTAGCATTAAATATAAGTGAATAGTAATAGCTTGTAAGTAAGCATATAGTTTTACAGCACACACCGATATGAACCGTGAGGACGGTGACCAGTAAAATAAGTAGTTAGTATTAACACATAATACTTATTTCTTGCATAGATATTGAAGTACGAATCCTGAAATTGTTATGCAAGAAATAAGAAGATAGCATTGATTACTTATTGTTGCGCAATTGAATTCTAACAAGAATAGTAAAAAAGTAAAAAATAAAAAAGATTTGACTATTGTGAGTATAATCCATAAACGCATTGTATAAATTCCACAAAGTATAAATTGATCTACGAGTGTGTAATCAGAAGAGGAATCGCAGGTATATACTTCACAACAGTGTTAATTTCGTCGACTAAAACTAGACTAAAATGACTATAAAACTAATGAAATTCTGGTGACTAAAATACGACTAAAACTAAAATGGCATTTTAGTCAAAAGACTATGACTAAAACTAAATCAAAATTTGGTGACAAAAACATTTTATGCAAGGTGTTAAAATCAATCCATATCCAATTACTGTTTTTTGTAAATTTTACAAAACTTAATTTTATTAAATTTTAAGATAAATAAAGACATGTTATATACCACAACAGGTAAATCTGTTAAATCTGTATTGCATGTTGACCTTAATACCATAAATAGAAACAGGTTAATAAACCTTTACTCCAGGAGTATATAAGGAGTTTGGAAGTTCTAGAGCAGTGCTAATATCGTTGCCAAATTGTTTTCGAATCTGTGAACAATGAATTGATTCTTCCTATAGAAATAAGCATAAACCACGAATATGGGTTTAAGTTATGCTGTGCCTGTGCTAGCTGCAGAAACTTTTTGTTGTGTTGAGTTACTTAATACTTGTTTTAATTAGTAACAGAGAACTGTTAAAGTTTTTATTATGGGTAATTTGTTCAATACAGCCAATACAATTTACAGGTTTTTTTTTTATATATTTTAAAGTTACACTCCTGTTTGTTTATGAAACTTGGTTTTATTTAATTTTAAGCTTAATAAAGATGTTACATATCACAACGGCTAAATCTGTGTCTGTATTGTATGTTTAAACCTTAATATCATAAATATTAACAGGTGTTATGTTTACTCCTGGAGTATATAATCAGTTTGCAAATTATAGAGAAATGCTTAAATAATGCATTACACTTTAACTACACCCCTAAGATTTTAGTCGACTAAAATCTACTGGAGATTCAGTCGACTAAAACTAGACTAAAACTAAAACAATTCAGATGACTAAAATACGACTAAAACTAAAATGGAATTTTAGTCAAAAGACTAAAACTAAGACTAAATAGAGATTTGCTGCCAAAATTAACACTGCTTCACAATTGCAAATTCTAGTCAATAAGAATTGTATACCAACAGAGTTATAATCTAGCTACTGTGATGTTTACAATAACGCTTTGCTAGTTGATCATCCAATCACAGTAATTCGAATCTGCACACCCACTGTAGGCAAGACAAGCGTATTTGCTGATTGGTGTTGCCTCAGTAACCTATCAAGCACACATCCCCTTTTTTCTGAATGTCTCCTACGTAAAATACCTACCAAGATTGACAGGAGAATCAACCAAGCGTAAGGAGACAACTCCCAATCCTGTATCCAATCCGGTGTTAGTGGTGGGCATTAAGATTGAATATAGGACGCCGAGTAGCAGCGGCCCGCACCCCCTCTGAGGAAGCGTTCGTGAAACGCGCGTCAGGGGTCCGATAGGGGCAGCTTTGTCTCTCCTATCGTCCGTTTTTAACTTTGCTTACTCTTGTGACAGATTATGTACTAAATAGTTAATACTATATCCTCATATCCTTTATTGCATATGTAAAAGTAAAACAGCCCTCGGATTGTAAGGGCTTAGTTAACTTTAATCTATCTGGATTGAGGATATCTAATAGTGACATATTAACTTTAAGGCTATTATGCTAATCACAGAGTTCAAGTGGTTTTAATTCACAGCTTTTGCTACTTGTATGAGTGTGAGTTCCTTAGCCTAATAAACTATAATGTATGAATGAATGGGAACTAATTTTTCAATACTATTTTTTTGGAAAACCTTATGATATCAGTAGATGTGACAGTGTTATTAGACACTAGTGGATTTACTCTCTCTTTATAACTTTGTTGTACTCTCAGTTACAACTAGTTTGTCTAGTTGTTGTTAGATTGTAAATAACATTACCAAAGTATATATTTTTTTGTATATTTAATTTAGGTTTTATTGCGGTAATTTATAGGTAGCTTAAAAAGCCCTGAATAATATGTTTTCTCTTACATGGTGTATCCAGTCTACGGATTCATCCTTACTTGTGGGATATTCTCAATCCCTACAGGAAGTGGCAAAGAGAGCACACAGCAGAGCTGTCCATATAGCTCCCCTCAGACTCCGCCCCCCAGTCATTCTCTTTGCCGCTCTAACAAGTAGCATCTCCACGGGAGGGTAAAGAGTATGTGGTGTTAGATTTGTAGTTTTTATTTCTTCAATCAAGAGTTTGTTATTTTAAAATAGTGCCGGTTTGTACTTTTTACTCTGAGGCAGAAAGTGATGAAGATTTCTGCTGAGAGGAAAAAGATTTTAGCATGTTGTAACTAAAATCCATTGCTGTTCCCACACAGGACTGTTGAGTACCGGAGAACTTCAGTTGGGGGGAACAGTTTGCAGGCTTAACTGCTTAAGGTATGCTCAGTCACTTTTTTTCTAACAAGACTTGGTAATGCTAGAAGACTGACAGAAATCCCCATGTGGGAAGGTAAGCCATATTCTGAGACTCAGTATAAAAGGATGGCTTAGTTAAAAGGGCTTAAATCACTGGTGGACACTGTTATGGGGAAAATCGATTATTTTTTACTATAATCTGACATTTGCACAAGTGTTTATTATGTTTGGAACACTTTTTAGGGGTTTTATACGCCTGGCATAATTTTAGACACCTAATTTGGCTTAGGAAGGCCCCACAACTCCGGAGTGAAGAGGGAGGGGGCCTAATTTTCGTGCCTCAGTTGCGCAGTTCTTTTGCAAGACAGCTTCATGCAGCTTCACATTTAGAGTCCAGAGATTGCAGGAGGACTACAGGGAGGCTTATTTTCGTTCCAAAACTAATCCCCAAGGAAGGTAGGGCCACAGCAGAGACTTTGGCATAGTGCTGTAGTGTGTTAAACCGGTGGCCTGCTTCAATTTGCTCCGGTTTGGACAATAAGGGGTTAATTGGCTTGAAACTTGGTGTGCAATCATTTCAAAGCATTAGGATCATATGGTGTAAATTTCATAAAGATCGGATGTATTTTTGAGATTTGGTAAAAAAGTGTGTGCTTTTTATTATTTAAAGGCACAGTAACAGTAAGTGTATTTTTCTGTATTTGAGTGCTATCTAAGTCTGTCTAACATGTCTGAGCCTACAGATAGACCTTGTTCTATGTGTTTAAAAGCCATGGCGGTACCCCCATTGCATTTGTGTTTAAAGTGTGCTAAGGTATCTAAACATTTTAATGACCATGCAGTGACACTTAAAAATGTAGCCCAAGATGATTCTTTGACGGAAGGTAATGAGGATAGTCCTCCTTCCTCTCCCCATGTGTCAACACCAGTTACGCCCGCGCAAGCGTTGCCTAGTACCTCTAGCGCATTGTGCCCTATTACATTACAACAATTAGCAGCAGTCATGGATAATTCCCTTGCGGCATTTCTATCCAAACTGCCAGTTTTTCCAAAAAAGTGTGATAGCTCAGTTTTAAGAACAGAGGATGAGCAATCAGAAGCTTTGGATGATTTATCTGTTGTACCCTCACAACACTCTGAAGTGGCAGTGAGGGATGGTCTGTCTGAGGGAGAGATTTCTGACACAGGAAAAGTTTCTCAGTGGGCAGAGTCAGATTCCTTAGCGTTTAAATTTAAGCTGGAACACCTCCGCGTCTTGCTTAAGGAGGTTTTAGCTACGCTGGATGATTGTGACCCCATGGTGGTCCCAGAAAAATTGTGTAAAATGGACAGGTTTTTAGAGGTCCCTGTATACACTGATGCGTTTCCGATCCTGAAGAGGGTGGCGGATATTGTGACTAGGGAGTGGGAGAGACAAGGTGTAGCTTTTGTTCCCCCCCCCCCTATCTTTAAGAAAATGTTCCCCATAAATGACCCCAGGCGGGACGCATGGCAGATGGTCCCTAAGGTAGAGGGAGCAGTTTCAACACTTGCTAAGCGTACAACTATACCAATAGAAGACAGTTGTGCTTTTAAAGACCTTATGGATAAAAAATTGGAAGGTTTGCTGAAGAAAATGTTTGTTCAGCAAGGTTTTCTTCTTCAGCCAATTGCCTGCATTATTCCTGTAACTACTGCAGCGGCTTTTTGGTTTGAGGCGCTGGAGGAGTCGCTCCAGAGGGAGACTTCATATGACGAAGTCATGGATAGAATTCATGCTCTAAAGCTGGCTAATTCTTTTATCACTGATGCCGCTTTCCAATTAGCTAAGTTAGCGGCAAAAAATTCAGGTTTTGCCATTATGGCACGAAGAGCGCTTTGGCTCAAATCATGGTCGGCTGACGTGTCGTCCAAGACAAAGTTACTAAACATTCCTTTCAAGGGAAAGACCCTTTTTGGTCCCGAGTTGAAAGAAATTATCGCGGATATCACTGGGGGGAAGGGCCATGCCCTCCCGCCGGATAGACCGTTTAAGGCCAAAAACAAGGCTAATTTTCGCTCCTTTCACAACTTCAGGAGCGGACCTGCTTCAACCTCTGCAAACGCAAAGCAGGAGGGTAACGCTTCACAGGCCAAAGCAACCTGGAAACCATTGCAGGGCTGGAATAAGGGTAAACAGGCCAAGAAGCCTGCACCTGCTGCCAAGACAGCATGAAGGGGTAGCCCCCGATCCGGGACCGGATCTAGTAGGGGGCAGACTTTCTTTCTTTGCTCAGGCTTGGGCAAGAGATGTTCCAGATCCCTGGACATTAGAAATTGTTGCTCAGGGGTATCTTCTAGAATGCAAGGACTCTCCCCCAAGGGGAAGGTTCCACATTTCTCGTTTGTCTTCAGACCAGACAAAGAAACAGGCGTTCTTACGCTGTGTAGAAGATCTTCTAAAGATGGGAGTGATACACCCAGTTCCAATTGCAGAACAAGGACTGGGATTTTACTCAAACCTGTTTGTAGTTCCCAAAAAGGAAGGAACTTTCAGGCCAATCCTGGATCTAAAAATTCTAAACAAATTCCTCAGAGTTCCATCTTTCAAAATGGAAACCATTCGGACAATCTTACCGATGACCCAGGAAGGTCAATATATGACTACCGTGGATCTAAAGGATGCATACCTACATATTCCTATCCACAAAGATCATCATCAGTTCCTAAGGTTCGCCTTTCTGGACACGCATTACCAGTTCGTGGTCCTTCCTTTCGGGTTGGCCACCGCTCCCAGAATTTTCACAAAGGTGCTAGGGTCCCTTCTAACGGTCCTAAGACCGCGGGGCATCGCAGTAGCTCCTTACCTAGACGACATCTTAATTCAGGAGTCGTCTTTCCACAGAGCCAAGGCTCATACGGACATTGTTCTGACCTTTCTAAGGTCTCACGGGTGGAAGGTGAACGTCGAAAAAAGTTCCCTGTCCCCGCTCACAAGGGTTCCCTTCCTGGGAACACTAATAGACTCGGTAGAAATGAAAATCTTTCTGACAGAGGTCAGGAAGTCAAAACTTTTGAATACTTGCTGAGTTCTTCATTCCATTCCTCGGCCTTCTGTGGCTCAGTGCATGGTGGTAATCGGTTTAATGGTTGCGGCAATGGACGTAGTCCCTTTTGCCCGAATTCATCTAAGACCACTGCAGCTGTGCATGCTCAAACAGTGGAATGGGGATTATGCAGATTTGTCTCCTCAAATACAAATGGACCAGAAAACCAGAGACTCTCTTCTCTGGTGGTTGTCTCAGGATCACCTGTCTCAGGGAATGAGTTTCTGCAGACCGGAGTGGATCATTGTCACGACCGATGCCAGTCTGTTAGGCTGGGGTGCGGTCTGGGACTCCCTGAAGGCTCAGGGTCTATGGTCTCGGGAAGAATCTCTTCTCCCGATAAACATTTTGGAACTGAGAGCGATATTCAATATGCTCCAGGCATGGCCTCAACTAGCGGAGGCCAAATTCATCAGATTTCAGTCGGACAACATCACGACTGTAGCGTACATCAATCATCAGGGAGGAACAAAGAGTTCCCTAGCGATGAAGGAAGTAACCAAGATCATCAAATGGGCGGAGGATCACTCCTGCCATCTATCTGCAATTCACATCACAGGAGTAGACAACTGGGAGGCGGATTTTCTGAGTCGTCAGACTTTCCATCCGGGGGAGTGGGAACTCCACCCGGAGGTTTTTGCTCAGCTGACCCAGCTATGGGGCATTCCAGAATTGGATCTGATGGCGTCCCGTCAGAACACCAAACTTCCTCTTTACGGATCCAGATCCAGGGATCCCAAGGCGGCATTGATAGATGCTTTAGTAGCGCCTTGGTCATTCAGTCTAGCTTATGTCTTTCCACCGTTTCCTCTTCTCCCTCGGCTAGTAGCCAGAATCAAACAGGAGAAGGCTTTGGTAATTCTGATAGCGCCTGCGTGGCCACGCAGGACTTGGTATGCAGACCTAGTGGACATGTCATCGGCTCCACCATGGAAACTGCCATCGAGGCAGGATCTTCTAATTCAAGGTCCTTTCAAGCATCCAAATCTAGTTTCTCTGCAACTGACTGCTTGGAGATTGAACGCTTAATTCTAGCTATGCGTGGGTTCTCTGAATCAGTTATAGATACTCTGATCCAGGCCAGAAAGCCTGTCACCAGGAAATTTTACCATAAGATATGGCGGAAATATCTTTGTTGGTGCAAATCCAAGGGTTACTCGTGGAGTAAGGTTAGGATTCCAAGGATATTGTCTTTTCTCCAAGAAGGATTGGAGAAAGGTTTGTCAGCTAGTTCCTTAAAGGGACAGATATCTGCTCTGTATATCCTGTTACACAAGCGTCTGGCAGCTGTACCCGACGTTCAGGTGTTTGCACAGGCCCTAGTTAGAATTAAGCCTGTCTACAAACCTGTGGCTCCTCCATGGAGTCTAAATTTAGTTCTTTCAGTTCTTCAAGGGGTTCCGTTTGAACCTTTGCATTCCATAGATATTAAGTTATTATCTTGGAAAGTTTTGTTTTTGGTAGCTATTTCTTCTGCTCGAAGAGTTTCTGAATTGTCTGCTTTGCAGTGTAATTCACCCTATCTGGTGTTCCATGCAGATAAGGTTGTTTTGCGTACCAAACCTGGTTTCCTTTCAAAAGTGGTTTCTAATAATATTAACCAGGAAATTATTGTTCCTTCTCTGTGTCCTAATACAGTTTCTAAGAAGGAACGACTTTTACACAATCTTGATGTGGTTCGTGCTTTAAAATTCTATTTAAAGGCAACTAAAGATTTCAGACAAACATCATCTTTGTTTGTTGTCTATTCTGGTAAGAGGAGAGGTCAAAAAGCGACTGCTGCCTCTCTTTCCTTCTGGCTGAAAAGCATCATCCGGTTGGCTTATGAGACTGCTGGACAGCAGCCTCCTGAATGAATTACAGCTCATTCCACCAGAGCTGTGGCTTCCACATGGGCTTTCAAGAATGAGGCTTCTGTTGAACAGATTTGCAGGGCAGCGACTTGGTCTTCACTGCATACATTTGCCAAATTTTACAAATTCGATACTTTTGCTTCTTCGGAGGCTATTTTTGGGAGAAAGGTTTTGCAAGCAGTGGTGCCTTCCGTTTAGGTTACCTGACTTGTTCCCTCCTTTCATCCGTGTCCTAAAGCTTTGGTATTGGTATCCCACAAGTAAGGATGAATCCGTGGACTGGATACACCATGTAAGAGAAAACAGAATTTATGCTTACCTCTTAAATTACTTTCTCTTACGGTGTATCCAGTCCACGGCCCACCCTGGCAATTACATCAGGTTCAAATTTAATTTTGTAAAACTACAGTCACCACTGCACCCTATGATTTCTCCTTTTTCTCCTAACCGTCGGTCGAATGACTGGGGGGGGCGGAGCCTGATGGGAGCTATATGGACAGCTCTGCTGTGTGCTCTCTTTGCCACTTCCTGTAGGGATTGAGAATATCCCACAAGTAAGGATGAATCTGTGGACTGGATACACCGTAAGAGAAAGTAATTTATCAGATAAGCATAAATTCTGTTTTTCGGTGGTGGCAGCGAATATTCATTTTTGGATAAGTGTAAGTAGGATTTTGGGGATTAACGTGGGTTGGCCCCTATGCCCTGATAAGGATTTGGGAAAAGGCATCTGGCACTCTGTTGCTACAGCTTGGCAAGTAGCTCTGTCTGTGGTAAGCTGTTTGCAAAGGAGGCCAGTTAGCCACGCCTTTAGTAAATTGGCCATCGCAGACAGGTTTAGTTAACCCTGTATGTTGTACACTGGTTACTGTAGTAGGGATTAATTAACCCCATCTGTAAAAAAAACTCAGGAAGAAGTGGCAGTGGCAACCCCTGCCTGTGACACAAGGGGTTATAGCACGGTTTTGTTTGCTAATTAAAAAATGTAATTACTGTTCATATCACTGGGAACCAGGGTTGCTTTTTTTTGCTTATCCACTGGATTTTGAACACCTTTGTCAAAGTTTCATGAAAAAAAAAGAAAAAAGAAATATGTAAAACTGTTTAGATATTTGAGCTGTAAGTCTGACTAGAAAATAGAAAATTTTGAAAAATGATGCTTATAAACAGAAGTCTGTTTGAACATGGTCAATTTGTTCAAACCAATGTCTTAGATATAGGGGCCTATTTATTAAACACTGAACAGAATATGTTCTTATTTAGGAACCTGTCTGTCTGGCATCACAACATTTATCATTGCACAAGCAATTGCTTGTGCACCCAAACTCTCTGCTCTCATGCAACCAATTGCACGAGACTCCAGAGCAGTGCTTGTCAGACTAGATCGGACTAGAATGATTTGAAGTGGTGGAGAGGTTAAAACTCTACATAACTAATATTGTAGGTTTACTTTTGAATGCCTGCCCTACTGGGATTTTGGAGCTGCACCTGCAGTTTAATAAATGGAGCACATTGTGTTTGACTTGACAACATTGCAGCAGTGAAAATAAGTGCAGGAAACTGATATCTTGGTGTTGGAGAGGTGATAATGAATAGCAGCAGAGGGCTGGTGGCAACAGCTGGGAAAGCATGGAATTCAGGAATAGTTATCCAGGTCTCAGCTCATAAGCAGTAAATCAATAAGAAACACAAAAAAAAAAATATGTGTCTGAGAAAAGCAAAAAAAGGCAAACAAGGTCAGGTCAAGGTCATAAATAGGGTTGCCACCTCAGCCATGTTAACCTGGACACTTATGAGTTACACATGTTGCAGGGTGTGCATGAAGGGATATGTGTGCTTGCAACAAAAAACCCCAAGAGTATGATTATGACTTGATGTATGATATGACCTACACAAATAAACTACCAAAGAAAAAAAGAAAGAAAGAATCCACTTTTTTGGGACTGTTGTTTGTTAAGACATGAGCGGGCTATGTTGGATTTCTCTGATATTTAGATGGCATATTTAAAATAATACATTTCCAATGTAATAAAGTAATACAGTAAAAGAAAGCTATGTATAAATCCATAGCTCACAAATTTATAAAAAATATTTTTTACATTTTATTTAACTTAGAAACATGAAACACACACAAAAAAAAATCAATATTGTCAATACAGAATATTAGAGAAATCAATAACCCAACATACATGCACATTGTACCCATAATGATTTTAGCATTTGTGTGATAAACTATACATTATAAAACATATTGGCCTAGATTTGGAGTTCGGCGGTAAAAGGGCTGTTAACGCTCCGCAGGCTTTTTTCTGGCCGCACCATAAATTTAACTCTGGTATCGAGAGTTTAATCAAATGCTGCGTTAGGCTCCAAAAAAGGAGCGTAGAGCATTTTTACCGCAAATGCAACTCTCGATACCAGAGTTGCTTACGGACGCGGCCGGCCTCAAAAACGTGCTCGTGCACGATTCTCCCATAGGAAACAATGGGGCTGTTTGAGCTGAAAAAAAACCTAACACCTGCAAAAAAGCAGCGTTCAGCTCCTAACGCAGCCCCATTGTTTCCTATGGGGAAACACTTCCTACGTCTGCACCTAACACTCTAACATGTACCCCGAGTCTAAACACCCCTAACCTTACACTTATTAACCCCTAATCTGCCGCTCCCGCTATCGCTGACCCCTGTATATTATTTTTAACCCCTAATCTGCCGCTCCGTAAACCGCCGCAACCTACGTTATCCCTATGTACCCCTAATCTGCTGCCCTAACATCGCCGACCCCTATATTATATTTATTAACCCCTAATCTGCCCCCCTAAACGTCGCCGACACCTGCCTACCCTTATTAACCCCTAATCTGCCGAGCGGACCGCACCGCTACTATAATAAAGTTATTAACCCCTAACCCGCCTCACTAACCCTATCATAAATAGTATTAACCCCTAATCTGCCCTCCCTAACATCGCCGACACCTACCTTCAATTATTAACCCCTAATCTGCCGAGCGGACCTCACCGCTACTTTAATAAATGTATTAACCCCTAAAGCTAAGTCTAACCCTAATACTAACACCCCCCTAAGTTAAATATAATTTACATCTAACGAAATAAATTAACTCTTATTAAATAACTTATTCCTATTTAAAGCTAAATACTTACCTGTAAAATAAATCCTAATATAGCTACAATATAAATTATAATTATATTATAGCTATTTTAGGATTAATATTTATTTTACAGGCAACTTTGTAATTATTTTAACCAGGTACAATAGCTATTAAATAGTTAAGAACTATTTAATAGTTACCTAGTTAAAATAATAACAAATTTACCTGTAAAATAAATCCTAACCTAAGATATAATTAAACCTAACACTACCCTATCAATAAATTAATTAAATAAACTACCTACAATTACCTACAATTAACCTAACACTACACTATCAATAAATTAATTAAACACAATTCCTACAAATAAATACAATTAAATAAACTAGCTAAAGTACAAAAAATAAAAAAGAACTAAGTTACAAAAAATAATAAAATATTTACAAACATAAGAAAAATATTACAACAATTTTAAACTAATTACACCTACTCTAAGCCCCCTAATAAAATAACAAAGCCCCCCAGAATAAAAAATTCCCTACCCTATTCTAAATTAAAAAAGTTACAAGCTCTTTTACCTTACCAGCCCTGAACAGGGCCCTTTGCGGGGCATGCCCCAAGGATTTCAGCTCTTTTGCCTGTAAAAAAAAACATACCATACCCCCCCCCAACATTACAACCCACCAACCACATACCCCTAATCTAACCCAAACCCCCCTTAAATAAACCTAACACTAAGCCCCTGAAGATCTTCCTACCTTGTCTTCACCATACCAGGTTCACCGATCCGTCCTGGCTCCAACATCTTCATCCAACCCAAGCGGGGGTTGGCGATCCATCATCCGGTGCTGAAGAGGTCCAGAAGAGGCTCCAAAGTCTTCTTCCTATCCAGCAAGAAGAGGACATCCGGACCGGCAAACATCTTCTCCAAGCGGCATCTTCAATCTTCTTCCATCCGGTGCGGAGCGGGTCCATCTTGAAGCAGGCGACGCGGATCCATCCTCTTCTTCCGTTGTCTCCCGACGAATCACGGTTCCTTTAAGGGACGTCATCCAAGATGGCGTCCCTCGAATTCCGATTGGCTGATAGGATTCTATCAGCCAATCGGAATTAAGGTAGGAATTTTCTGATTGGCTGATGGAATCAGCCAATCAGAATCAAGTTCAATCCGATTGGCTGATCCAATCAGCCAATCAGATTGAGCTCGCATTCTATTGGCCTCTTCTGGACCTCTTCAGCACCGGATGATGGATCGCCAACCCCCGCTTGGGTTGGATGAAGATGTTGGAGCCAGGACGGATCGGTGAACCTGGTATGGTGAAGACAAGGTAGGAAGATCTTCAGGGGCTTAGTGTTAGGTTTATTTAAGGGGGGTTTGGGTTAGATTAGGGGTATGTGGTTGGTGGGTTGTAATGTTGGGGGGGGGGTATGGTATGTTTTTTTTTACAGGCAAAAGAGCTGAAATCCTTGGGGCATGCCCCGCAAAGGGCCCTGTTCAGGGCTGGTAAGGTAAAAGAGCTTGTAACTTTTTTAATTTAGAATAGGGTAGGGAATTTTTTATTTTGGGGGGCTTTGTTATTTTATTAGGGGGCTTAGAGTAGGTGTAATTAGTTTAAAATTGTTGTAATATTTTTCTTATGTTTGTAAATATTTTATTATTTTTTGTAACTTAGTTCTTTTTTATTTTTTGTACTTTAGCTAGTTTATTTAATTGTATTTATTTGTAGGAATTGTGTTTAATTAATTTATTGATAGTGTAGTGTTAGGTTAATTGTAGGTAATTGTAGGTAGTTTATTTAATTAATGTATTGATAGGGTAGTGTTAGGTTTAATTATATCTTAGGTTAGGATTTATTTTACAGGTAAATTTGTTATTATTTTAACTAGGTAACTATTAAATAGTTCTTAACTATTTAATAGCTATTGTACCTGGTTAAAATAATTACAAAGTTGCCTGTAAAATAAATATTAATCCTAAAATAGCTACAATATAATTATAATTTATATTGTAGCTATATTAGGATTTATTTTACAGGTAAGTATTTAGCTTTAAATAGGAATCATTTATTTAATAAGAGTTAATTAATTTCGTTAGATTTAAATTATATTTAACTTAGGGGGGTGTTAGTGTTAGGGTTAGACTTAGCTTTAGGGGTTAATCAATTTATTAGAATAGCGGTGAGCTCCGGTCGTCAGATTAGGGGTTAATAATTGAAGTTAGGTGTTGGCGATGTTAGGGAGGGCAGATTAGGGGTTAATACTATTTATGATATGGTTAGTGAGGCGGGTTAGGGGTTAATAACTTTATTATAGTAGCGCTCAGGTCCGCTCGGCAGATTAGGGGTTAATAAGTGTAGGCAGGTGTCGGCGACGTTGAGGGGGGCAGATTAGGGGTTAATAAATATAATATAGGGGTCGGCGGTGTTAGGGGTAGCAGATTAGGGGTACATAGGGATAACGTAGGTGGCGGCGCTTTGCGGTCGGAAGATTAGGGGTTAATTATTTTAAGTAGCTGGCGGCGACGTTGTGGGGGGCAGGTTAGGGGTTAATAAATGTAATACAGGGGTCGGCGGGGTTAGGGGCAGCAGATTAGGGGTACATAAGTATAACGTAGGTGGCGGTCGGCAGATTAGGGGTTAAAAATTTTAATCAAGTGGCGGCGGTGTGGGGGGACCTCGGTTTAGGGGTACATAGGTAGTTTATGGGTGTTAGTGTACTTTAGGGTACAGTAGTTAAGAGCTTTATGAACCGGCGTTAGCCAGAAAGCTCTTAACTCCTGCTATTTTCAGGCGGCTGGAATTTTGTCGTTAGAGCTCTAACGCTCACTTCAGAAACGACTCTAAATACCAGCGTTAGAAAGATCCCATTGAAAAGATAGGCTACGCAAATGGCGTAGGGGGATCTGCGGTATGGAAAAGTCGCGGCTGAAAAGTGAGCGTTAGACCCTTTAATCACTGACTCCAAATACCAGCGGGCGGCCAAAACCAGCGTTAGGAGCCTCTAACGCTGGTTTTGACGGCTACCGCCGAACTCCAAATCTAGGCCATTGTTTGTACAGAGGATTTCAGACAGACAATTCAGACAGACAGACTTTTTAAAAAAAAAAAAATCAATTTACTTTTATTATATAATTTGCTTCATTCTCTTGGTATCTATGGTTAAATTGCATATCTAGAGAGGTTCAAAGCTTGGAGCTAGCTGCTGATTGGTGGCTGAACTTGTTTGCCCATTTTCACTGACTAACAAATGTGTTCAGCTAGAAAAAGATTGCAAAGTTGTTAAAGAATAAATAATCTATCTAAATAATGAAAGAGAAATTTGGGGTTTCATGTCCTTTTAAAAGTAATGAGTGGTCAGCTTGAAGACATAAAGTATCTATATGTGACCTATGTGACCTTCTTAAAGACTCAGAAGCAACATGTATGTCTAACTGGCTTTAAATGTTTGAGATAAGAGCAAATTGGTGTTTTCTTAATTTCAGGGATTTCCCATAAATACTTCCTATAACACCAATTAGTCTCCCGGGAGCTGGTTGGTTTTATCTAGTATATAAAATTTACCTCATCCGAGAATTTTCCATCTGCTATGCAAAAAACTATGCAAATATATGTATATATACTGTATACTATATATATATATATACACACACACACACACACCTATGTGATTGGGTCATAATCTGTTAAGGCCCGTTTATAGAATGATAAAAATGTTTGGTTCTCTCTGATTGCTTTTCTCTTTCGGCTCTTTATCTGGCTCATTACTGCATTAGCAAACTAAAGATCAATTGTCCAGTAACCTATCTGACTTTACTTCCAGCTGGGCTTAAGGACCTTTGAATAATACTAGCTTAATGATAACTGCTTTTCTTTTTTCACAACTGTAATTTTGCTAAATTCTCCTTGAAAAGTTTTACTATACATGTTAACCATATTGTAGATGGCTGGTTAATTATATTGTGCACTCTGCTACCTTTATTATATTGTTGTTGTTGTTTTTTTTGTGCATATTATTTTAATGATTTTTTATTAGAAAAAAATTGTATTACTAAGATTATTACATTGTATCTATTTTATTAAATTTGTCATACTTTCCATCCACACATACAGGGCCAGATTACGAGTCCCTCGCTTACTGTTTAACACAAGAGATATTAGGTTTATTGGAGTTGTTTGTGTGCATCAGAAGGAGCGCTCATATTACAAGTTGAAAGTAAATGCAAAAGCGTGAGTGCAATTGCGATTTATGCTAGAATGATTACCATAACCTCAGAGAACTGGTTAACTGTTACGCTTGACAAGCAAGTGTCACAAAATACATCATAAATACATTTAAAAGTACAGTAACACTCATAATAACACTATCTGATAAAATTTATTAAAAAAAAAACATATTGCACATAAAAGTTATAAGGGCTCAAAGATATGAAGTCTCAGGTGTTAGAAAAATAAGGGCTGCCAAGGGCTTTAACATTGAGATACATACATATACATGTCTATTAAGCTAGTATTATTAAAAGGTCCCCAAGCCCAGCTGGAAGTAAAGTCAGATAGGTTACTGGACAACTTATATTTACGGCTAGATTTAGAGTTGGGCGGTAGCCGTCAAAACCAGCGTTAGAGGCTCCTAACGCTGGTTTTTACCGCCCTCTGGTATTTGGAGTCAGTCAGGAAAGGGTCTAACGCTCACTTTGCAGCCGCGACTTTTCCATACCGCAGATTCCCCTACGCCATTTGCGTATCCTATCTTTTCAATGGGATCTTCCTAACGCCGGTATTTAGAGTCGTGGCTGAAGTGAGCGTTAGAAATCTAACGACAAAACTCCAGCCGCAGAAAAAAGTCAGTAGTTAAGAGCTTTCTGGGCTAACGCCGGTTTATAAAGCTCTTAACTACTGTGCTCTAAAGTACACTAACACCCATAAACTACCTATGTACCCCTAAACCCAGGCCCCCCCACACCGCCGCCACTCTATTACATTTTTTTAGCCCCTAATCTGCAGCTCTGTACACCGCCGCCAGCTACATTATCCCTATGTACCCCTAATCTGCTGCCCCTAACATCGCCGACACCTACATAATATTTATTAACGCCTAATCTGCCCCCCCAACGTCTCCGCTACCTTACCTACACTTATTAACCCCTAATCTGCCGACTGAACCGCACCGCTACTATAATAAATGTATTAACCCCTAATCCGCCTCACTCCCACCTCAATAACCCTGTAATAAATAGTATTAACCCCTAATCTGCCCTCCCTAACATCGCCGACACCTAACTTCAAACATTAACCCCTAATCTGCCGACCGGAGCTCACCGCTATTCTAATAAATTTTTTAACCCCTAAAGCTAAGTCTAACCCTAACACTAACACCCCCCTAAGTTAAATATAATTTTTATCTAACGAAATAAATTAACTCTTATTAAATAAATTAATCCTATTTAAAACTAAATACTTACCTGTAAAATAAACGAATCATTCCATAAACGGGCCTTAACAGATTTTGAGCCAATCACATAGGTGTGTGTGTGTGTGTATATATATATATATATATATATATATATATATATATATATATGCACGCACCAGCCACTTTATTAGGTACACCTTGCTAGTACCGGGTTGGACCCCCTTTTGCCTTCAGAACTGCCTTAATTCTTCATGGCATAGATACAAAAAGGTGTTGGAAACATTCCTCATAGATTTTGGACCATATTGACATGATAGCATCACGCAGTTGCTTCAGATTTGTCAGCTGCACATCCATGATGTGAATCTCCCATTCCACCAAATCCCAAAGGTGCTCTATTGGATAGAGATCTGGTGACTGTGGAGGCCATTGGAGTACAGTGAACTCATTGACATGTTTAAGAAACCAGTTTGAGATGATTTGAGCTTTGTGACATGGTGCATTATCCTGCTGAAAGTAGCCTTTAGAAGATGAGTACACTGTAGTCATAAAGTGATGGACATGGTCAGCACTAATACTCAGGTAGGCCATGGCATTTAAACACTGTTCAATTGGTACTAATTGGCCCAAAGTGTGCCAAGAAAATATCCCCCATATCATTATACCACTACCACCAGCCTGAACCGTTCATACAAGGCAGGAGGGATCCATGATTTCATGTTTTTTACGCTAAATTCTGACCCTACCAACTGAATGTCGCATCTGAAATTGAGACTCATCAGATCAGACAACATTTTTACAATCTTCTATTGTCCAATTTTGGTGAGCCAGTGCGAATTGTAGCTTCAGTTTCCCATTCTTAGCTGGCAAGAGCAGCACCGGTGTGGTCTTCTGCTGCTGTAGCCCATCTGCTTTAAGGTTCGATGTGTTGTGCATTCAGAGATCGTATTCTGCATACCTTGGTTGTAACAAGTTGCTATTTTATCTACCGGTGCCTTTCTATCATCTTGAACCAGTCTGCCCATTCTTCTCTGACATCAACAAGGCATTGTCGTCCACACATCTGACGCTCACTGGATATTTTCTCTTTTTTGCACCATTCTCTGTAAACCCTAGAGATGGTTGTGCATGAAAATCCCTGTAGATCAGCAGTTTTTGAAATACTCAGACCAGCCTGTCTAGCACCAACAACCATAGTCACTTAAACCCCCTTTCTTCTCCATTCTGATGCTCGGTTTTAACTTCAGCAAGTCGCCTTCACCACGTCTATATGCCTAAATGCATTGAGTTGCTGCTATGTGATTGGCTGAGTAGCAATTTGTGTTACCAAGCAAATGAACAGGTGTTCCTAATAAAGTGACCGGTGAGTGAATATATATATATACAGTATATATATATATATATATATATATATATATATATATATATATATATATATATATATATAATACATGTTGCTTCTTAGTCTTGAAGAAGGTCAAATATAGATACTTCATGTCTTCTAACTGACCACTCATTACTTTGAAAAGGACGTGAAACCCCACATTCTTAAACAACTTTCCAATCTACTTCTGTTATCAATTTTGTTTCATTCTTTTGGTATATATTATTGAAGAAGCAACAGTTCACTCCTGGGAGCTAGCTGAACACATTTGTTAGTCAGTGAAAATGGGCATACAAGTTCAATCAATAGCTAGCTCCAAGCTCTTGAACCTCTCTAGATATGCTTTTTAATCATGGATACCAAGAGAATGAAGCAAATTATATAATAAAAGTAAATTGAAAATGTTTTTAAAATTATTTCTGTCTGAATCATGAAAGTAAATGTTTGGGTTTCATGTCACTTTAAACCTTTTCTTGGATTCAGTAATAGTGTTTACATTTGTGTGTGAGAGAGCAGTTATGAAGCAGCGGTCAGAAAGACCGCTGCTCCATAACCTGTCCGCCTGCTCTGAGCAGGCGGACAGACATCGCCGGAAATCAACCCGATTAAGTACGATCGGGTTGATTGACACCCCCCTGCTGGCAGCCCACTGGCCGTGAGTCTGCAGGGGGTGGCGTTGCACCAGCAACTCTTGTGAGCTGCTGGTGCAATGCTGAATATGGCGAGCGTATTGCTCGCCGTATTCAGCGAGGTCTGGCGGACCTGATCCGCACTGTCGGATCAGGTCCGCCAGACTTTCTTAAATAGGGGCCTAGGTATCTGAAATCCTCTGTATAAACAACAATGTATTAGAATTAATATTAGTTTTTCACACAAATGCTAAAATCATTATGGGTACAATGTGCATGTATGTTGGGTTATTGATTTCACTAATTCCTATTGGTGTACAAGGATGTAATATTTTTTTTACTACTATTGATTGAGCAGGTAGCCCAAAGCCAGTTTTACCTCTGAAAAATGCTGTGGGGTACCGATAATAAATAAAAAAAAATGTTCTCTGGGAGATTATTAAGTGCTTCTAGCCGTAGCATTTAATAAATGGAAAAATGTGTTGATAAGTATCAAGAATTTGGATTGTAATTAGAACAAACAGGACTGGCACATGTTAATTGCATGTCCTTTTTTTTTTTTTTTAAGAAAATGTGCTTCCAATAAACAATGAAAATGTCTGATTGTGACCATGGCAACATTAAAAAGGGTTAATTTGCAGCTGTTATAGGCCAGATTATGAGTGGAGCACAAAACATTTGTGAGTGAGTGATAAGGGCTTTATCGGGGGGGGGGGGTTATGCTTGTTGTGCTTTCTGCTAGTATTACGAGTTGAAAGTAAACGCAATCACTTGAGGGCAATTGAGATTTACGCTAGAATGATTACCGCAACTTCATAGTGCTGTGCAACTGTTTTGCAAAAGAAAAAAGTTTAAAAAAACACATCAAAAATATATTACATAGTACACTTAAGCTCATGATAATAACACTATCTTATAATAATAATTTGTTTTAAATATTGCACAAAAAACAGTTATAAGGGCTTAAAGATATGAGATCAAAGGGATAACATTGAGATACATACCTATACATGTCTAAATATGTATATATATATACTGGTATATATATATATATATATATATATATATATATATATATATATATATATATATATATATATATATATATATATATATGTATACATATGTATTTATATGTTTATAAATGTATTTACAGACATATATACACATATGAACACATAAATACAAATGTATATGTAACAACAGGAAATTAAACATTTTTATACTTTATATTTGGATTTTTCATATGTTTTATACCATGTTTTACAACAACAGGAAATTAAACATTTTTACAACAACATGAAACATTTTTATTCATGAAACATTTTTATTTTTTAAAATTAAACAAAATTAAACATTTTTATTTTTCAAAATTAAACATTTTTATTTTTAATTTTAATTTTCAAAATTAAACATTTTTAATTTTCATATGTGAATTTTTCATGTTTTTTTTTTACAACAGAAAATTAAATATTTTTGTGTTATTGTTTTCTTGGAAAGACCGGACTGTCTGTCACACACGCATTAAAAGCACGTTGTGGGGGGTGAAACCCATGGTTAGGTTCCCAGAGGCAGTTGCGGCGCCCGAGGATCTGATTAGAACAGAACTGTCATGCCACTGCGCTATTGCGTTCTTCCTGACGCCGCGGCCTCTGTCCGTTGCTATGGCCATTGCCATGGACGCTGTGGTGGCTTCAGGCGCCAACTATGGCGTCATCATCTGCTCGCCCCTCTTCTGTTGCCGGTTCCGGATTTCTTCTGTGGTGGGAAGACTCCCTATGTAAGTCCCAAGTATAGGTGTTACTTAGTGTGCTGTGTGTTATTGTTACTGTATGCTGGCTTGATATACTGTTGCTGAACTCTGCTTGTCTGACCACTCTGCCTGTTAAATCTTAAACTGCTAGAATGATATACTGTTGCTGAACTCTGCTTGTCTGACCACTCTGCCTGTTAAACCTTATCTACTGGATTGATATACTAGTGCGGAACTATGCTTGTATGACCACTCTTCCTGCTTAACCCCTAAACTGCTGGATTGATATACCGTTGCTGAACCCTGCCTGTCTGACCATTCTATTGGTTTACTCCTGAACTGTTATACTGTTGGATTTCCCTTTGTTGCTGATTCCTGCCTGTTCCAGTTCCTTCTATTGGTTTACCCCTGAACTGCTATACTGCCTACCTCATTTTACAAACTTTCTCTGCTCTGGGATATTTCCTATCATTGACGCCAAGATAAGAAGACTACTGGCCAAGTTTGGTTTGATAGAGGAATATCTTATGAGCATTACATTATACTTGGGTCATGGATCCAAATGAGGTTGCAAGAGAAGTCCATCTTCAGGGACAGATGCTTGGAGCCCATACCGTACACATACAGAATATGGACTCTAAACTAGAGGCTATATCCGCTATGCTCTCCTCATTGGTTGCAGAAAAGAAGGCTACTCCTGTTGTTGCGCAGCCAGTTCCAGCTGCCAGTGCTGCATCCTCTTCCCCTGCTTCTGGAAACATACCCCAGATACCTTTGTCTGACAAGTACAATGGTACTACTGACGTACTGTAGGGGTTTTTGTAGCCAATGTAGGCTGCACTTTCGCAATGATCCTCATACCTTCCAGTCTCATCAGTCAAAGGTCGCCTTTATCATTTCTTAATTGAAAGACAAGGCCCTGGCCTGGGTCTCCCCTCTTTTGGAACAGAGCGCTCAACTCCTGAATGATGCTGATGCTTTCATTACTGCATTATCTTCTGTGTTTAGGACTTCTGGCTGTGCTTCTGCTACAGAATACTCTCTGTTGGATCTCCACCAGAGTAATAGGACTGTGGCACAATATGCCATTGAGTTTCACACCTTGGCACTTGAGACCAGTTGGGACAGCAGTGCCCTCAAGGTGGCCTTTAGGAGAGATTTGCATGAACACATCAAGGACGAACTTACTTATTGGGATGTTCCTTCTTCTCTGAATGAATTTATAACACTTTGTATCAGTCTAGATTCTCGCTTCAAGGCAAGACAAGCTGAGAGAGACAGAACTTGTAGAATCCTTCCCTCTTGTCCTCTTACTCATCCGGTCTCTAGATTATCCTCTACCCCTTCAGCACTTCCAGTTACCTCTGTAGAGGAACCCATGGATCTCTCCTCCCTCAAGTCCTCTGAATCCGAAAGACAGAGAAGAAGGAAATTGAGACTGTGTTTCTATTGTGGTTCTAGCTCACACCAGCTTAAGAACTGTGATATTCTGCCTGGAGAAGCCAATGCTTAGAGGATAATATTGGGGTACTTCTAAGCGTGATCACTACTAAATTCCCTCACTACTCTCGGATCCTGGTACCCATTACTCTGACCTTCCTTCAGAATCCTCTCAACTCTCAAGCCTTTCTTGATTCAGGGGCAGCTGGAAATTTTCTTGATCACCGTTTTATGATTCAAGCAGGGTTACCTTTTCTGCAGAAAAAACAATGTCTCAAGATAACTACTCTGGATGGCACTTCCCTTGGGTCAGGTTTAATCCAATTTGAATCAGCACCCCTAACCTTAACTGTGGGAGTCCTTCATACCGGACAGTTGCAGTTCGATTTCATTTATTCTTCAGCACAACCTGTAATTCTTGGTCTTCCTTGGCTTCGTATACACAATCCACAGTTTGACTGGGCTGAGGGACAGTTGTCCTCCTGGGGTACATCCTGCTTCCATTCCTGCCTTGCTAAGGTTCCTCCTCTGATCCGCATCCCCATAGCCACTCTACAGACCCCTTCAAGTCTTCCCTCAGTATATGCGGATTTCTCAGATATCTTTGAAAAGAAAGCAGCTGATGTGCTGCTACCCCACTGTCCTTACGACTGCAACTTTGACCTCTTTTCTGGAGCCCCACTTCCTAAAGGAAGGACTTATCCACTCTCCAAAGCTGAAACCAAGTCCATGGAGGACTATATTCAAGAAAACCTAGCTAAGACCCTGTATCGACTATAGAGCCCTAAACAACATCACTATCAAGAATCACTATTCCATTCCTTTGATCACTGAACTCTACGATTCACTTCCGAATGCTCGCTACTTCACCAAGCTGGAACTACGTGGGACATACAATCTTATTCGGACCTTCCCAGGGCATGAATGGAAGATCTGCCTTCAACACGAGATCAGGACATTACGAATAACTCGTAATGCCTTTTGGACTGTGTAATGCCCCTGCAGTCTTTCAAGCATTTGTCAATGATGTCTTCTGTGACCTCCTCAATTGCACTGTCATCGTCTACCTGGATGACATCCTTATTTTCTCTTCCACCCTAGAGGAGCATCATAAACAAGTGACATGGGTACTTTTCCGCCTCAGAGTCAATTCTCTGGTAGCCAAACTGGAGAAATGTGAGTTTGATCAAGTCCAGATCCAGTTCCCTGGTTATGTCATCTCAAAGGAGGGTTTTGCCATGGATCCTTCTAAACTCACAGCAGTTCTGGAATGGCCTCAACCAACATCATTATAGGAACTACAGAGATACTTGGGGTTCTCCAATTATTACCGCAAGTTTATAAATAACTTTTTGCAGATAGTTGCTCCACTCACTGAGTTGACTAAATGGAACAAAGACGGCAAAAATTGGCCTCCTGAAGCTATGAATGCCTTCTATCTTCTGGAAAAAAGCATTTTGTTCTGCTCCTGTGCTCCACCATCCTGATCCTCACCTACAGTTCACTTTAGAGGTTGACGCCTCCAAGATTGGAACTGGAGCAGTCTTAACCCTAAGGGATCCTTTACCTTCCAAGTTGCACCATGTAGCCTTTTTCTCTAAACGCTTTACTCCTGCAAAGAGGAATTACAATGTGGGTAATCGTGAACTCTTAGCCATTAAGATGGCCTTGACTGAATGGCATCATTGGCTAGAGGGTATCACCATTCAGATTCTCACTGACCCCAAGAATCTGACTTACCTAGATGAGACTGCTCATCGACTCAATCCTCGACAGGCCAGGTGGGCCTTGTTCTTTTCCCTTTTTAACTTTGTGGTCTCTTATCTTCCTTGGACCAAAAATAAAAAGGCTGACACCCTTTCCCGTCAATTTCCCCAGTCTAGTGATTCTTCTGAAGCTCCTATTGAACACATAATACCCCCTCCTGTGTGGTTGCTTAACTTAACACCTCTCTTCTTCAAAGACTGCAACATGCCCAGTCTAGAAAGCCTCCTGAAGCCCCCATGGCTCCTGATATCTTCATTGTACCTCTAAACCTATGTACCCCTGTGCTATCCTGGGCTCATGATAGTAAGCTGTCAGGACATCCTGGTTTGACAAGAACCTTTAAGCTTCTTTCCCAACATGTATGGTGGCCTACCATGAAGTCTGACACTTAGGATTATGTGAAAGCCTGTATGACTTGTGCTACCAATAAGACTCCCCGATACTTGCCTCCTGGCTTACTCCAACCGTTGTCCATTCCCAAACAACCTTGGACACACATAACAATGGATTTAATTGTGGATCTCCCTTCTTCTGACCTTCATACAGTTATCTGGGTTGTGGTGGATTGATTTTCCAGATAGGCTCATTTTGTACCCTTAAAGAAACTTCCATCTGCCCAAGAATTATCATCTCTTTTTCTGTTACATGTGGTACCATTACATGGCATTCCCGTAAATATAGTTTCTGACAGAGGTTCACAATTAATCTGTACTTTTTGGAATGCCTTTTGCAAGTTGATTGGAACCACTGTTTCCTTGTATTCTGGCTACCATACTCAGACTAATGGGCTGACTGAGAGAATGAAACAAGATATTGAAGCCTGTTAATTCTCTCCATACCAACTGGTATGAATTGTTACCTCTAGCTGAGCTGGCAAAGAACACTCATTGGCACTCTTCTCTATGATGTTCTCCATTTCAAGACTCAGCAGGTTACCAACCTTGTGTCTTTCCTCTTTCTGCTCAGTCCACAGGGATTCCTGCTGCAGACCAACACGTTACTAACCTCACTACTCATTGGCAACATATTCACTCTCAGTTACATTCAGATATCTCCAGATACAAGAGGTTTGCTGATCATCATAGAGCTTCTGTTAGGTGAACGTGTTTGGGTCTCTGCTCGACAAATTTGTCTACATCAAACCAGTCACAAATTAGGGCCTAGATTTATCGGTCCTTACAAGATCCTTAAAAGACTGTCTCCTGTGGCCTTGCCCAGAACCCTGCGCATAGGCCCAGTCTTCCATATCTCACTACTCAAGCCCTACATCAAGAACAGATATACTCTGTTCCAACCACCTCCTCCTCTGCTCTTGGTTTATGCTGACCCTGAGTATGAGGTGGCTAAGATCCTGGACTGAAGATACAGATGCAGGCAACTACAGTACCTTGTGCATTTGAAGGGTTACTCTGTGGCAGATCATTCCTGGGTTCCTGCCCATGATGTGCATGCTCCATCTTCAATTTTCAGATTCCAGGCTGCTAATCCTTTGAAGCTGGCTCTGGTTCCCACAGCTGCACTGTTGCGCTCTTCCTGCCGCTGCTCATCGCTCTTCTGATGCCGGTTCCGGATTTCTCCTGTGGCGCAAATATTTCTTATGTAAGTCCCTCAGTCCCTCTCACCTATTCCCAAGTATAGGTGTTACTTAGTGTGCTCCTGGTGTTATTGTTACTGTATGCTAGCTTGATATACTGTTGCTGCACTCTTCTTGTCTGACCACTCTGCCTGTTAACCCCTAAACTGCTGGATTGATATACCGTTGCTGAACCCTGCTTGTCTGACCATTCTATTGGTTTACTCCTGAACTGTTATACTGTTGGATTTCCCTTTGTTGCTGATTCCTGCCTGTTACTGGTCCTTCTATTTGTTTACCCCTGAACTGCTATACTGCTGGATTTCCTTCCGTTCACCGCAACTGCCTCCTGGAACCTAACCATGGGTCCCCCCCCTCCCCCACAATGGGCTTTTAAAGGTTCTCGGACAGAATGCGTGTGCGACAGATAAGAATATGACAGACAAATGTCCGTCAGATAACAGTCCGGTCTGTCTGAGAACCTTTAAAAGCACGTTTTGGGGGTGGGACCCATGGTTAGTTTCCCAGAAGCAGTTGCGGCACTTGAGGCTCTGATTAGAACAGAACTCTCTGGAGCGTATCTTCACAGGGACACGGACCAATCAGATCATGCATTAACGGCCGAGGGCAGATACGCTCCAGAGAGTTCTTTTCTAATCAGAGCCTCAGGCGCTGCAACCGCCTCTGGGAATCTAACGATGGGTCCCACACCCCACGATGTGCTTTTAAAGTTTCTCAGACAGAATGCTCGGAAAAAACAAGGATTGAGTCCTTATGGAGGTGCGCACATGTGACAAACAGAACACAATGGAAGGAAAACAGTCTCGGGGAGAGCAAGGTATTCCCCACCGCAGGTGACCCAATCTGACGGCAGCACTCCCAGAGAAAGGATGATGGTAGATATCTGTAAGGACAGAAGAAAAAAAGAGGCGCCTTATGGGACAGTATCGTGGTGTCGCTAGGGTGCAAGAAACGACGGGCAGCACACACAGATGGCAAGATACTCACAAGTGAGATGGCATATGCGTATGCCAAACTAGACAGGACGGAACCTTAGTCGTCCGCCAGACGATCCAATAGGAAGAAGGCTCTAACACTCCAACGGTCCAATCCGCAACGGCGGAAGTATACCAACGTCAGAGACCCACAATGTTTATGGGAAGATTAACGGCTCAGAGTCTTAGGTTTAAAAGGCAGGATACCGCACCCAACATAATTTCAGAATGATGGTCAGCGAGAGCGGGGGTATCGTAGGAAAGAGTTTTATTTAAAAAAAAGTTATTATTAAAACAGTTTAAAATACAGCAACGCGTTTCTCGACCTTCCGGTCGTTTCATCAGGCTCCTGATGAAACGACCGGAAGGTCGAGAAACGCGTTGCTGTATTTTAAACTGTTTTAATAATAACTTTTTTTAAAATAAAACTCTTTCCTACGATACCCCCGCTCTCGCTGACCATCATTCTGAAATTATGTTGGGTGCGGTATCCTGCCTTTTAAACCTAAGACTCTGAGCCGTTAATCTTCCCATAAACATTGTGGGTCTCTGACGTTGGTATACTTCCGCCGTTGCGGATTGGACCGTTGGAGTGTTAGAGCCTTCTTCCTATTGGATCGTCTGGCGGACGACTAAGGTTCCGTCCTGTCTAGTTTGGCATACGCATATGCCATCTCACTTGTGAGTATCTTGCCATCTGTGTGTGCTGCCCGTCGTTTCTTGCACCCTAGCGACACCACGATACTGTCCCATAAGGCGCCTCTTTTTTTCTTCTGTCCTTACAGATATCTACCATCAGACAGAATGCGTCTGGTCTGTCAACAAACACAATAACACAAAAATGTTTAATTTACTTTTTTTGTATGTTGTAACAAAAACATTGTACAAACATTAGTGTTTGTGTAATCCAAAATAAAAATGTTTAAGTTACTGTTGGTGTGTTTTCCTATCATTACCTGGGTAAATCCAAATGTGTGATTTTATAGCTTTATCCAGAAGTGTTTGGGTAATCCTAGGATTACCTAGGTAAAGTCCAAAGCATGATCTTATTTTGGGTTTCACCCAGAGCCACTGGGTAATCCTAGGATTACCCGGGTAATCCTAGTATTACCCAATTTCTGACTTTACCGTAACATATACATATAAAGACATGTATATAATTACATTGGAGCACTTTGTAGTTAAGTAGATGAAACATGAAAAATAATATTTATGCAATATTCATTTTTAATAGTTTTTTAACTATGCATTTACTGTAAATATTTGACATTCCAATGTTCTGCACATATCAGAATATGTTAGTATTTTAAAAAATAGATATTCCTATATATATCTGTATATTGCTACACCTATATATATAATTGTATATATATATATATATATATATATATACAGGTGGCCCTCGTTTTACAACGGTTCAATTTACACCATTTCAGAATAACAACCTTTTTTTCAGTTATGTGACTGCTATTGAAAAGCATTGAGAAGCAGTGCATTTATTAAAATAAATAGTAGGTGGAGCTGTCCGATTGTGTTGCAGCAAAGCCAAGCAAGCTGAAGTTAATCAGTTTAACCAGACCTGAGCTATCGAGCAGATTTCAAAGGAACAAGATCTTCCTGTCTATAACTCAGTCCAGATTGGAATGCATACTGTAGAAAGAACTGTTTGCAGAAAAATGCAAGTGAAGTCTGTGTTGTGTGATTATTTTATTGGGCTTATAATGCTGTTTAGCAAATGTTTTTGTTCATTTAACTTAGTTTAATTATATATTCTGTGTTGTGTGATATATTTATTAGGTTTATAATGCTGTCTAGCATTTCAAGTCTTCATTTCAAAGCTTTTAAAATAATATATTAGGTGTTACTTATGACAATTTTGAGAGGGGCCTGGAACCTATCTCCCTCACTTCCCATTGACTTACATTATAAACTGGGCTTCAATTTACAACGGTTTTGATTTACAACCATTCCTTCTGGAACCTAACCCCGGCGTAAACTGAGGGCTACCTGTATGTATATATATATATATATATATATATATATATATATATATATATATATATATATATATATATATATATATATATATATATATATATATATATATATATATATATATATATACATATATACATACATATAGATATAAATATATATTGTAACAAAAAACATCAGCTAAATGTAGAAATATTTATTTCAGAATACATAGCACATATTCTTGTATGTGAACATTGCAATGTGAAATATTGCTATTTTCATGTTGGGTTAGCAAACATGAAAATAGCGTGCGTGAGTAGGTTTTTTCACGTTTTTCTCTCCATTGACTTCTATGGGGGAATATGTGAATGCACACGTTATATTCTAACTTTGCTTATTGCCGTCATCGGATTAGTGCACAAGCAAAAACACTTTACTTTTAACTCATAATACAAGCGCAACCCGAAGAACGCAAAAAGCTTACTTCTAAAGCAATTAATGCGCAAGCTTGAGTGTCAATAAGCGATCCACTTGTAATCTTGCCCTATATTGGGATCAGCCCCAAATCAGATAAGAGGAAAGTAAAGGGAAAAATTAGGACATTCTCTTTTCCTTTGTAGCAAATGAGAGGATGTAATAGGAAGCCTCTTGTGGTTACATGAGCTTTAGGACTATCACATCCTATTGTATTTGTCAGTGTGTTTATTCTTTTGTGATTCCTTGTAATTGGCTTTTCAGTTATATTTATATCAAGTAAAAAGTTGTTGATTTTTTAAATGCCGTCTCTTCTTGAGATCTTATATGATATAGAAAATGGGATTACTTGTTTCTTGTCCGTGTGGTAAAAAAATATATTTGTTTAAACAATTCATTTCATTGTAATGTCAACTCCTAATGTTTACCTGATAAGGAGATTAAATTTGCTTTAGGCATTTAGTATTGTGAAGTTTGAATACTTGCTATAGACCCTCTCAAATATAAAATATCCTTTACAAGTGAGATCTGATAGAAGATTGAATTGTGTCTATTATAAATTTGAGTGCTTTTATCACAGTTAAGTCCATTTTGTAATGTTCCAACTTTCTGTATCCTGCTGTTTTTCAATGTTTCTCTTTGTTTTTGAACATTGACATTTCACCTTTGTATGAAGAATCTTAGGTCTTTGATGTGGTATCTATGTTACAAAAATACACGCTTACTGATCTTTCAGTTTTTATTTTATGGTTTATTGTGAACTTGTGTACTGTATATTGAACGCTTTATTGTACTGCTCTCAAATTATTTTATCCAAGAATCCAACCTTAATGATATATCTGTTATATTAAAAGCATTTCCACTGGTCATACATTGCATTATCTCTCTTTATATTGGTAAAACCGTACATTAATCACTTTAATTCGGTTATAAACACAAGGCTAATATGGTGGTCAACATTTTAAAAATGTCCTTCAGCAAAATGTAAGATCAATAAATGTTCATAAAACACGTGAAACATCTCAATGCAATATAGCACTGCATGAGAGTTCTGTTACACTTTGTGCCTTTTATTTTATATTATTTTTTTAGTTCATATTGGATCCTTTAAGTATTATTACATTTAAGCTTTGAACTTTCTTATTTTGTATTTTAATGTGTTTAGATTTAAATCCACCCGTGAGTTAATATTTTGAAAGTTTCTGTGTTACTTTAACAAATTAGGATCATACTTTGTATGTTTCTGTGTATCTTTTACATATTACAGGTTTTGTGGGGTTTTTTTGCTCTAAAACTGACAGCTTCAGAAAGTGAGAGGGACAGAGGAATTCCCTGGGATAAACAAAGGAGTTCCAAGGGTATGTCTGAATTTCTTTTAAAACTGTCATGAACTGTTGTAAGTATTTTATACATGCTGGTCTCACTGAATTATCGTGCAAGCTGTATGCAAGTTTGCTCAAAATTCACAATACGCTTATTTATCTGACAGAAAATTAATATATCATAAACTAGAGGAAAAAGTAAGTTACATTGTAGTGAAAAGTTTCAGTTTAATTTGTATTTGCTACAAACTAACACCTAGATTATAAGTTTTGTGTTAGGGTTAAAAAGCAGTGTTAGCCGGTCCTAATGCTGCTTTTAAATGCCCGCTGGTATTATGAGTCTTGAAGTTACAGGCTCACAGCTCAATTTTTTGGCCAGACTTGGAAATACCACAAATCCACTTACATAAATTGTGTATCCTCTTTTTTCAATGGGACTTGCATAGCGCCGGTATTACAAGTCTGCCAAAAAGTGAGCAGTAGATCCTCTCCTGTCAAGACTGGTACTGCATTTTAAAGTCAGTAGTTAAGAGTTTTACACTACAACGCCGTAGCATAAATCTCTTAACTAAAGTGCTTAAAAGTACACTAACACCCATAAACTACCTATTAAAACCTAAACTGAGGCCCTCCCGCATCTCAAACACTAAAATAAAATGTTTAACCCCTAATCTGCCGAACCGGACATCGTCGCCACTATAATAAATATATTAACGCATAAACCGCCGCACTCCCGCCTCGCAAATATTATTTAAATATTATTAACCCCTAATCTGCTGTCCCTAACGTCGCCGCCACTATACTAAAGTTATTAACCCCTAAATCTAAGTCTAACCCTAACACCCCCTAAATTAAATATAATCTAAATCTAAATCAAAATTACTATCATTAACTAAAAAATTCCTATTTAAAACTAAATACTTACCTATAAAATAAACCCTAAGATAGCTACAATATAACTAATAGTTACATTGTATCTATTTTAGGATTTATTTTTATTTTACAGGCAAGTTTGTATTTATTTTAACTAGGTAGAATAGTTATTAAATAGTTATTAACTATTTAATAACTACCTAGCTAAAATAAAGACAATTTACCTGTAAAATAAAACCAAACCTAAGTTACACTAACACCTAACACTACACTATAATTAAATTAATTCCCCAAATTAAATACAATTAAATAAAATTAGCTAAAGTACAAAAAAAACTAAATTACAGAAAATAATTACAAAAAACAAATTACAAGATTTTTAAACAAATTACACCTAATCTAATCCCCCTAACAAAATAAAAAAGCCCCCCCCCAAAATAAAAAAGCCCTACCCTACACTAATTTACAAATAGCCCTTAAAAGGGCCTTTTGTGGGGCATTGCCCTAAAGTAATCAGCTCTTTTACCTGTAAAAAAATTTCAAATCCCCCCCAACATTAAAACCCACCACCCACACAACCAAGCCTACTCTAAAACATACCCCCTCTAAAAAAAACTAACACTAACCCCTTGAAGATCACCTTACCAGGAGAAGTCTTCATCCAACCGGGCCGAAGTCCTCAATGAAGCCGGGAGAAGTCTTCATCCAAGCCAGGCGAAGTAGTCCTCCAGACGGGCAGAATTCTTCATCCAGACGGCATCTTCTATCTTCATCCATCCGGCGTGGAGCAGGTCCATCTTCAAGACATCCGACGCAGAGCATCCTCTTCATCCAACAGCTAAGACTGAATTAAGGTTCCTTTAAATGACGTCATCCAAGATGGCGTCCCTTCAATTCTGATTGGCTGAAAGAATTATATCAGCCAATCGGAATTAAGGTAGAACAAATCCTATTGGCTGATTCAATCATCCAATAGGATTGTTCCAATCAGCCAATAGAATGCCAGCTCAATCCTATTGGCTATTAGCCAATTGGAATTGAAGTGAAGCCATCTTGGATGACATAATTTAAAGGAACATTCATTCAGTGTTAGTCGTCAGATGAAGAGGATGCTCCGCGTCGGATGTCTTGAAGATGGACCCGCTCCGTGCCGGATGGATGAAGATAGAAGATGCCATCTGGATGAAGACTTCTGCCCGTCTGGAGGACCACTTCGCCCGGCTTGGATGAAGACTTCTTCTGGCTTCGTTGAGGACTTCGGCCCAGTTGGATGAAGACTTCTCCCGGTAAGGTGATCTTCAAGGGGTTAGTGTTAGGTTTTGTTAAGGGGTTATTGGGTGGGTTTTAGATTAGGGTTGGTTGTGTGGGTGTTGGGTTTTAATGTTGGGGGGGATTTGTAATCTTTTTTACAGGTAAAAGAGCTGATTACTTTGGGGCAATGCCCCGCAAAAGGCCCTTTTAAGGGCTATTTGTAATTTAGTGTAGGGTAGGGCTTTTTTATTTTGTGTAATTAGTTTAAAAATCTTGTAATTTGTTTATTATTTTCTGTATTTTAGTGGGGGGGTTTTGTACTTTAGCTAATTTTATTTAATTGTATTTAATTGTATTTAATTTAGGGAATTAATTTAATTATAGTGTAGTATTAGGTGTTAGTGTAACTTAGCTTAGGTTTTATTTTACAGGTAAATTTTCTTTATTTTAGCTAGGTAGTTATTAAATAGTTAATAACTATTTAGTAACTATTCTACCTAGTTAAAATAAATACAAACTTGACTGTAAAATAAAAATAAACCCTAAGCTAGCTACAATGTAACTATTCGTTATATTGTAGTTAGCTTAGGGTTTATTTTATAGGTAAGTATTTAGTTTTAAAAAGGAATAATTTAGTTAATGATAGGAATCTTATTTAGATTTATTTAAATTATATTTAAGTTAGAGGGTGTTAGGGTTAGGGTTAGACTTAGGTTTAGGGGTTAATAAATTTAGAATAGTGGCGGCGACATTGGGGGCGGGAGATTAGGGATTAATAAATATAATGTAGGTGGCAGCAATGTTGGGGGCAGCAGATTAGGGGTTAATAAGTATAATGTAGGTGGCGGTGATGTCCGGAGTGGCAGATTAGGGGTTAATAGTTATAATGTAGGTGGCGGCGGTGTCCGGACCGGCAGATTAGGGGTTAATAACTGTAATGTAGATGTCGGCAATGTCGAGGGCGGCATATTAGGGGTTAATAAGTGTAAGATTAGGGGTGTTTAGACTCGGGGTTCATGTTAGGGTGTTAGGTGTAAACATAAATTTTATTCCCCCATAGGAATCAGTTTTACGCTGCTTTTTTGCAGGTGTTAGACTTTTCAGCCGGCTCTCCCCGTTGATTCCTATGGGGAAATCGTGCACGAGCATGTTACACCAGCTCACCGCTGATTTAAGCAGCGCTGGTATTGGAGTGCTGTAATGAGCAAAATTTTGCTCAACGCTCACTTCTAGTCTTTAAACGACGGGTTCCTGAAAACTCGTAATACCAGCGCTGCAGGTAAGTGAGCGGTGAGTGAAAACTGCTCGTTAGCACCTCACAACCTCTAACGCAAAACTCGTAATCTAGCCGATAGCCTTTATAACAGTACCAGGTGTTCTCCTGTTAACTTTACTCCCCTCCGTGAAATACTTTATCCCAGAGAGACTCAATACTTTCTATGGAAGGCATCTCTCATTTCTCTGGGACTTCCAGGTTCCACTCTTTTTCTCATGGAAATTCAGTTTTATTTGAAATCAAAACAAATACAAAGTGCAATTAATTTTTTAAATGATGCACATAAATATACAAAGTACGACCATAATATGTTAAAATAACACAGAAACTGTCAAAACAAAATCAGGATTAGTAAAATCACAATCCAAAAGCATCTGATGTACACATAAATGCAGGGAAGGTCTCTTGGAGAGGAAAAGCAAAATCTTCCTTTTTACAATCTTGTGAGGTATCTAACAGTGATGGAGGATTATTTCATATAATCTCATCCGAGTGGAGAACTTTATCTTATCAGACCCTATATAAGCTGTTTGATGTGAAGAGACCCATATATTCAAATATAACGCTGAAGAAAAAAAAAGCACAAAGATTTTGAGTCATTTCTCTCTATGCTGAAGACTTTTTGATCATCAGGCCTTAAATGTCATGTGAGTTAGGATATCATTGTGGATATCATTGTATATTGTGGATCTTTACACATATAAACACATAAATACATATGTATACATATATAGACATATATAACTTCATTGGAGTCTTGGATCCTTTGCAGTCAAGTAGCTGAAAACATGTAAAATCATATTTATCCAATATTCATTAATAATATTATTAATAAAGTGTTTAACTGTGTTTTACTGTAAATATTTCACATTCTAATGTTCTTCACATAGGGAAATATGTTCTAAGTATTTTTAAATAGATATTCCAATACATACACACACACACACACACACATATATATATATATATATATATATATATATATATATATATACACCTTTATCTTTTTGGGGGTGGATTGGCCCTCAATGACAAAGTAGTTGTATACGGCACATACATAGATGATCTCATTCTTATTTATAAGAAAAATACTGAACTAACTATTCAGGAGATCATTAATTTCTTTAATAACAACACATTAAATCTGACATTTACGTACCAAAACAATGATCACATGATAAATTTTTTGGACCTTACATTAGAACATAATAGTGAAGGTAAATTAACAACTAGCACTTTTAGAAAACCTCTATCAAGAAACACCATACTTAGAGCAGATTCTTGCCATGCTCCACATATGCAAAAAGGTATCCCCAAGGGCCAATATTTAAGACTGCGGAGAAACTGCAGTTCCCTTCACCTGTACATTAAACAAGCAGATGAACTTACTCACAGATTAATAGCCAGAGGCTATAAAAGGAGTGTTCTTAAAATCAAATCTCAAGTAGCAAGGATGGATAGGACCATACTACTAAATAATAAAGCAGCAAAAAGAACAATCACTAGCAATAAAAAACCCTCACATTTAAAGAAGACATATGTTTTGTAACTAAATACAGTAACCAATTTTACACTATTACAAAGATCATAAAGAAATACCTACCAGTTCTTAACAGTGACATTATTTTGAGAAACACATTACAGAAACATATAAGATTTGTAGCCAAAAAAGCACCAACTATACGTGATAAGATCACACAAAAATTTCATAAAATCTTACCGATCACCAGTTGGCTAACTCCCAATAAAGGGAATTATAGATGTGGCCATGTACCATGCAAAAGTTGTAAATATACTGACAAATGTCTCACTTTTACTTCCTCACAAACCAATAAAACATACCCAATAACTACTAGAATGGACTGCACGTCCACTTACATTATATATTTAATCACATGTACATATTGCCAACAACAATTCATAGGTATAACGACACGCCCATTAAAGGATCGTATAAGAGAACATCTCTTATCAATAGAAGAGGAATTCCCTAGGACACCAGTGGCCAAACACTTTCACACACATGAACGTAAACTTACTCATTTTACATTTAAAGCCATAGAACAAATAATAAATAATCCACTAGGGGGAGATAGGAACAAGACATTATCCAAAAAGAGAAGTATATTGGATATTCACGCTACAAACTAGAGTACCACAAGGAATGAATAAGAGATATGATGTTAACCTATTTATAGAGTAAGTAAGGCATATCCAACCTGCTCCTATACTCCATTCCCACAAAAAATACATACACAAGCAGTAAAATTAAGTAAAATTATATATAACATATTGACAACAAAATAGAACTATACATAACCAGATAAATAATACTAAGTTAACCGCTTTACAACTAATCAAACAAACAAATAATGATAATAATAAAAACTCTTTAGCTTAGTATTCTTTAGAATATGTAAATGATCCTATGGCTAATGAATGAATTCTCCCAGATTGCCCCTTGGGCTTGCTAAAATCATCCCTGCTAAAATCATCCCTCCCAAAATTATATTTTTCCCTTGCTATTTAATAAGAAAATGCTTTTAACATAATCAATCTATTGGTCACAAATCTCCATCTAGCATTGTTATTTCTATCCTGTTGTTGACAATCTAGTTAATACACACCAGCATTTCTCCTTAGTATTAGACTTTGAGTGTATCTTTCTCATTAAAATTTTTTTTTTTTTTTAAATTATAACAACCACACTGCCTCTTATAAAACTTTAAAATAAAGTTATGTGATACACACTAAATACTAAATAGTCTAACACCAGTTAGGAGTCACATATAGACAAGTATATTCTAGACTCTTCACAATGCTAGTTTTACATTGTTTCTGAATGTTATATCATTTTAACCAATAATTATGTATTGTATGTTGCTTTTGTTCTATTGTGGGCCATATATGTTTTTATTACCCTGAACGTGACCATTCTGGTCCACTCCAGTATAAGCAGATTAATTTAACTATGTGTTTACTTAATTGCTTTATTGCTTTATTGCAAAAAATCTTTTTATTTACCATCCACAAATATATATACTATCATCTAATTTAAATGCACTAAGTGAACACATTAATTTTTCGGCCCACAATAAAAGCATTTAAAACAGCTAAAAACTATTGAAACATTGTTTGTAAATAAGTGTTATGTATAGAGGTAATTGTTATAGAAGCTATCTGTTCTTGTATGTCCCTTGCTGCTCAGGACCAATATAATAAGTGACTGTGATGTTCTTTACGAACCAATCCTTGAACAGCCTTTCATACACCTAAATGGTTAATACCATACACTCCCTGATTGGCTCTTCACACCTTTATAGGGATCCTGATCAGCAGAGACTGATATCTCTGATGAAGCGCATGTGCCCATGCGTGAAACGCGTAAGATAGGAGCTTAACTTGTGTCTCAATGAAGCCTGCTCCTAATAAACCTTGCTTACCTACTTCAAGACTCAGCTTTCCTTTTTCCTCATCTATATATATATATATATATATATACAGTATATATATATATATATATATATATATATATATATATATATATATATATATATGTATATATATATATATATATATATATATATATATACTAGGCGATAAGCCTGCCCAGAGGGCAGTCTATTATAAAAATAAAATAAAAACCCCAAACCTAAAATTGCAGAAAATAAAAAATGTAAAATTACAGAAAAAAACAAAGCTATCCAAAATAAAAAAAAATTAAACCTAAACTAATTCCCCTATAAAAAATTCCCCCCAAAAATAAAAACACCCCCTAATGCTAAACTACCAATAGCCCTTAAAAGGGTCTTTTGTAGGGCATTGCCCTAAGTTAAACAGCTCTTTTGCATTTAAAAATTACTAAATCCCCCCTAACAGTAAATCCCCCCATCCACCAAACCCCCCAAAATAAAAAAAAAACTAACACTAAAAAAACCTATACTATCCATTGCCCCTAAAGGGACATTTGTATGGGCATTGCCCTTAAAAAGGCATTCAGCTCTTTTACTGCCCTTAAAAGGGCAATCAGCTATTTTCCAGCTCATTAAACCCCAAAATTAAAAAAAAAAAAAAAAAAAAACTAACACTAAGCCCCAAATAGGTACTCATCGTTCCTGAAGTCCGGCGGAGAAGGTCTTTAGGGTGTATTTTTTTACACCCTAAATCTCCCTGCCAGACTCCATTAAAAAACGGAAGAGTTCCGGTGTTGGCTATACACTTACCTCATTTGATTGAGGTGAAATCTGGTGAGTACCCATCTATAATCAGATATGAATAGAAAGATCTGCACATTTGATTATCCAGACATATTGTCTTTTGGTGCACTTCACTACAGAACTTTATTCTCTGGATTATAGACGCTGAATTTGTTCCTGCCAAAATACTATTTCTACCAATGTATATTTTACATCTGTTTGTATTTTTTCTGGACTTTTACACTCCCACTACAGACTGTATTGGAGATATCCTCAATCTGCGAGAAAACCTAGCTGGATATACTGTCTGCTGTATTTATATTCATGCTGTCTAACATTTAACTTGATTGCACTGATAATATAATAACAACATGTAGCGTCACCTGGTATTCATTGGTGATTATAGGAAGTAGGTTTTATGCGCTTTAACCCCTTAACGACCGAGGACGTGCAGGGTACGTCCTCTAAAAAAATACCCTTAACGACCAAGGACGTACCCTGCACGTCCTCGGTGTGGAAAGCAGCTGGAAGCGATCCTGCTCGCTTTCAGCTGCTTTCCAGTTATTGCAGTGATGCCTCGATATCGAGGCATCCTGCAATAACCCTTAGTAGCCACCCGATGCAGAGAGGGCCACTCTGTGGCCCTCTCTGCACCGGATATCTATGGCTTCCATCGTTGGTGGGTGGGAGCGTGTGTGGGAGGCGGGTGGCGGCGGGGATGCCCGGGGACGGGGGTGCCCGGACACGCGCACGGACGCGCACACGTGCACGGGGAGGCGGGGGCGGGCACGTGCACGGGGAGGGAGCGGGAGGGAATCGCTACATTACAGAAAATAAGTAAAGTAAAAATGTAAAAAAAAGGGAAAAAAAGGTCATCAGCGAATGTTGGGTGCTCTGTGGAGGGAGGGAAGCTACACTACAGAAAAAAAACGGGTGAAAAAAAAAATAAAACCATTTTTTTTCTGCAAACTGGGTACTGGCAGACAGCTGCCAGTACCCAAGATGGCCCCCAGTAAGGCAGAGGGGGAGGGTTAGAGAGCTGTTTGGGGGGGATCAGGGAGGTTGGGGGCTATGGGGAGATTCTACAAAGCAGCATATGTAAATATGCCCCCCAAAAAAAGAAAAGAAAAAAAAAAAACTTTTATTTTAGTACTGGCAGACTTTCTGCCAGTACTTAAGATGGCGGGGACAATTGTGGGGTGGGGGAGGGAAGGAAGTTGTTTGGGAGGGATCAGGGGGTGTGATGTGTCAGGTGGGAGGTTGCTCTCTACTCTAAAGCTAAAATTAACCCTGCAAGCTCCCTACAAACTACCTAATTAACCCCTTCACTGCTAGCCATAAAACATGTGTGATGCGCAGCAGCATTTAGCGGCCTTCTAATTACCAAAAAGCAACGCCAAAGTCATATATGTCTGCTATTTCTGAACAAAGGGGATCCCAGAGAAGCATTTACAACCATTTGTGCCATAATTGCACAAGCTGTTTGTAAATAATTTCAGTGAGAAACCTAAAATTGTGAAAAAATTAAAGTTTTTTTTTATTTGATCGCATTTGCCGGTGAAATGGTGGTATGAAATATACCAAAATGGGCCTAGATCAATACTTGGGGTTCTCTACTACACTACACTAAAGCTAAAATTAACCCTAAAAGCTCCCTACATGCTCCCTAATTAACCCCTTCACTGCTGGGCATAATACACGTGTGGTGCGCAGTGGCATTTAGCAGTCTTCTAATTACCAAAAAGCAAAGCCAAAGCCATATATCTCTGCTATTTATGAACAAAGGGGATCCAAGAGAAGCATTTACAACCATTTATTTCATAATTGCATAACTTGTTTGTAAATAATTTCAGTGAGAAACCTAAAGTTTGTGAAAAAATTTGTGAGAAAGTGAACAATTTTTTTTTATTTGATCGCATTTGGCGGTGAAATGGTGAAATGAAATATACTAAAATGGGCCTAGATCAATACTTTGGGATGTCTTCTAAAAAAATATATGGATATTCAGGGATTCCTGAAAGATAGCAGTGTCCCAACATAACTAGCGCTAATTTTGAAAAAAAAGTGGTTTGGAAATAGCAAAGTGCTACTTGTATTTATGGCCCTATAACTTGCAAAAAAAGCAAAAAACATGTTAACATTGGGTATTTCTAAACTCAGGGCAAAATTTAGAAACTATTTAGCATGGGTGTTTTTTGGTGGTTGTAGATGCGTAACAGATTTTGGGGGTCAAAGTTAGAAAAGGTGTGTTTTTTTCCATTTTTTCCTCATATTTTATAATTTTTTTATAGTAAATTATAAGATATGATGAAAATAATGGTATCTTTAGAAAGTCTATTTAATGGCGAGAACAACGGTATATAATATGTGTGGGTACAGTAAATGAGTAAGAGGAAAATTACAGCTAAACACAAACGCCGCAAAAATGTAAAAATAGCCTTGGTCCCAAACGGACAGAAAATGGAAAAGTGCTGTGGTCATTAAGGGGTTAATCACAATACCTTGCTTTTGTTTGATTTGTATTTTGGGAAGTTTAATAGGGACATTACTTCCTTCTTTGTGATCTAGCAGCTCTAGCCCTCTTTTTCAGCTACTTTCGTTTACTATTTGTCTGTTAATACAGCCAAATTGTAGCCCATGAGTTTGTAATCTGGGTAGGCCCCACCAGCAATCTTTTACCTGGGCAAGTCACAAGCGCAGTCCCCGAGTTTTTGGTCGTTTTGATCATTTACTCTGGTTCTCTTGTTTTCCCGATATATACACACACATACACCTATATATTTTACACAAAAACTTTATATATATATATATATATATATATATATATATATATATATATATATATATATATATATATATATATATATATATATATATATATCTAGAGTCAAGTAGCCGGTGGCCCAGAACTCCAACCACTGTAGCGTAGTGATGACCTGGGTGCAATCCTCAAAGATCAAGTACAAAGAGTGGTAGAGAAGGAGGGCACTCACAGGATTTTATATTTGAATAATACATAATATTTATTTTCTAAAGATCAAAAGTTATACGTGAAAAGACATAGTCGACGTTTCGGCTCTTTCAATGAGCCTTCTTCAAGACAAGTTTTTATCTAAATAGAAAACAGAAAAATCAAAATTTATACAGGGCAAAATATGTGAAAACATACAACAAGCACACCCAACACCACATATATGTCATTTTAAAAAATAATCAGATAAACCGGTACTCATGCCCAGACAGGAGAACCTACGAATGGCAGAAACCTCAACAATGGAATACCCTGGACCTCACTAATACAATCCAGGAGAGCCATATATAACCCATAAGCGTGAACCGGGAATGATGGGAACTTTCCCATGTCCAAGTTACCTAATATGCTCAGAACCAGCAAACTGTAAATATACTAAACCAATAACTATCTCCATGAGAATCCAACACTACTGAACTAAACCACAAAAGAGGTGGGACATATCATTTTGTATTGTCTATTATGAGATGAGTGGCAGCATGGAGAGTATCATAGCAAAGAAAAACTAACTATGATTCACTTTATACAACCTTATAATACCCTAAACAGGGGCTCATATAGACCACATCACCCGCTAAGAATTTATCACTGGACATACCGTCTATTATTTTTTTATTTTAGAACAAATAGAACATATTCTGCTATGTGAAGAGCATTGCAAAATATTAATATTTCATGTCAGGTTAGCATACTTATTTAAACACGATCAGGTTTGAGCATGGGCATTAACTTTTTTCCACTTTTTACGCTCCATTGAAGTCTGTGGGGGAATACATTAACTCATTCACGATATTCAAAGTTTTGGGTGCTTCTGTGAAAATGTTTACTTTCAACTTGGAATACATGCGCTACCCGATATGTGCAAAAAGCTTACCTCCAGCAAAGTTAACGTGCAAGCGGCAGCGCTAAATAGCATGCCACTTGTAATCTAGCCCTAACAGTATATCACACCTATCAATTTACAAAATGTTCTATTTGTATGTGTACTAATATACACAATTCAAACGCTATTATTCCATTCAGATATATTCAAATTCACTGTTCAGGACATGACATAAGGCATTACTTTTATCTTCCCATAATTTCCCCAACCTTTGAATTTTATCATGAGAGAATATCACTGCTTTAAGTGTGAAAGGTTCTTTCAATCATTTATAGGAAATTAATATTTAAAGGGACAGTCTAGTCAAAATTAAACTTTCATTATTCAGATAGGACTTGTAATTTTAATCAACTTTCCAATTTACTTTTATCATTAAATATGCTTTGTCTCTTGGTATTCTTAGTTGAAACTAAACCTAGGTAGGCTCATATGCTAATGTCTAAGTCCTTGAAGGCTGCCTCTTATCACATTTTGTTTAATTGCTTTTCACAACAAGAGACTGTTAGTTCATGTGGGCCATATAGATAACACTGTGTTCAGGCACGGGGAGTTATTTAAGAGTAAGCACAGCACAATAATAAATGCAAATCAATAGATAATAAATACAAAGTCATGTGATCAGGGGGCTGTCAGAGGATGCCTAGATACAAGGTAATTGCAGGGGTAAAAAATATATTAATATAACTGTGTTGGTTATGCAAAACTGAGGAATTGGTAATAAAGGGATTATGTATCTTTTAAAATAATAAAAATTATATTGTAGACTGTCCCTTTAAGATGACCAACTGGAAAATAATCCTTTATTTATTCAAATGGATTACATTTTTAGGAATCCCAAATACAAATGTGTATAATTTCATCTAGATATGTAAAATATATATAATTTGCAAATAAGAGTCAAAAGCCTTAAAGGAACATTAAACCCATATTTTTTTCTTTTATGATTTAGAAAGAGCTTGCAATTTTAAAGAATTTTCTTATTTATTTATTATCTAATATGTTTCATTCTCTTGATATCCTTTACTGAATAGCATATCTAGATAGGCACAGTAGCTGCTGATTGGTGGCTTCACATAGATGTCTCGTGTGATTGGCTCACCCATGTGCATTGCTATTTCTTCAGCAAAGGATATCTGAAAAATAAAACAAATTAGATAATAGAAGTATATTGGAAAGTTGTTTAAAATTGTATTCTCTATCTGAATCATGAAATACATTTTTTGGATTTAATGTCCCTTTAAATGAAACCGCATCAAAATTTGAATTGAAACCTCTAAGAGAAAGGCTATACATACACAAACATAATAAGCTTAAATTTTACTGACACCTAAGAGTCGCTGGATATTACAAAGCATGTGATAGTACAGTAATCCCCTTAACACGTTTTTATTCATGTACTGTATTTCAGCAAACTGATTTCAATAATACAATTTACCAGTTCTCTAAAGCATATCACCTTGAAATGCTTGAACTCTTAAAGCTATCAAACCAATATCATTTCATTTATCATTTGTTGTGAGATGTTAATGTACCAGAATAAATGCGTAACATCTGAAGAAAAATGTTCTGGGCTGTTGAGCGTAAAAGAAAGTGTCATATGTTTTATGTCTTCCTAGCAGCATACCTGAGGGGCAGTCATTTTATTGATGGAAAATTGTTGCAAAATAAGGCTTCTGTTCAATGAATTGCAATACTGGTGGAGTTTCTAAGGTTAGCTTATAATCTTGCAGGTAACTTCAACCTTTATATACAAAATATTGCCAAGAAACAATATTTGACAAAAAGTTACATTTATATACAGAAAAACATGTGTTTATTTTTTTTATTAGCCAAACACTTGTAGTAGAAATACTTTGTGCAATCTGCTAAACAAGAATGATTTAATACAAAGCTCTTTATCATATATACTTTCCTTTCAATATATAAGACAGTCCCAGTACAGATTTGACAGCAGGGGGGTTGGAAGTTGTAATTCCATATATTTATCTGTAGTCAGGTCAAAATTAAACTTTCATGATTCAGACAGGGCATGCAATTTTAAACAACTTTCCAATTTACTTGTATCATCAAATTTGTTGTGTTCTCTTGGTAGTCATTGTTGAAAGATAAACCTTGGTAGCTCATCAACTGATTTTTATGTCATTGATCCACCATTTTGACAGTTTCTCACAGTTAGATAATGCTAGTTCATGTGTGGAGTTATTTATGAGTCATCATTTATTGGCTAAAATGCAAGTCTGTCAATAGAACTGAAATAAAGGGGCAGTCTGAAGAGGCTTAGGTACAAGTTAATCACATAGGTAAAAAGTATAGTAATATAAGTGTTGATTATGCAAAACTGGGGAAAGGGTAATAAAGGGATTATCTATCTATTTAATCAATAAACAAGACTGTCCCTTTAAGGAAAGTGTGTTCTTTCAGTGATGCCCTAAGGAAGTCAGTCTATAATATATATATATATATATATATATATATATATATATATATATATATATATATATATATATATATATATATATATATAACAAGCAATGAAGATAGGGAAAAGGGACTTCGAAGAAATGTATATATGTTAAGCCACGATGTGGATATCTATTCCATTCAACCCCTATAAAAGCTTCATAAACAGTTCACTGTAGAAAGCCAGAAAGTCCAGTCTCAGAATGTGCAAAAACCCCTCAAGCAATATGTACAGAGATAACGTTCATCAGAGCAAACTCGTGAATTTCATCTAAGGCAACTGCGGATGTATCACCCTTATGCATGCGATGCAGCAGTATAATGGGATATCTATAGTAATCCCCGAACAGCTTATAGCTGTGTAACTCACCGCTCTTGCTTGTAGTCACGAGCTTGCAGCTTATGTTGGGAAATCCTGTCGTGTACTTCGTTATCCACGGCGTCTAGAGCAGCCCTGATGCCACAATCCAGCCGGTTCTGTTCATGTGATGAGCATCGGGCGTCACAGCCAATGGGATCCATTTGCCTACCAGGAGGCTTGCCGAAATCAACGTAGGAGGGGATGCACGGTGTAGAGAGGTGAAGGGGGAGTGGAATAGAGGCACGCTCCTGAAGCAGCCCAGAGTGCTGGAAATGTATAGCCAAGAACTAAAAGTGATATCCAGGCTGCAAAATTAAAACAAAGTCTTTATTGAATTCCACTTGGGATAAAAAATGAAACAGGGGGATCCAGCATAACAGTGTAACCAAAAAAGCTCCGCTAACATGTTTCGGTGAAAACCGTAATCATAGCTAATTGGAAACTGGTGTGCTGGCTTTTTAAAAGACAGAAACAACCCTTATTGGACAATGATAAAACCAATAAAATGGTTACACAAATACGTTTAAACAATGAATGGATGAAATGAAAAACAAACACTCCCTGACATCTCAGTTAGATTACTCACATGCCACACCAAAAAAGGTAATCAATTAGGTGAAGGCTATGAGCGTAAAACAATAGAAAGGGGAAGCAATAAAAGTAGGAACATATGTGAAATATTAAATGTTGGATACTACACCTAAAACGTATGGGAATGTTGCAGTTGAGTGAACAAATGTTGGTGACAGCAAGTGCTCCCAATGATGGAATTAAAGTTTACACATACACCTAACTCCAGGACCATCCCAGCATGTAAAGTAGTATATACGAATGTATAAACACAAATATGTAAACAAAAATATGAATACAAAAACATATATATATGATAAATATATGTATACATATATACAAACTTATTAGATAAATGGCAAGCAGAAGGTATATCAAAATAGGGACTGCTGTAGTGTCTAAATGTCCTACTCACAAACATTGTATATAATTATCACATTATACTTAGCATTCAATTCCCTACCATGTTAAAATAACAGGTGTATATCAATACAAAGGGGTAACAGTGACCCGTGTGTATAAGTGGTTAGTTTAGTTGACAGTGCAACCATAATAACCAAAAAAATACTAAGGGAAAAATAACAGGGAATAGTATCCATAAATAGAATGGGAAATATAATGCATAAATATATATATAGAATTACAAAAAATAAAAAATGAAAAAATGAAAGAATCTAAAGGTACGCTAGGAGTAGGTGTAGATAACAACGTGCCTGCACCATCCTCAGGTTCCTCAGGTTCCAAGCTTTAAAAAAAATATAAAAAAAATATAAAAATTTTTTTTTTAGATATTGGATGTTGAATAGTAATCCTAAGCATGGGGCAAAAGTGTGAGGAAAAGGACGGGGAGAGTATATGTGTGGTGTATGCGATATATGCTCGGCAAGCGTGAGATGCAAATTAGACTGTAAATATTATTTCCAATAATTAATCAAACCGTATTCAGAGTTTAGACCCTCTGGTACTCTAGTACGTAATTTAAAGATCCAAAACATCTCACGCTTGCCGAGCAGCTGATTCCTGTCACCTCCTCTAGGTGGTGCCTTGACATGTTCAATAGCCTGCCATCTAAGTGTGGAGTTACTATTGTTGTGAAAATTTCGGAAATGTTTGACCAGTGGGGTGCTGGCTTCACCCAGTTTAATTGTAGAGAGGTGGTTTCTAATTCTAGTATTCACGTCAGTAGTGGTGAGCCCCACATACTGCAGATGGCACTCCAAGCAGTACAATAGATAGATAACATAGGAGGATGTACAGTTTAAGCAGGAAGATATCTTGAAGATCTCTCCAGTGACCTCTGATCTGAAATCATCAGATACAATGATGTTAGCGGAGCTTTTTTGGTTACACTGTTATGCTGGATCCCCCTGTTTCATTTTTTATCCCAAGTGGAATTCAATAAAGACTTTGTTTTAATTTTGCAGCCTGGATATCACTTTTTGTTCTTGGCTATATATATATATATATATATATATATATATATATATATATATATATATATATATATATATATATATATATATATATATATATATATATATATATATATATATATATTTATATATATATATATATATATATATATATATATATTTATGCAACTCCTAAATAGATAATCTAATCTTGTTATGTTTTATTTTAAACTAACTATCGTTACATAGCATTATAAAACATAAATATATATGTTAACTAAACACAATTGCCTTTTCTCAATATTTATCATTTATACAGATAACTAGTTTGTAATATTTAAACTGTTATGTGCCATTTCACATTTAGTTTTCTAATTTTTGAAATACAGCACTGTCTTATTTTTATACAGTTTGAAATAATTTGAAATAGTTTAATAAAGCCTTAAACACAGCATAGCATTTCCCATGCATACCGAAGATCTTTTACTCTAAAAGTTTATTTATTCTATATAGGCCCTGATGATCAATACAATGTTACACCCACGAGAAAACATAATTTATGCAAGAACTTACCTGATAAATTCATTTCTTTCATATTAGCAAGAGTCCATGAGCTAGTGACGTATGGGATATACATTCCTACCAGGAGGGGCAAAGTTTCCCAAACCTCAAAATGCCTATAAATACACCCCTCACCACACCCACAAATCAGTTTAACACATAGCCAAGAAGTGGGGTGATAAGACAAAAGTGCGAAAGCATAAAAAATAAGGAATTGGAATAATTGTGCTTTATACAAAAAAATCATAACCACCACAAAAAGGGTGGGCCTCATGGACTCTTGCTAATATGAAAGAAATTAATTTATCAGGTAAATTCTTACATAAATTATGTTTTCTTTCATATAATTAGCAAGAGTCCATGAGCTAGTGACGTATGGGATAATGACTACCCAAGATGTGGATCTTCCACGCAAGAGTCACTAGAGAGGGAGGGATAAAATAAAGACAGCCAATTCCGCTGAAAATAATCCACACCCAAAGCAAAGTTTAAATCTTATAATAAAAAAACTGAAATTATAAGCAGAAGAATCAAACTGAAACAGCTGCCTGAAGTACTTTTCTACCAAAAACTGCTTCAGAAGAAGAAAACACATCAAAATGGTAGAATTTAGTAAAAGTATGCAAAGAAGACCAAGTTGCTGCTTTGCAAATTTGATCAACCGAAGCTTCATTCCTAAACGCCCAGGAAGTAGAAACTGACCTAGTAGAATGAGCTGTAATCCTTTGAGGCGGAGTTTTAGCCGACTCGACATAAGCATGATGAATCAAAGACTTTAACCAAGACGACAAAGAAATGGCGGAGGCCTTCTGACCTTTTATGGACCCAGAAAAGATAACAAATAGACTAGAAGTCTTTCTAAAATCTTTAGTAGCTTCAACATAATATTTCAAAGCTCTTACTACATCCAAAGAATGTAAAGATCTCTCCTTTGAATTCTTAGGATTAGGACACAATGAAGGAACCACAATTTCTCTACTAATGTTGTTAGAATTCACAACCTTAGGTAAAAATTTAAAAGAAGTTTGCAACACCGCCTTATCCTGATGAAAAATCAGAAAAGGAGACTCACAAGAAAGAGCAGATAATTCAGAAACTCTTCTAGCAGAAGAGATGGCCAAAAGAAACAAAACTTTCCAAGAAAGTAATTTAATGTCCAGTGAATGCAAAGGTTCAAACGGAGGAGCTTGAAGAGCCCCCAGAACCAAATTCAAACTCCAAGGAGGAGAAATTGACTTAATAACAGGTTTTATACGAACCAAAGCTTGTACAAAACAATGAATATCAGGAAGATTAGCAATCTTTCTGTGAAAAAGAACAGAAAGAACAGAGATTTGTCCTTTCAAGGAACTTGCAGACAAACCTTTATCCAAACCATCCTGAAGAAACTGTAAAATTCTCGGAATTCTAAAAGAATGCCAGGAAACATGATGAGAAAGACACCAAGAAATGTAAGTCTTCCAGACTCGATAATATATCTTCCTAGATACAGATTTACGAGCCTGTAACATAGTATTAATCACAGAGTCAGAGAAAACTCTTTGACTAAGAATCAAGCGTTCAATCTCCATACCTTCAAATTTAAGTATTTGAGATCCTGATGGAAAAAAGGACCTTGTGACAGAAGGTCTGATCTTAACGGAAGAGTCCATGGTTGGCAAGAGGCCATCCGGACAAGATCCGCATACCAAAACCTGTGAGGCCATGCTGGAGCGACCAGCAGAAAAAACGAGCATTCCTTCAGAATCTTGGAGATTACTCTTGGAAGAAGAACTAGAGGCGGAAAGATATAGGCAGGATGATACTTCCAAGGAAGTGACAATGCATCCACTGCTTCCGCCTGAGGATCCCTGGATCTGGACAGATACCTGGGAAGTTTCTTGTTTAGATGAGAAGCCATCAGATCTATTTCTGGAAGTCCCCACATTTGAACAATCTGAAGAAATACCTCTGGGTGAAGAGACCATTCGCCCGGATGTAACGTTTGGCGACTGAGATAATACGCTTCCCAATTGTCTATACCTGGGATATGAACCGCAGAAATTAGACAGGAGCTGGATTCCGCCCATACCAGTATTCGAGATACTTCTTTCATAGCCAGAGGACTGTGAGTCCCTCCTTGATGATTGATATATGCCACAGTTGTGACATTGTCTGTCTGAAAACAAATGAACGATTCTCTCTTTAGAAGAGGCCATGACTGAAGAGCTCTGAAAATTGCACGGAGTTCCAAAATATTGATTGGTAATCTCACCTCCTGAGATTCCCAAACCCCTTGTGCTGTCAGAGACCCCCAAACAGCTCCCCAACCTGTCAGACTTGCATCTGTTGAAATCACAGTCCAGGTCGGAAGAACAAAAGAAGCCCCCTGAACTAAACGATGGTGATCTGTCCACCACGTCAGAGAGTGTCGTACAATCGGTTTTAAAGATATCAATTGAGATATCTTTGTGTAATCCCTGCACCACTGGTTCAGCATACAGAGCTGAAGAGGTCGCATGTGAAAACGAGCAAAGGGGATCGCGTCCGATGCAGCAGTCATAAGACCTAGAATTTCCATGCATAAGGCTACCGAAGGGAATGATTGAGACTGAAGGTTTCGACAAGCTGAAATCAATTTTAGACGTCTCTTGTCCGTTAGTGACAGAGTCATGGACACTGAATCTATCTGGAAACCTAAAAAGGTTACCCTTGTCTGAGGAATCAATGAACTTTTCGGTAAATTGATCTTCCAACCATGATCTTGAAGAAACAATACAAGTCGATTCGTATGAGATTCTGCTAAATGTGAAGACTGAGCAAGTACCAAGATATCGTCCAAATAAGGAAATACCACAATACCCTGTTCTCTGATTACAGACAGAAGGGCACCGAGAACCTTTGTAAAAATCCTTGGAGCTGTTGCTAGGCCAAACGGCAGAGCCACAAACTGGTAATGCTTGTCTAGGAAAGAGAATCTCAGAAACTGAAAGTGATCTGGATGAATCAGAATATGCAGATATGCATCCTGTAAATCTATTGTGGACATATAATGCCCTTGCTGAACAAAAGGCAGGATAGTCCTTATAGTTACCATTTTGAATATTGGTATCCTTACATAAGGATTCAATATTTTTAAATCCAGAACTGGTCTGAAGGAATTCTCCTTCTTTGGTACAATGAAGAGATTTGAATAAAACCCCAGTTCCTGTTCCAGAACTGGAACTGGCATAATTACTCCAGCCAACTCTAGATCTGAAACACATTTCAGAAATGCTTGAGCCTTCACTGGATTTACTGGGACACGGGAAAGAAAAAATCTTTTTGCAGGAGGCCTTATCTTGAAGCCAATTCTGTACCCTTCTAAACAATGTTCTGAATCCAAAGATTGTGAATTGAATTGATTCAAATTTCTTTGAAAAATCGTAATCTACCCCCTACCAGCTGGGCTGGAATGAGGGCCGCACCTTCATGTGGACTTTGGAGCTGGCTTTGGTTTTCTAAAAGGCTTGGATTTATTCCAGACTGGAGATGGTTTCCAAACTGATACCGCTCCTGCGGGTGAAGGATCAGGCTTTTGTTCCTTATTGTGACGAAAGGAACGAAAATGATTATTAGACCTAAATTTACCTTTAGATTTTTTATCCTGTGGTAAAAAAGTTCCTTTCCCTCCAGTAACAGTTGAGATAATAGAATCCAACTGTGAACCAAATAATTTATTACCCTGGAAAGAAAGGGAAAGCAAAGTTGACTTAGAAGACATATCAGCATTCCAAGTTTTAAGCCATAAAGCTCTTCTAGCTAAAATGGCTAGAGACATATACCTGACATCAACCCTAATGATATCAAAGATGGCATCACAAATAAAGTTATTAGCATGTTGAAGAAGATTAACAATGCTATGAGAATTATGATCTGTTACTTGTTGCGCTAAAGCTTCTAACCAAAAAGTTGAAGCTGCAGCAACATCCGCTAAAGATATAGCAGGTCTAAGAAGATTACCTGAACATAAGTAAGATTTTCTTAGAAAGGAATCAATTTTCCTATCTAAAGGATCCTTAAAGGAAGTACTATCTGCCGTAGGAATAGTAGTACGTTTAGCAAGAGTAGAGATAGCCCCATCAACCTTAGGGATTTTGTCCCAAAACTCTAATCTGTCAGATGGCACAGGATATAATTGCTTAAAACGTTTAGAAGGAGTAAATGAATTACCCAAATTATTCCATTCCCTGGAAATTACTTCAGAAATAGCATCAGGGACAGGAAAAACTTCTGGAATAACTACAGGAGATTTAAAAATCTTATTTAAACGTTTAGATTTAGTATCAAGAGGACCAGAATCCTCTATTTCTAATGCAATTAAGACTTCTTTAAGTAAAGAACGAATAAAATCCATTTTGAATAAATATGAAGATTTATCAGCATCAACCTCTGAAACAGAATCCTCTGAACCAGAGGAATCATTATCAGAATCAGAATGATAATGTTCATTTAAAAATTCATCTGAAAAATGAGAAGTTTTAAAAGACCTTTTACGTTTACTAGAAGGAGGAATAACAGACATAGCCTTCTTAATGGATTTAGAAACAAAATCTCTTATGTTAACAGGAACACTCTGAGTATTAGATGTTGATGGAACAACAACAGGTAATGTAACATTGAAGAAGAATAGAGAGAGGGCGCCACAATAGCGTGATATCGTCTGGAATGCAGGTACAGATAAAAGTAGGTATTATGCTTACCAGATGGTGTGGCACTGTGCTGTGACCAGTGCAAGAGAGCAAGCTAGCACTCAACAGTGGCTAGTACACTGTAGGAGCCAGGCTCCATAGGCACTTGTCCTAGTTGCAACTTGGTGTTTAACTCCTGTTGTCTGGACTTCAGGTGCTGCAAAGGAGTAATCTTATGTGTGTTGTTCAGTTGGTATGTATGAACCACAACACAGACAACTTCAAATAAAAATGACTTTTAATACTTTATGACGCGTTTCTCAACCTACAGGGGTTGTTTCATCAGATAAAAAAGTGAATGTCATCATTAACAATTTGTTGGCAATTTATACACATTTGTGTATCAAAAGAGGAAGTTGTCATCAGATGTGTAATCCAATAGAAAAACATTTGTGTGCATTCAGCTGTGGAACCAACACAGGATCCCAGCTGTTATAATTTAAAAATTTGGACTAATTTGCAAGGTTGAAATAGAGTATGTATATATGTGAGAATCTAGACTTTAACCTGTTAGTTGCAAAATGAAAATAAGTGAAATAAAACAATCTTGTCACTTTGTGTTTACTGACATTTGTTACATATATAACCTCACTAAATTGTTTGTTATAATAGATGCTATTCTTTTGCATTTAAAAGAGAATATATTTGGTTAATGGCAGATAAAAAGTGTGTGTGTTGGAAGTAAAGTAATTCATAATACAATTCTGAATGGTAGACAGAGTTTTAAACCTGTTGTTTATATTTAAGCATATGAAAAATGTTGAATTCTTGTAGAAGATAGAAAGTATGTATGTGGGAAGTAAAGTAATTCATAATAAAATTCTAAATGGGAAACTGAGTTTTAAACCTGTTGTTTGTATTTAAGCATATGAAAAATGTTAAATTCTTATAGAAGATGGATGCTTGTATAGATTGTCACTTTGTTTACTTTAATAGTTACTGTATAAACACGTGTTAATTTGTGTGGTGAACACTATTCTTTATAAATAATGTATATATATATATATTTAAAAAAGAAGAAAAATGTGTGTATGTCAAAAATAAAATAAAAAAATAATATAATTCATTGAATAATCAGAATCTGAACTTCTAACCTGTTGTTTGCATTGTGAATATGAAAATTGAAGATTTTTATTTTGTATTAGAAATAGCTATTTGTGTAGCCCCAAAGTGATTAGTTATAGTGGGTTGATGCATGTTTAAACTCAATAAAATATTTTAATAGAATAAACATTCTAAAATCTAAAAAAGATATGTTTGTACATTGGGATGCCTATATACAAAATAAATTGTTCAATGAACAGAAAAAATTTAAGTGTATGCATGTCCATGCACACATAATTATAAGAAACCCCCCTTCCCCTTGTAAAATAACGGTGTGTGTGTGCTTATATATATACATGTTGTACATATGTGTGTGTACAATGTGTGTGTGTGTATATGTACTGTATATATATATATATATGTGTGTGTGTGTGTATATGTATACATACATATATACATGTATATGCATGTGCGCGTGTGTGTGTGTGTGCACACGCGCACATGCATATACATGTATATATGTATGTATACATATACACACACATATATATATATATACAGTACATATACACACATTGTACACACACAATTTTGCGCCAAAAAAGTCAGCGCCAAGAATGACGCAATAAAATGAAGCATTTTCAGCCCCCGCGAGCCTAACAGCCCACAGGGAAAAAGTCAAATTTTAAGGTAAGAAAAAAATAATTTATTCATATGCATTATCCCAAATATGAAACTGACTGTCTGAAATAAGGAACCTTGAACATCCTGAATCAAGGCAAATAAATGTTTGAATACATATATTTAGAACTTTATATAAAAGTGCCCAACCATAGCTTAGAGTGTCACAGAAAATAAGATTTACTTACCCCAGGACACTCATCTACATGTAGTAGAAAGCCAAACCGTACTGAAACGAGAATCAGTAGAGGTAATGGTATATATAAGAGTATATCATCGATCTGAAAAGGGAGGTAAGAGATGAATCTCTACGACCGATAACAGAGAACCTATGAAATAGACCCCGTAGAAGGAGATCATTGAATTCAAACAGGCAATACTCTCCTCACATCCCTCTGACATTCACTGCATGCTGAGAGGAAAACCGGGCTCCAACCTGCTGCGGAGCGCATATCAACGTAGAATCTAGCACAAACTTACTTCACCACCTCCAAAGTTTGTAAAACTGATTTGTGGGTGTGGTGAGGGCTGTATTTATAGGCATTTTGAGGTTTGGGAAACTTTGCCCCTCCTGGTAGGAATGTATATCCCATACGTCACTAGTTCATGGAATCTTGCTAATTACATGAAAGAAATTGCCTTTTTGGCATTATCAGTCTTGCAATCTGTTTGGTGATATATTCCAAAAAAGTGAGCTGAACCTCTGTTCCAACGAGTGGGGATGTGTCTCCCATAGGAAATAATAGAGATTACAGCTTCAGTAAAAGTCCACCCACTTGGCCATTCATCTGCGATCTCGGGGGTGGGGGGGTTGTATTTCAAGTGTTTTAACACAATATAGACTGTGCATTTGTTGAAACACTGGAAAATCTCACCACTGAATAGCTGGCGAAACTGATATGGCTAGAGAAGTGTATCTTAGATGGAGGTCAGCACTTTGAATATTACAAACCTGTTTTATGGCCATTAAAGTGCCATAAAACAGGTTGAGATATGTGCATATCCTAAAAGGGCTAGTTAAGTAAAAAATAGTTTGCATAAAAAATTGTTGGCAAGTATTTTAAAATAATTTTCAAAAATAAGAAAAAATACTTAAATAGCCATGCTGCCTGGAGCACTCTGCTCCACCCCCTGTTATCAGTGCTTAGACACAGGCATTGTATTTCAACTGAGTTCACAGCTTCTAGGCATGCTTCAGCTGATAATCACTGTGCATTTTTGCATTCTACCAAAGCAACAAAAGATATAGATGCAGCCATATAAGAAAGTGTGTGGGGGGAGTTAGAACTTTACAATTTGGAAACTTAAAAGGAAGGGTTAATGGCGAGGCACTGCAGTTTAAATTTGCAGGTAAAGTAATTAAAGTACATATTATATTTTGTCTCTATCCCAACTTCTCTTATGTCCCTTTAAAATACAGGTTACGCCCATGGAACGCCCATCAAGCTCCCACGGAATGCCTATATGTTTGTGATGTCTGCAATTTCCATTGTAAACCAAGACCACAAAAAAAACCCTTCCTATTAAACTTATATTGTATATTTATTCTTTTGGCTTTTTTTTTTTATTTTTTTAGTAAAAAGATTTGATAAAATCTTCTTCTAAAAAAAAGAAAAAACACGTCAAAAGAGTAAATACATGATTTTTAAAAACACAACAATAATTACAATGCATATTCTAGCATTATACAATAAAATACATATAAATAGAACATTGTGGGCCAGAATACAAGAGACAAGCTATTTAGTGATTTCTCTTGCACGCAAACACCGCCAGAATATAACTTGCCTCTTGCAGAAGTGAGACTCTCCAAGATCGGGATTTGCACAGATCTTAGGGTGTTTCAATTGCAGAAAAGGATACTCGGCTCCGAAACTGCCAAATGCACATCTCTTATATATATGTATATATATGTATATATATATATATATATATATATATATATATATATATATATATATATATATATATATATATATATATATATACTGTGTATATACTGTATATATATATATAGATAGATAGATAGATAGGTAGATAGATAGATATATGCAAGTGGTTGATTAAAACTTATGAATCATACGGCTAGATTACGAATTGTGCGTTAAGGTAAAAAAGCAGCGTTAAGAGGTGCTAACGCTGCTTTTTTACTACCGCTGCTATTACGAGTCTTGAAGGTTAATAGGCACCGCACACTTCTTTGGCTTTACCGCAAAACGACTTACGTAAACTTTGTAAACCCTTTTTTCTATGGGACTTCCATAGCGCTGGTATTATGAGTCTGTCCTGGGAGGCCAAAAAGTGAGCGGTACACCCTCTACCTCCAAAATCCGTAACGCATTTTAAAGTCAGTAGTTAAGAGTTTTATAGTACAACGCTGTAGCATAAAACTCATAATTAAAGTGCTAAAAAGTACATTAACACCCATAAACTACCTATTAACCCCTAAACCGAGGCCCTCTTGCATCGCAAATACTAAAATCAATTTTTAACCCCTAATCTGCCGCTCCGGACATCACTGCAACTATAATAAACATCACTGCCCCTAAACTGCCGCACTCCTGCCTCACAAACACTAGTTAAATAATATTAACCCCTAATCTGCTATCTCTAACATCGCCACCACCTACCTACATTTATTAACCCCTAATCTCCCGTCCCCAACGTCGCCGCCACTATATTAAATGTATTAACCCCTAAAAGTCTAACCCTAACACCCTCTAACTTAAATATAATTTAAATAAATCTAAATAAAATTACTATCATTAACTAAATTATTCCTATTTAAAACTAAATACTTACCTATAAAATAAACCCTAAGCTAGCTACAATATAACTAATAGTTACATTGTAGCTAGCTTAGGTTTTATTTTTATTTTACAGGCAAGTTTGTATTTATTTTAACTAGGTAGAATAGTTACTAAATAGTTATTAACTATTTAATAACTACCTAGCTAAAATAAATACAAAAGTACCTGTAAAATAAAACCTAACCTAAGTTACAATAACACCTAACTCTAAACTACAACTAAATAAATTACCTAAATTAAATACAATTAAATAAATTAAATATAATTAAATAAATTAAATACACTTAGCTTAAGTACAAAAAAGCCCCCCCAAAATAAAAAAAAAACCCTAGCCTAAACTATCAATAGCCCTTAAAAGGGCCTTTTGCAGGGCATTGCCCCAAAGTAATCAGCTCTTTTACCTGAAAAAAAAATGCAAACACCCCCTAACAGTAAAACCCACCAACCACACAACCAACCCCCCAAATAAAAACCTAACTAAAAAAACCTAAGCTCCCCATTGCCCTGAAAAGGGCATTTGGATGGGCATTGCCCTTAAAAGGGCAGTTAGCTCTTTTGTGGCCCAAAGCCCTAACCTAAAAATAAAACCCACCCAATACACACTTAAAAAATCCTAACACTAACCCCCTGAAGATCGACTAACTGTTCTGAAGACCGGATATCCATCCACAAGGAAGCGGCAGAAGTCTTCATCCAACCAGGCCGAAGTCCTCAACGAAGCTGGGAGAAGTCTTCATCTAAGCTGGGCGAAGTGGTCCTCCAGACGGGCAGAAGTCTTCATTCAGACGGCATTTTCTATCTTCATCCATCCGACGCGGAGCGGCTCCATCTTCAAGACATCCGACATGGAGCATTCTCCGGAGTCTTCTTACTGAATGAAGGTACCTTTAAGTGACGTCATCCAAGATGGCGCCCCTTAGATTCCGATTGGCTGATAGAATTCTACCAGCCAATCGGAATTAAGGTAGAAAAAATCTTATTGGCTGATGCAATCAGCCAATAGGATTGAAGTTCAATCCTATTGGCTGATCCAATCCTATTGGCTGATCCAATCAGCCAATTCTATTGGCTGATTGGAACGAATGCCAGCTCAATCCTATTGGCTGATTGGATCAGCCAATAAGATTTTTTCAACCTTAAATTCCGATTGGCTGATAGAATTCTATCAGCCAATCGGAATCTAAGGGACGCCATCTTGGATGACGTCACTTAAAGGTACCTTCATTCAGTAAGAAGACTCCGGATGAAGAAGATACTCTTATATTTTTAGGTTAGGGCTTTGGGCCACAAAAGAGCTAACTGCCCTTTTAAGGGCAATTCCCATCCAAATTCCCTTTTCAGGGCAATGGGGAGCTTAGGTTTTTTAAGTTAGGGTTTTATTTGGGGGTTGGGTAAGGGCTATTGATAGTTTAGTTTAGGCTAGGGGTTTTGTTTATTTGGGGGGGGGGGGGTTATTTTGATAGGACTATTAGATTAGCTGTAATTAGTTTAAAGATCTGTAATTTGTTTATTATTTTCTGTTTTTTAGTGGGGGTTTTTTGCACTTTAGCTAATTGTATTTAATTTATTTAATTGTATTTAATTTAGGTCATTTATTTAATTGTAGTGTAGTGTTAGGTGTTAGTGTATCTTAGGCTAGGTTTTATTTTACAGGTACTTTTGTATTTATTTTAGCTAGGTAGTTATTAAATAGTTAATAACTATTTAATAACTATTCTACCTAGTTAAAATAAATACAAACTTGCCTGTAAAATAAAAATAAACCCTACGATAGATAAGATGTAACTATTAGTTATATTGTAGCTAGCTTAGGGTTTATTTTACAGGTAAGTATTTAGTTTTAAATAGGAATTATTTAGGTAATAATATTGATTTTCATTTAGATTTATTGTAATTATATTTAAGTTAGGGGGTGTTAGGGTTAGGGTTAGACTTAGGTTTAGGGGGTTCATAAATTTAATATAGTGGCGGCGACGTTGGGGGCGGCATATTAGGGGTTAATAAATGTAGGTAGGTGGCGGCAATGTTAGGGATGGCAGATTAGGGGTTAATAATATTTATCTAGTGTTTGTAAGGCGGGAGTGCGGCGGTTTAGGGGATAATATGTTTATTATAGTGGTGGCGATGTCCGGAGCGGCAGATTAGGGGTTAAAAAATATAATGTAGGTGGCACCGATGTCGGGGCGACTGATTAGGCGTTAATAAGTGTAAGATTAGGGGTGTTTAGACTCGGGATTCATGTTAGGGTGTTAGGTGTAAACATAAATTTTATTTCCCCATAGGAATCAATGGGGCTGCGTTACTGAGTTTTACGCTGCTTTTTGGCAGGTGTTAGACTTTTTCTCAGCCGGCTCTCCCCGTTGATTCCTATGGGGAAATCGTGCACGAGCACGTATGACCAGCTCACCGCTGACTTAAGCAGTGCTGGTATTGAACTGTGGTAAGAAGCACAATTTTGCTCAACGCTCACTTCTTGCCTTTTAACGATGGGTTTGTAAAAACCTGTAATACCAGCGCTGCAGATAAGTGAGCGGTGAGAAAAAACTGCTCGTTAGCACCGCACAGCCTCTAACGCAAAATTTATAATCTGGCCGATAGTTTCTAGAAAAATGGTTAAAGTACACATCATGTCCCAGTTATGTGTAGTTCAGCAGAAGACAACAATAGAATCAAACATTGGTGTTCACTTTATTTGAATTGCATACTTATTTTGAATTGCATACTTACAGGATATTAACTTAATCAAAATGAGGTAAAAATTACGTATTCTAGGAGAGCCTTGTGTGGAAATTGTTTTGAGTCAGCTGCAATGTTTACCTTTTTGTAGTGGTCTGGACTGCTTCAGTGCTGCTTGAAGTAGGGTAGGAAGCACCTCTGGGCTCTAAGGCCAGGGAATATCCTATAATATAAAAGGCCAAGTGTGTGTCTGAAGCTGTCGTGCGCAGTAGAGACAGAGCAAGGACAAACACACCTGGCCTTACACAAACTAACCTGATCTGCTGTCCGGAGGGAGTGGACGGGGTTGGGCAGATTGGGTGGACCGAGACATGCCGAGGTGTGACATGGGCGCGGTGGGGACGTGGAGGCGTGATGTGGGCATGGTGGGGGCATGACTGGGCAGAGTGGTCATAGCGGAGGCGTGGTCTGTAGAGAGAGTTCACAAAAGAGGCGCAAGACAGAACAAAAGAGAGGGGAGAGAGAGAACAAAAGAGGGGGGAGAAAGAGCACAAAAGAGAGGGGCGAGAGAGAGCAAAAGAGGGGGGAGAAAGAGCACAAAAGAGAGGGGCGAGAGAGAGCAAAAGAGGGGGGAGAAAGAGCACAAAAGAGAGGGGCGACAGAGACACAAAAGAGGGGGGAGAAAGAGCACAAAAGAGAGGGGCAGAAAGAGCACAAAAGAGAGGGACAAAAAGAGCACAAACGAGAGGGGGCAGAAAGAGCACAAAAGAGAGGGGGCAGAAAGAGCACAAAAGAGAGGGGGGAGAGAGAGCACAAAAGAGAGGGAGGAGAGAGAGCACAAAAGAGAGGGGGGGAGAGAGCACAAAAGAGAGGGTGAGAAAGAGCACAAAAGAGAGGGAGGAGAGAGAGCACAAAAGAGAGGGGGGGAGAACACAAAAGAGAGGGGGGGAGAGAGCACAAAAGAGAGGGGGGAGAGAAAGCACAAAAGAGAGGGGGAGAGAAAGCACAAAAGTGAGGGGGGAGAGAGAGCATAAAAAAGAGAGGGACAGAGAGAGCGAGAGAATAAAAGATAAGGGGACAGAGAGAGAGAGCACAAAAGAGAGGGGGACAGAGAGAGAGAGTAAGGGGTGGGACCACTGTACTGCAAAAAATGGCCTGTGTACATGGGTTTTAGGACTAGTATAAGTATAAAGGAGAAAACAAAAGACAAACTGATAGTGTAATACTGTAATTTAATCACAAACTGCAATAACCTTAACCTCAAACCACAATCAGGTATTTTAAAAGCATTTTTGGTTATATTCCATAGATGTTACTTTGCAGGGGTAATCATAGCTGGTCTTTCAGTGTTGAACAGCTTGTTTACAGAATGTAGATTATTCTGGTTTTAGCATAGCAAGCACTATTCAGAGTTTAGTCAAAAGTTCTTTATTCTAAAGTGAGTCAGTAATATTATTAAACTTTGTTCGGAGTATAAAACCGTTACCTTACGTGTTTTGAAGGGTCCAAAATTAGTTCCTTCTTCATCAGAGGTTAAGTGTTTACTTTCAACTTGTTACACGAGCAATAAACCTGACATGTGCAAACACCTGCTATAAACCCCTTTTTTCTTGTACTTAACTGTTAGCACTCCACTCATAATCTAGCCTATTGTGTTCATAATTTATGGTCACATTCTAAAAAAGGCAATAGCAGAGCAGTGAGTTCTTGTTTTTTTCATTAGCACATCTCATTTGATATGTTGATTTACTTAATTTTCCCATTAACATGCATGGTTTGCTGCTCCATACTCAGAGCCTTTATTTCATTTAAAACTTTTGAGAGAAGCGTAGATTTTATAAAGTGCATAGGGAGGAGCTAACATCCTGCACCCAAAGAGCTGACTTCCTTCCTATGCAGTTGGCTGTACACAGCTGGCACTGCAGAGCCAGAGTGCTTGAGAATTTTCAGACTCACATCCGTGCAGCAAAACAGATGTTTTAACTCATGTGTTGGAGCTCTATCATTACAAGACAACAGTTGCTTGGTGTGATTAGGATTATTTAATGCACAGCCTACTTGATTTTCTTATCTTAGATTATGTCACTGAGATATTCTCTTTGCCAACAGTGTGTGACATAATTAAATTAGGCTGTGCATTAACCCTACATGCTCTATTAAGTTAGTGGTCTTCCCCAGGATAAAGTAGTGAAGGAAGGTAACCCTTATCGTAGTGTGTATATGCCTGCCCAGGCAACCGGGACTTTAAGACACTCACCCCCTGTAGCCATCAGAGGTGTACCTGTATGCATTGAAGATAGGAGATTGTCATCCAACACGATCGGAGCAACATCCGACAGCAGCGTCCTCTGCTGATCTCCTTCTCTTCCGCCTCTGTCCGAAATTCCCGGTCTGCGGCTGAGGTTGGGAGTCGTCGACAGTGCGTCAATGTGACGTATAGGGGGTGTGTAACAGTCCTCTTCACCCGGCACTGGCAGCGTAATGAGGAGGTAAAGAGCATATTGAAGTTTCTAATAGGCTAAAAAACCTAACGGGTAATATAAATGCATGCCCACTTTGACTATCACTTATGTGTGAAGATTAACCCTTGATGGCTACAGCAAGGGAAACATAGGGTACAAATCTGACAGGGGATGAAATATAGTGTTATAGATACAACCTAATACTACATCAATAATAAGAGTACTGTAATGTTTTTCTGCCCTGACAATGCATAATAATATGTTGTATTGGAACGATATAACATCAAACATATAATATCTAACATATGTACTTAACTATGTACTTAAAGGGACAGTCTAGGCCAAAATAAACTTTCATGATTCAGATAGAGCATGTAATTTTAAACAATTTTCCAATTTACTTTTATCACCAATTTTGCTTTGTTCTCTTGGTATTCTTAGTTGATAGCTTAACCTAGGAGGTTCATATGCTAATTTCTTAGACCTTGAAGCCCACCTCTTTCAGATTGCATTTTAACAGTTTTTCACCACTAGAGGGTGTTAGTTCACGCATTTCATATAGATAACACTGTGCTCGTGCACGAGAAGTTATCTGGGAGCAGACACTGATTGGCTAGACTGCAAGTCTGTGAAAAAAACTGAAAAAAGGGGCAGTTTGCAGAGGCTTAGATACAGGATAATCACAGAGGTTAAAAGTATATTATTATAACTGTGTTGGTTATGCAAAACTGGGGAATGGGTAATAAAGGGATTATCTATCTTTTAAAACAATAAAAATTCTGGTGTAGACTGTCCCTTTAACTATGCACTTGATTATGCAAAGGGAGAAGAGTAGCAGCTGACATAAGGAAGAACCTGGCCCTACACAAAACATTATAGTGTTTACGTGTATCATAGTATTATATCATTATTAACGGTAATGAGTTGTACCTATTGTCAGTGGGGTAGATTCCCTCCTTGAAAGACTTTCACTATGGTTTGATGCTATTTTACAGCCTTTAGTCAGTATCTTACCTTCCTACACCAAGGATACTAAACATATTATTAATCTTTTGGCAGATCTAAAATGGGGTGATAATTCAGTCTGGGTTACAATAGATGCTGTTTCCCTATACTCGTCCATACCCCATTCTAAAGGCATCATGGCGGTCAAATTCTTTTTCAAGCAATACACGCAAAATACAGTAGATTTCCAGTCTTTCATCATTCGGGTGTTAGTATTTCTTCTTACACACAATTTCTTTTGTTTTGAAGGAAATTACTATCTTCAGAAATGCGGTACTGCCATGGGGGCAAAATTTGCCCCCTCATATGCCAATTTGTATCTTGGCAGTTGGGAAGTAGAGAACATTTACGGAGATAGTAATCCCTACAAGTCATATATATATTTTTATAAAAGATATATTGATGACCTGCTATGCATTTGGTCTGGTCCTCCTGATGAGATAGCCAAATTTGTTTATTGGCTAAACCAAAACGAGCTTAATCTCAGCTTCACCTTTATCTCTGATCCCATAAGCATTGACTATCTTGACTTAACAATAACAGGCTACCCTGATGGGTCCATTTCTACCAAAGTTTATCGCAAACCCATCTCAGGCAACACACTCCTGCATGCCTCAAGCTGCTATCCAAAAAATACCTCATATGCTGTGGCCAAAGGCCAATTTATGAGACTAAAAAGAAATTGCAGCAGACAGGAGGATTACATGCAGGAAGCTTAGTTGCTCGACAATAGACTAAAACAGAGACACTATAACAAAAAACATATCAAACAAGCTAAGGATCAAGTTGACTGTATTTCTAGTGAATCTATGCTACAAAATAAGCACAAAAATACTCACAGAGACTTTAAGGGTATTTACTTTGTGAGCAATTTTAGTGCACAATATTCAGAAATATGTAGCATTATTAAAAAAAAATTCCACTTCTAGTTGCTGACGACAAACTCACTGACGTAGTCAGGGAGGGAATTAGATGCTCATACAAAACATGTGCTACCCTTGCCTCTATTCTGTCTCCTACACAACTTAGACAGAGTACACAACACTCTAGCTCTTGGCTCAGACATTTGGGCATGTATAGATGTGGCCACAAGAAATGCAAGCCATGTGATTATGCCAAGATTACTACAGATTTTAGATCCACAGTAACGGGCCAAGTTTATCCTATACAATCATGTCTCAACTGCACAAGCACAAATGTCATCTACCTTGTCACATGTACCCTTTGTAAATATTCAATATGTAGGGCTTACCTCCAGGGAGTTAATTCCAGGATGAGGGAACACATATCCACACTGACCAGAGGCACTGCCACTACTCCTTTGGTGCAACACTTTGCAACTAAACACAACAGCTGCCTCAATTCTTTTAGATGGGCAGCTATTGAAAAAGCTAGGGTCCCTAATGGGGGGAGGGGGGGTGATATTGAGAAGATTTTAGCTAAACGTGAAATATATTGGATTTTTCAGCTAAGAACTAGGCTTCCCCATGGCCTTAATTCAAGATTTGATCATATAAACTATTGGGAGTAATCTCCTTGATACCCTTGTATCTTCACAATATAATATGTGGACATATATATATATATATATATATATATATATATATATATATATATATATATATATATATATATTCTTATACACTAGACAGGTATGTTATGATATTGGAAAGTTTTTAAGTATTAGCTATGTCTTTATGATCCATTCTGCCAAATTTTATGTGCATATATATATATATATATATATATATATATATATATATATATATATATATATATGTTCCCATTGTCCCCACACCCTTCCTTTACCTAGTCTATTGTGTGTGTATATATACATATGCTCATACTGATATTGTAGCTTGTTATAAGCCTATGCTTTATTCATTATATCTCTACAAATTATATCACAATAGATTATAAAGCAGCATCATGTTATATATATATATACACAGTCACTCCTTCAATATTCTCTTTATACTCTACCTACAGAAATGTTTATTTTCTGAGATACAACTCATTACAGTTAATAATGATATAATACTATGATACAAGTAAACACTATTATGCTTTGTTTAGGGCCAGGTTCTTGCCTTATGTCAGCTGTTCCTCTTCTCCCTTTGCATAATCAAGTGCATAGTTAAGTGCATAGTTAAGTACATATGTTGGATGTTATATGTTTGATGTTATATCATTCCAATACAACATATTATTATGCATTGTCAGGGCAGAAAAACATTACAGTACTCTTATTATTGATGTAGTATTAGGTTGTATCTATAACACTATATTTCATCCCCTGTCAGATTTGTACCCTATGTTTCCCTTGCTGTAGCCATCAAGGGTTAATCTTCACACAAAAGTGATAGTCAAAGTGGGCGTGCATTTATATTACCTGTTAGGTTTTTTAGCCTATTAGAAACTTCGATATGCTTTTTAATTGTACTCATGTGTCCAGCACCACAGGTTATGATTACGTCTTTCAGCCGAAACATGTAAGCCATTGGTGCTACGCTCACTTGCTTGATCTTTTATCCTGTTTGTACTGCTGACCCAGAGCTTGTTTTTGCTCTCTTTTAAATGGATTAAATAAACCAACGTTTTAATTCACTTAGTGCTTTTGGGACTCATCTTTTCAATTTTTGTTTGTCTTGCCCAGGATGCCATAACCCAACAGGTATATACCATGTACCCTCAGTTGCAGGTCCTGGGCATACAGTGCTTATTCCTGAGCTGCCTTAGACCTGCACCCCCCTAATGGTCCCTTTGTAACAAAAAGGGTTGAGTTTTTGTTGTCATATGTAAATTGTATTGCCAAACACTACTGTCTAAAGGGATCATTTAGGTGGTGATGCTGCTTTGAAAATATCACCAGCATCGCCGCCCACTGAGATGTATAGTAAAACGCCTCTCTGAGAGACTGTCTTTGAACACTTATGTCAGCAGTTTGGAATAATTTACCTGCGTTGGACCCCTTTTTAATATATTGCCACATTGTGGATGTTTAAATCATCAGGGCCAGAATAAAAGGTACAATAAAGGAATTCTGTTGTTGTTTTTTGTTGTCTTTCTAATAAAAAAAAGTGTTTTATGTCCAGGTATTTAATGTAAATTTAAAATGACAAAGACATAACACAGCATATATATTATAGGAAGAAATAGATTACTTATTTCAAGGACAACACTTGAATTGGAATTTATCTCTGATAAGGAACAGATATGATAGTCCTCTATTAGCGTATATTAAATATATATATGCAGGAATTAATGTGCCTTTTGATCAAAGCCTAGCATTAACTGAAAACATCAAAAAGCAAATGACAGTTTCTATAACCTTTTCCTTTTGAATTTGTCACTGCTAATTTGTACCATATTTTCCTTCATTTTCCTTTTGTTCTTGTTCTTATTATTACTCTTGTTTTACGGAACACCAATATATTCCATTACACTATGCAAGGTTACTGATACAGATACTGAGGGACTGAGGGCTCTGATTGCGCAAGAGTACAATATTTGCTTCTGGGTACAAGGGGTGACTAAAAGATACTACACTCTATCTCTCAAAAGCTAATCCCAAAAGAAGTGAACCAACCTTCTTTTTACAATATTTGCTTAATTTTTCTTTTGTTCTTCGTCTTCTCATATATATATATATGGAACACCAACATATCCCATTACACTATGCAAGGTTACTGATACAGATACTGAAGGTTTGCATGTGTGAGAGTACAATATTTTGCTCCATTTTTCTTTTCTTCTTCTTCTTCTTATACTTGTTTTATGGAACATATTACATTACACCATGCAATACTGTAAGAGCTGAGTGCTCTGCTTGCATGCAAGTTTACAATCCAAAGAGAGAACTGTAAATACTTGCAAAATGTAACTGATAGTGGTTTGATCATAGGACAGGGTTGATGTAAATATTTATGGATCAGTGAGAGGTTGAGTGCATCATCTGCTCAGGACATATATTTAAAAGGACATTTAACAACTCTTGGAGCTCCATTTATGAAGCAGTAAATTCTGCTTCGGAGTCCCATTGTATCAGGCTCGCCTGAAACATAAGTTAAGAAGCCACAGTCGTAAGACCGCTGCTCCTTAACCTATCCGCCTGTTAAGTGGCAAATTGAAATCATCCCGATCCGTTGATTGACAGCCCCTGCTAACAGCCAATTGGCTGCCAATGAGCAGGCGGCATTGCAAAAGCATTTCACCAGATGTCGAGCGGACATGATTCTCTGTAGAGAATCATGTCCGCTCTACTGATAATAAGTCTACCCCTTGGTTTTCTGTAAAATTGTGCTTGTTACACTTTACCTAGAGAGTCCAAAAAGCACATTCTCTAGCATGCAATACTGCAAATCAAACAGGAGGTACAGTGAGGGAAAAAAATGTTTTATTCCCTGCTGATTTTGTATGTTTGTTCACTGACAAAAAAATTATCAGTCTATAATTTTAATGGCAGGTTTATCTGAACAGTGAAAGAGAGAATAAAAACCAAAAAATCCAGAAAAACGCATTTCATAAAAGTTATACATTTATTTGCATTTTAATGAGTGAAATAAGTATTTGATCCCCTATCAATCAGCAAGTTTTCTGGCTCCCAGGTGTCTTTTATACAGGTAACAAGTTGAGATTAGGAACACTCTCTTAAAGGGAGTGCTCTTAATCTCAGCTTGCTACCTGTATAAAAGACACCTGTCCACAGAAGCAATCAATCAGTTCCAAACTCTCCACCATGGCCAAGACCAAAGAGCTGTCCAAGGATGTCAAGTACAAGATTGTAGACCTACACAAGGCTGGAATGGGATACAAGACCATCACCAAGCAGCTTGGTGAGAAAGTGACAAAAGTTGGTTATTCACAAATGGAAGAAACATAAAATAACTGTCAATCTCCCTCGGTCTTGGGCTCCATGCAAGATCTCACCTCATGGAGTTTCAATGATCATGAGAATGGTGAGGAATCAGCCTAGAACTACAAGGGAGGATCTTGTCAATGATCTCAAGGCAGCTGGGACCATAGTTACCAAGAAAACCATTGGTAACACACTACGCAGTGAAGGACTGAAATCCTGCAGCGCCCACAAGGTCCCCCTGCTCAAGAAAGCACATGTACAAGCCCCTCTGAAGTTTGCCAGTGAACATCTGAATGATTCAGAGGAGAACTGGGTGAAAGTGTTGTGGTCAGATGAGACCAAAATCAATCTCTTTGGCATTAACTCAACTCGCCATGTTTGGAGGAGGAGGAATGCTGCCTATAACCCCAAGAACACCATCCCCACTGTCAAACATGGAGGTGGAAACATTATGCTTTGGGGGTGTTCTTCTGCTAATGGACAGGACAGGTTTTTTGCATCAAAGGTACGATGGACAGGGCCATGTACCATCAAGTCTTGGGTGAGAACCTCCCTCAGCCAGGGCATTGAAAACGGGTCGTGGATGGGTATTCCAGAATGACAATGACCCAAAACACATGGCCAAGGCAACAAAGGAGTGGCTCAAGAAGAAGCACATTAAGGTCCTGGAGTGTTCTAGCCAGTCTCCAGGCCTTAATCCCAAAGAAAATCTTTGGAGAGAGCTGAAGGTTCGAGTTGCCAAATGGCAGCCTCAAAACCTTAATCACTTGGAGAGGATCTGCAAAGAGGTGTGGGACAAAATCCCTCCTGAGATGTGTGCAAACCTGGTGGCCAACTACAAGAAACGTCTGACCTCTGTGATTGCCAACAAAGGTTTTGCCTCCAAGTACTAAGTCATACTAGGAGTAGAAGATACCAATGGCACTACTGTATTATATTGTATAAACCCCAAGTCCCGGATCTTATAAATCTGTGTACTGATAATATATAAGTGGGTATTGCTGCTGTGTATTGAAATCTAAATTATACAAGAGCTTAAAGAGAGGTAAAGCGACCAACTCTTAGAAAGATTACACATATAGCACTCAGGGGTCAGACATGTACATTAAACTGTGTAGCTAATTGTGAATACAACTTTTATAACACGCATTACATGGAAAATGGGAGAACAAAATCTAAAATTAAAATATAACTTTTATTGGGGTCACTAATAAAAATAGGAAAAGTAAACTTAAAATCACACATAGGTACCTTATGTTGGATATGTAAGGGTTAAAGGAGAGTCACCATAGATTATTTCTTGTATATAGAGTTAAATCAGTGATTCACAGTGTGGGTTAAAGCGACTGGTTATATATATATTGGCCTAAAGAACCTCTTAATAAATAGCTATTCAGCTATAACTTACCAAAAGAATGAATACGTCAACCGTAATTTAATAGAAACATATGTATTACTTAGGATGTAATATATTATAATAGTTTTTAGAAAGTCACTGGATATAACGTAGGTAATAGTGTAATGAAGGTTCCCATTATGTAGCACTAGTATATAGTATAATGGTTATTGAGTAACATACATAAGAGCTTAGAAATTACTATGTAGAGTACAGAACAAATAGAGCCTTGGTGAGGGTTTGTCTAACTCCACTAGCTCCTGTGAATTACTAGTGCAGCAGAATTATACTTGGTACATTTGTTGGTAACAGGCAATATAAATTCAGATATATCCTAGTATCCTAGCTTTCTTAGGTGATTATACGTAGCGCTTCATGCAAGACCTGTAATAGCTTAGCTCAAGTGGTTCAGTATATACATATTATGTGTGTCAGTCATGCCACAGAGAAAATATCTGTCGTTAACACTCAGTCACTGCATAGACATTGTATTACTTGGCGAATCACACATTTATTAATAACAGTCAATATTGGTCCAGATGTGGCCTAGTAATTTGGCTTGCTTAGGTAATTATACGTAACACTTCATGCAAGACCTGAAAAAAACTTGGCTCAAGTGGTTCCCTAAATACATGTAATGTGTGTCAGTCAAGCCACAGAATCAATAATATCTGCCGTTAACACTAAGTCACTGCATAAACATTATATTGCTCGGTGAATCACACATTTGCTAAAAGCAGGCAATATCGGTTCAGATGTATTCTAGTAATTTAGCTTACTTGGGTGATTATACATAACGGTTCATGCAAGACCTGTGAAAACTTGAGCTCAAGTGGTTAAGTAAATACATATGATATGTATCAGTCATGCCATAGAATCAATATATGCCGTTAACACTGAGTCACTACATAAGTATTATATTGCTCGGTGAATCACACCATTATATGCATCAGTAATTGAACTACAGTACACGTAAGGTAGCCTAAGGCTGTCTAAAAACACAGGAACTCCTATGACTCTTCACCAGTACCCTAGCATCCCTATCATGTTTCGCCGTAAGTCGGCTTTTTAAAAGGCCCTTTGAAAATGCCAACTTACGGTGAAACATGGCACAGATAAGGGGTATCCCTGTTGGTCAATACCTGAGACACAGGCGCAATTGCTCGGATGACATTCTATTTAATAAACATGCCAAGGAATTGAAGGATCGGTTTCATAAGAGAGGCTATGGCAATAAATATATAGAAACTGGTTATGTCAGAGCAATAAATACCCCAGGGACTCCCTTTTGTATTCAAATAGGGAAAAAACCTGTAGAAAATAAAGTTAGAATGATTACAATATACAAAGATAGATGGCAGGACCTTAGGGCCATCCTGTCAAAACACTGTCATATCTTGACACTGGACAGTGATATACACAAAATGGTGGGTGATTATCCATTCTTAACTGCCCCATCCCTACAAGACAAAATTGTAGATAGTCATTATGTGAATAATGAGTCTAGAAACCGGTTACAAAGTACAAAACCGGAAAATGGTTGTTTTGCTTGTAACAAATGCAAAATGTGTAAGCATTTGTTAAGAGGAAACAAGATATAAGACAATAAAGATATTACACACAAAATTAAAGGATACATTACATGCAAAAATGTTGGGGTAGTCTATGTTCTTTCATGCTCTTGCCCCAGACAATATGTTGGGAAAATCTACCAGGAGCTAAAAGAGAGAATGAAAGAACATAGAAGAAATATTATCAAACAAAGAGTTAAAAACAGTGGCATGCCATTTTTTAAATTTTCATTAAAGTAATGTCAAAGATTTCCGCTTTATGGGCATAGAAAAATTCAGTGTAAGCAAAAGGAGTGGTGACTGGCATAAAGCCCTTCTGAAAGAGGAATGTAAATGGATATTTAATTTGGATACAGTACAACCTGGGGGCTTAAATGAAGAACTTAACTATACCCCATTCCTGTAAATTTGATATAAATAAAGAAATATTTCCTTCTCCCCCACCTCTCTTTAAATTTATTGCATTTAGTAAGGATATCCTTATGACAATTTGTCCTGAAATATAATCCTGGTAATTTGTAATGATTATAATTCTTTAGAGAATATATTGATATTGGAATTGATAAGCAATGCTATTATAGATTGAATGGAAAAAAGTTGCAGTAATCCAAGTAATCTTTAATTACTTCTACTTAGGTCCCACACATAGTTGAATTATGAGTGATATGGTGCCTAATTGGGTATTTACTATTTTTATTACGTTGTCCGCCAGTTTATTGTTACTGATTGTTTACATATGTATTGTGTGTGCTTTAATTTAGAATCCAATGTTCTATAACCTGTGTAATAGGTGTTTGTTTTTAATGCCTCTTAATGTATATCCTACTTGTTAACTGATTTCAAATTATGCTCTTTAACTTGTGTTACTATCTAAGTACTATGTAAGATTATTACCATATTGTAATCCTTTCGAATCTGAATCCACTCCAAGCCAGCAGTTGCATAAGTAAACTAAATCTGAATTACACTGTAAATAGTAATGTTTTTAAAATTGATCAGACACCTTAGGGTTAATATTTCACCTAGGTTAGGTATAAAATGCACAATATTGGACATCTTAGTCACATGCCTGATGAAACCATATCGGATTGCTTGATGGGTGAAACATGTGTAGCGTCTTGTAAACCACGCCAACAGAAGCTCGTGAGCATGGTGTTTCTCTGTTTGGTCTAACAGGATTCCCTGAATGCTGTTAATGTCAGTCCGGTGAGTGGAACCAACCCAGAAGCTAAGGAAGTGCTGCATACAAATCTGGAGGAGTAAGACGTTACTCCTGCAGCAGATGCAGCCGTTATTTACAACATAAAAGCTGACAAGCTCGTGAATGGATGGTGAGCTGGGGTTGTGAAATCCACTCTAGGAGGATTGTTTATGCTTAACTGGCACTAAACTGGGATAATCCTAGGATCATTTACTAATGACTCCTTACATGCATATTTCATTGCTTTAGCAAATCTACTAAATCTGCTTTGCTTATTAACAAGCCCTGCACCTGCAACTTCATTACTTTTGCAACAGACGCAGTGACTGTTCATACTTTTAGGAATAAGACCTTACAACTGTGGGACTCTGTTTTGCATGCAAAGACATATCCAGTAAGATGAACATTTAACAATCAGCAGTGTAGCTAATAGGGAGTTATGTTTAGTTCATTGAGATTTTTTGTGTAGGTGTTTTTTGATCTCCACATCAATAAGCTTTTTCCACATGGATTTTGGTGGAACAATTAATTTTCCTATTAATTTGAACATGTAATATGGTGTGTTATGAAACAAAAAGGATCCGGAGGCAGTCTGTCAGCTTGAAGTAAAAACAATCTTTTATTCTTTGAATTTAAAACATACAAATGAGTTCATTGCAGGATAAATAAGACCGATTGACTGGTCTTACGCATTTCGGCGTAGTGCCGTATTCATAGACCTGCAAAATGCTAAGTCAACCAACTTTAAAAAGAGGCTCATTTACAGCCATTGCACAGGTAATCAACATATGTTGATTTCTTAAAGTGACTTCACCTCATGGAATACAACTGCCTGCAGGTGTTTTACTACAAAAAGTGGGTTACAATATAAATTTCATTTTTATTATAGAATAGTTGAAGCTTTGAGTGTTAAATATGCTAGAGTGGTTTTATAAGCTCGTAGGATTATCCTACATTTCTCGGTATCTCGGTAAGGCAATTTGGTTTCAGGAACGGGCCGAGCATACGTCAGTATCTCAGTAAGGCAACTTGGGTTCAGGAACGGGCCGAGCATACGCTGGTATCTCGGTAAGGCAACTTGGGTTCAGGAAGGGGCCGAGCATACGCCAGTGTCTCGGTAAAGCAACTTGGGTTCAGGAACAGGCCGAGCATACGCCAGTATCTCGGTAAAGCAACTTGGGTTCAGGAACGGGCCGAGCATACGCTGGTATCTCGGTAAGGCAACTTGGGTTCAGGAACGGGCCGAGCATACGCCAGTGTCTCGGTAAAGCAACTTGGGTTCAGGAACAGGCCGAGCATACGCCAGTATCTCGGTAAAGCAACTTGGGTTCAGGAACAGACGGAGAATACGCCAGTATCTCAGTAAGGTAACTTGGTTTCAGGAACGGGCCGAGCATACGCCAGTATCTCGGTAAAGCAACTTGGGTTCAGAAATGAGCTGAGCATTATCTCGGTAAGGCAACTTGGTTTCAGGAATGGGCTGAGCATACGCCAGTATCTCAGTAAAGCAACTTGGGTTCAGGAACAGGCCGAGCATACGCCAGTATCTCGGTAAAGCAACTTGGGTTCAGGAACGGGCCGAGCATACGCCAGTATCTCGGTAAAGCAACTTGGGTTCAGGAACAGCATACGCCAGTATCTCGGTATACGCCATACGCCAGTATACGCACAGGAAAAGAAAAACAGGTTGAGAACCAGGGGTCACAGGTTGAGAACCAGGGGTCCCAGGTTCAAATCCAGGCACGGCCGTGACAGGTTTCTTGAGAACACACATCTGCAGCCAACTTCTACTACTTTTTTTCAGTTTTTTATCACCATACAGTAATGGAAAATACTTTTTAATGATGGTACAGACTTCTGAATATTCTGATGAGTATTTTGTGATAAATAGTGGCTGCTTAATCTGTGTGTTTTTAGGTTTTGGTGACAACATTTCTACTCTATTGAGGGTGCTTGTCTCTTTATAGATCTTATTGATTTGGTTCTTTCTGTACCCTATATTTTTGAACCTCTCTTTGAGTTCATTGCTCTGTTTAAGAAAGTCATTGTTATCTAAACAAAGACGTTTTGTTCTTTTGTGCCTTTCATACATTGTCTCCTTGTTTGCTGTTTTTACAATTTGCATTATGGGTTGTGTTGGATTCAGGTTCATCTAAATGTTTTTCATTTAATAAATTGTAAACCCCCGTGCACCAGAGGATTTAACAGTATTTTTAGAATTCTCTGATCCCAAAACTTACTAATCCCTTTTCTTAGCTGATATCAATATATATATAATATTTTTAGCAGAAAGTGTATATATGAATTAAATAGTTTATTTTAATGTGTTAGGTGAACATTTTTTTTAACCCTTACACTTTACACTAGGTATTTCAGGCGTGCTTATTAATTGAGTGTGTTTAGCTTGTTGCCTGAGTTCAACTGTTTACTTTCAACTTAATAGTAATATAATAGTAATATATATAATTACAACTTCAAGTAATATGCACGCTAGTTAGCGTGTTGGCAATATTGCTTATTTTTTCCTGCGCTAACATTAGAGTGCCACTTGTAATCTAGTCCACTGTCTGCACAGATATTAAAAAGGCCACAAAAAGTAACAGCCCTCATTGAGCACTTTTCTGTAGCACCTTCAGTTCCTGATACACATTTTCATACATTAATGTCATGAATCAAGCCCAGGAGTTAACCGACTGCTGATAAAGGGCTCATTTCCATTGAGCCATAAAAAACAGAGCTAAAGATGTTGCCAACAGCTAAAAGTAGTTTACAGCTCCATTTTAGTACCAGGTTTCCATTTAAATATTTTGAGCTGTCCGTACAGTCACACTTTTCGTGTAAGTATAAGTTAATTTTGGGTTAACGTTTCCATCCAACGTCAGATTTCTTAAAAATTGTGCCCCAACAAGTTAGTTGCTATGGTAACCCAATCTTACACTATAACATTTACATTTAATGCCTGTGCTGCTTACCTGTGATCACCTCTAAAGAGAAATACAAACAAAGATACACTTATTTATAATACTTATTTTTTTTTAGCTAAAAGCAAATACTTTTTATACAATTAAATTTCCTACTTTATTAATATAAGTAATATGTACTGCTGCCCTAGGCATAAGTCTAGTTTGAATTTTGTATATATATCAATATACATATTCATATTTCCATAAGAACACTTTTGAGTACTTAACGACTTTTGATACTTCTAATTATTTCTAGGGGACACAAAAATATTTTCGGCAGCCGATATTTTGGTATAATGCGTCATTAGAAGTAGTTGATATATGAAATTGCTTCTGACAGCATATGTATCGGTTTGGGACCTAGCACAAACCTAAATACAACTCAATAGAAATGAGCCCAAAGTTGTGTAGTTCATGGAACAATTGCATAGGGCCAGATTATAATGGAACATTAATTAAAGGGACATAATACTCATATGCTAAATCATTTGAAACTGATGCAGTATAACTGTAAAAAGCTGAGAGGAAAATATCACCTGAGCATTTCTTTGTAAAAAAGGAAGATATTTTACCTCACAACTTCCTCAGCTCAGCAGAGTAAGTTCTGTGTAAAAAGTTATACTTCAGTTACTGCTCAGCTGCAAGTAAAAAAAAAAATGGAATAAATGAACAGCAGCCAATCAGCATCAGCAGTGCTAAGGTCATGAACTCTTTTACTCTGATCTCATGAGACTTCACTTAACTCTCATGAGATTTCATAGTAAACTTCTCTAAACTTAATATATGGAAATAACATGAGTGTGCACGATGCTCAATCCCTTGTCTGTCCCGGGACAGACATACTGATTTGCTGCTTAAAGTCCTTTGCAATGGGGTGTGACTACTTAGGACATTTTGAGGTAAAATATCTTTCTTTTTTACATAGAGATGTTCAGGTAATATTTCTATGTCATCTTTTTACAGCTATGCTGCATCACTTTCAAGTGGTTCAACATTTGGGTATCATGGTCCTTAAATGCTCCCACACGAGCGTTAACTGTGTTAGAAGTTCAGCTTTTTGTGTTCTTCAGGTTGCACTCAAGTTGAAAGTAAACTGTTTTCGGTCGCACTAACCCATCAAGCACAAAAAGCCAAATTTAGAATATCACGTGCACATTCACGTATTCCCCCTCAGAAGGCAAGGGAGCAAAAAAAGTGAAAAAACAAACACCCTACTCGCGCAAACTAGCATATTCCCATGTACGATAACACAACATGAAAATATTACTATTTCACATTCCAATGTTCTTCACATAGAAGAATATGTTCTTTTTATTAATAATTAGCTTTATAAAAAGTAAAACTCAAGTTCAATTGGGGTCACTGTAGTTTACCATTAAGCACAAAATATAATTCCCCAGAAAGGGTGAGATTACAAGATAATTTGTATAACAAAATACATGAAAACATTATGGCAATAAAGGATTACATTTATATGTATACTTAATAATTAGGAAACAAATAATTAATAATTAAAATATGGTCGTGTGGCAGAATTAAAGGGATACGGTATGTTGGCAAGGGGAGGGACATGGAAGAGGGACTGTAATCTAAGCCTAAATGTTAAAGCAAAAAATAGAACAAAGCTAAGGTTGGTTCACTGTTCAAGAAAAAAACAAAACAAAAACAACTGTAATATTAGTTTCACTAAGCACTCACAAGTCATAATCGAGAATCCTGTTCTCACCAGTCCTTTTGTCACCTGATGCTATAATTCTAGTAAAGATTTAAAGAAATAAAAATGTGATATTATCCACTTAATGCAGAAATCAATCTAAAGCCATAAATGATACCTGAACAGCATGAGATGCTCCCAGAATTGGACTTGTTCATCTGAGTACAATACACAAATGTCTTGTTTTACAAAGAAGAACAAAACATCTGTTTAGTCTTGTAGGTTGCATCCTTTGAATTTTCATAATTTCTTCAATCTTGTATTACATTATGAAAACTGTAAAATGTGTGCAGTCAGTGTTCTGTGATTTAAATAAGCTAAAACTCTTAACAGGAGAGCAAAACTGTAAGCAAAAGGGATTGCGCTTAAAGGGACAGTATACACTCATTTTCATATAACTGCATGTAATAGACACTACTATAAAGAATAAGATGCACAGATACTGATATAAAAATCCAGTATAAAACTGTTTAAAAACTTACTTAGATGCTCTTAGTTTAGCTCTGTTGAAAAGGTAGCTGGAAAGCCCACTGCAAGTGGGAAATATCAGACACTCCCCCCTCCCCCATCTTTTGCATATGAAAAGACCCTTTACACAAACAGGAGCAAGCTGGAGAAGGTAGCTGACGGTATTCTGATAAAATTTTGGGGCTTGGTTAGGAGTCTGAAAATCAGAGCAATGTTATTTAAAAATAAGCAAAACTATACATTTTTTTAAACATCTTTATGGGCTATATAAATAGATCATCTACAAAACATTTATGCAAAGAAAAAATGAGTGTATAATGTCTCTTTAAGTAGTGTTAAATGTACAAAAGCGTTAACATTTTTGTGATCCACTTGTAATAAAAGACAAAGGTGTAACATTAACAAATGCTGGGTGGTTATGATACGTTGTCTTGTGAAATGGTTGTGCAGTGTCACCCCGTGCACATTCACGGCCAATCGGCCGCTAGCAGGGGGTGTCAATCATTCCGATTGGATCGGATGGGGATGATTGCAGTCCACCACCTAAAAGGTGGTGGAGAAGTTAAGGAGCAGCTGTCTTATGACCGCTGCTTCTTAAATTTCAGGTGGACCTGAAACTTCAGGGGTAGAAACCAGCATCCACTGCTTAATAAATTAACCCCAAAATATTTAATTATGCATAGTGAAAAAATGTTGCAATGCGCTTTCATTATTTATTTTGCTGGCTTTTTCTGTTATTTATGTCTAAAATATGTTTTTTCCCTCTCCCCTCCCAGAGATGCTGGAGTGCAAACTGTGCTATCCAGAACACTAATCCTCCTAAGTGCTGCACATTGATTGGTTAATATTTGCAGGAGCTCATTTATATTAGTCTCTAACTGGCCACAGAGATGAGAATACATCATGTGTACATGAAACTTTAAAAATATATTAAGTGGAAGATTCATTAAAGGACCACTCAATGCAGTAGAATTACATAATTAATAAGTGCATAATAAAAAGACAATGAAATAACACTAACTCTGAATTTCAAATAAGCAGTAAAAAAAAATCTGACAATTTTTTTTTCTCTTCCATTTTCTGGCCCCTGTATCATGTGACAGACATCAGCCAATCACAGACTACTATACATATACCCTGTTAGCTTGTGCACATGCTCAGTAGGATCTTGTTCCCCAGAAAGTGTGAATATAAAATTTGATAATGGAAGTAAATTGGAAAGTGTCTTAAAACTGCATCCTCTGTCTGATTCACAAAAAAATATTTTGACTTGAGTGTCCCTTTAAGCTTTATTCACAGATCTTGAGGCTTTGCAGTGCAACCACAAATATAAGTGGAACAGTTTCTTTTTTCTCTCCTCAACCTCAGAGGGGGCAAGATAAATCATTCCAACACTCACGTGGCATGCACTGCTTTTTGTGTGAGAGCAATAGTGCAGAAAAGAGCTCTTGTGCATGTTAAATGTTGTCACTTCATCGTAAGTGGTAATTGCAAGCATTTCCCTGTAAACTTTATTATAAAACATATTCATAGTAAACTCAATTACATTTTGTATGAAGTGCAAATAATTATTTAAAATATATGATACTGATCATTTCATGGTGTAACTCCATGATACTTTAATTAGTTCTACTCGTTTTCTAGTGTATTTGTGAGTATAGTAGGTGTCTACAGATTTATCTTAATATATAATCCAACCTACATTGGTATGATGCAATAGTTTCATATGAAGTATTTATTCATTTTCCTGGATTTGACTCCAAACAATCAATTTCCACCATTAAAACGTATCCTGTCAATGTAATTAGTTTTCCAAACTGTTAAGAAGTGACATACTATTTAGTCAGGGTTTCTCAATTTGAAGTCATTAGCCTTCTTCTCTGAATCAATGATTTTTTAATTTAAGCAGCTTCTAACCTCTGTCAGGACATATATACAACTAATAGATGCTTTTTATGGACTCAGACTTTGATTGAGTCCTTAAGGGGCAATGAACAGTCAAACTGAAAATTTAGGAAAGGTGGGTATGCTGAAATCATGCCGGTCAATGCACAATAAAAACTGATTAAATATACAGAGCAAGGGGTTAATATATGTGTCAAATAGATAAAGTTAAGTTTATATTTTGTTGTCAATGTCACCCTTTGGCTGTAATAAATTAATAATTCTATTTACATCAAACTCAGACTAATCGGTACATATTTGCAAGAAAATAAATACTTTTATATTTTTGGCAAAATACACTAATATTTGTTAAAATATGGTTATTTATTTTGTATTATAATATTTATGAAATGGGGGAAACCCTTAAGTTCATTGGCTGAATCAATCCAGTTATTCTTTATAATGAAAGAAAATACATTATTGTAATAATAGCAGAAGATTATTTTCTAACATTGTTTTATTCTGTGAAAGCTGACTGATTGCTGTCTCTCTATTTATTGTTCACTATTATGATTGGATCTTTTTTCATTTTTTATTTCATTTGGTGGCTATGATAACGTTTAGATAATAACCAATATCTTTTCATCTCATTGGCTTCTGTATTACTTTTTCCTACCTAGGTTCCTTCTTTTGCTTTACCTCAGTATTACTCTAGAAAATGTTCTTGCTTTTTCCCATTATTACCCATATATTTTATTCTTACAGTCTTGCTAGTTTATTTATATTATTTTTATTGAGGTTCTTTCCAAAACAAACAGGTAGTAATTGCCAAAACATACATATAAAAGAAAATAAATTATTACAGGGTAGGCTACTAAAACAGATCAGATAAGTGCACAATATGGTTAAATGACAAATAACAGTGGCAATACGGGCAATAAGTGCTGCTCAAACTGTATACCTACCAAATGATTTAAGTGGCCACTCTTGGACCACAAAGTTGCAGTAAACATAATATAAGCTAGGTAAACATTAATGTGAAAGGGCCACTCATGGGCCCCAAGTGAAGAACCTCTTGTTTTTTACTTTTTATGCTATTTTTATGATTAATAATTTAACAGGGTAGTATAACGTTAAAAGATTATAGGTAGAACTCTGCCTGAAATGTAATTGGAATATAACATTGAAATACTGAATAAGAGGTGTAGTTACTTTAAAACTTGGAGATTATAGCTACATATGATGTGAAAGTTGAAAAAAATGAGGTAGTTATAGGTAAGGTTGCCACAAAGTTGGAATCCCCACCGCTAAACCAAGTATGGGTTACATATAAATCAGCCAAAGTCTAAACAGTGACAAATCATGCCCAAAACATGTTCCAGAGTAAATATCCACCTACACTGGGATTTTATAAGGGGCTAGTAAGAACTAAAGTAGTAAAAAGATAGATAGATAACCCGCTACCCCGGCCACTGGGAGCGAGACATCACCTTAAAATGGTTCACTAAAGCATTATAGGTGTAAGTGGGGTTCAAAGGCTGTAATATATTCTAGGGTATAAATGAAGAGGTGGCTGAATACGCTTTCTATAAAGAAGCAGTAAAGGAGTATATAAGTAAAACAACATTTAAGAAATGGACATACTACTGTAAATATTGTTAAGCAATAAATAGGTCATAAGTACAGGGGGTCTGTAAATAATGCAGGGATAGGCAAGGTGTACGTAAACAGACACTGGTGTCCGTGACTAGCCTTTGCAGTGTCCACCACAACCTTAGTATATCTTTTCTTTCTGATTAAATAATAGGGATAAAAAAAAATATGTAGTGTAAAAAAAGTTAGTGGCTTGTCAAGAGACTGCTAGCGATATTGGGTGATATTATAGGATCAGTGGTATCTGCATCAGTATAATAACACCCAGCACTATATAATGACACAGTAGTGACACTGGCTCATGGGTATAGCCAGAGGAGGGCTGGTTATAGAATCAGTGGTACCTGATCAGTATAATAACACCCAGCGCTATATAATGACACAGTAGTAACCCTGGCACATGGGTATAGCCAGAGGAGGGCTGGTTATCAAATCAGTGGTATCTTTATCAGTATAATAATACCCAGCACTTTATAATGACACAGTAGTGACACTGGCACATGGGTATAGCCAGAGGAGGGCTGGTTATAGAATCAGTGGTATCTGTATCAGTATAATAACACTAAGCTCTATAAAATAATGTTTTTAATTTCAAATGTACCTTGGTGTCCTTCACTAAGGTCTGTACTTTGGAAAATGTCCACCACAGTCTTTGTCTGTACCTATCCCTGAAATAATGGACAGATGGTCCCTAAGTGGTTATATGTACATTGCAGATAAACAGATTGCTCAAATGGAAGTACAGTGGTAACATACATGAAATACAGGACATAATGACTATAGGGTTTAATACCCATATGATAAGTTCCTACTATGTTACTGAGCTTAATATCCCTATATAGGCAGTAAGAACTGTTATGACATCACAGAGCTTTCATTAAATAGATCATAAGTAGTACAGGGAACCTGGAAATATTGAACAGATGGTTCTTAAGTTGTTATATGTACATTGCAAATATACACTTTGCGCAAATGGAACTTCAGTGGTAACATACATAAAATACAGGGCACAATGACTATAGGGCGTAACGCCCATATGATAAGCTCCTACTATGTTACTGAGCTTGACATCCCTATAAAAACAGTAAGAATGGTTATAACAACGCATAGCAAAAAAATGTATGAAGAAGTAGCCCTAAAAGCTACAACTGTGTGGATAAACGGTACAGAAATGCTAAATTAGGACACCATAGAGAACAAAGAGTATTATGTATATATAAATGGATGGTGGTAAACATTAAGCAGATCACAAGGTATTACTAAATGTGAGACAATTAGTGTGCCATAGATATTTAAGCTCTGAAAGGTTCACTATAAGATCCCAAAGTGATCCTGCATGAAATACTGGCATATATATTGTTATAACAAGGGAATCATAACCACATTCTCACAATAACACAGTTACCACCTACATAATACAATCTTATTTAAGATATTAGAGGGACACTGAACCCACATTTTTTCTTTTGTGATTCAGATAGCGCATGAAATTTTAAGCAACTTTCTAATTTACTCTTATTATCAAATTTTCTTTATTCTCTTGGTATCTTTATTTGAAATGCAAGAATGTAAGTTTAGATTCCGGCCCATTTTTGGTGAACAACCTGAGTTGTCCTTGCTGATTAGTGGATAAATTCATCCACCAATAAAAAAGTGCTTTCCAGAGTACTGAACTAAAAAAAAAGCTAAGATGCCTTCTTTTTCAAATAAAGCTAGTAAGAGAACGAATAAAAATTGATAATAGGAGTAAATTAGAGCGTTGCTTAAAATTGCATGCTCTATCTGAATCATGAAAGAAAAAATGTGGGTTCAGTGTCCCTTTAAGTATACCAGTCACTAGACACAAAATCATTAAATAAGGGGTGTTTTGTCCTTTAAGCCTGGTGATATTCTTCAGTAACCGTAGTCATGCTCACACATACAAAAAGAACTTTAAAAAGAAAAAGAACGTCAATGTTCCAGCTCAGATATATCAAAAGTATGCAGATACGGGTATTGAATCGCCATTATTCTTGCTATAATAGTCACAAGGAGCAGGTTAATGCGGTCCGCCAGAATCCCATCCCCAGTGCAGCAAGACTACATGAAAACAGGCATCTGGTAAGTAAGGTATTTATGGAATTTACGCTACTCTCAACTGTATGGATGTGTTGGCCTGAGCATCATCTCCTGCTAGTATCCTCCTAAAAGTATACTTTGTAGGTAACTGCTGTGGGACAAAAGTTGACCGGCTTGCACCAGCCTCTGTTTCTGCCGAAAAAGAGCGGCCTGAATCAGACCGCCAGGATCCCATTGCAGATACAGCAATACTGTATAAAAAAGGATGATAGGCAGTATAGGTACTCGAAAACAGTGCATTTCTTCTGGCTGCTTGTGTAAAAGGTTCCAGGTAGAGTCACCCGCTGGAGTACTCACTGATATTTGTTCCAAGACCCTCTGCTGCAATGTAAAAGTTAGTTGGCTCACCAATGTAGCGGCTACACAAACACCTGGCTGGGTAATGCAATAAGTCACGCTACCGTCCAGCTGTTCGGCCTTGTCAACTAATCCATTGGGTTCCACAAGGGTACTTTTTGAGTCCCTCAACAATCTTTTAGGAGTGGATAGCGGGCACCAGGATTCCAAACTGCCATTAAGAATGTCAGCGTTCTCCCGCTCTGGCAATACAGGCTCCCACTGAGTGACTGCATGGGGCAAGTGGTTGTCCCCGGGCTCAAATGCTTTGTACAAAATAGTCTTGAATGTAGCGTGATGTTCTGTTAGCAAACGATTCAGCTCCCTCAGAATATCTGTAGCACACGCCATAATCTTCCGTATAGATCTGTAGTCAGGCAGATTGGAGGTGGGATGCTTTGAGTTCAGCACTACGTGCTGCCTAATGACAAGGCCCAAGTGGACCTCGCTCCGGGTGCTCCAAGTCACGATCATCTGAGAATTAATAGGCTCATCTAAAGCAGGATCTGTAGCGTTTCAGAAATCATTCTATGTGGCAGACAGATGAACCGTCTGGAGTGTTATTTTAAGTAAAAATGATGAAAAGACTGGAGCAGAGTAGTAATGTGCGACCTATCATGGCCGCCTCCCGGAAGTTCCCCCTTGCTAGTTTATTTTGATTATACAATCATTGCTTATAGGGAATATTGTGTAATATTGTATCTCTTATATTTTGATAATTTAAATTAGATTATGTGCAGTGGCGTCCTCAAAAATGTCTTGTTGGGGGACACTTTCTATAGGCACGCCAGTAAATTGTGGTGGGAGTGCGAGACTGAGCATATCACAGGCGGACCAGGTATGTCATGTGTGGGATTGGGCATACTGTAAATGGGACTGGGTATGTCATGGGTGGGATTGGGTGTGCTGTGGTTGTGGTCAGCTGGATTTGCTGTAATACTGTATTTATTTGTATTGTGCCTATCCAACATTCCCCAAAAACCCTTGCACTTTCCTCTGATTCCGAGGTTCCAAATTCATCATCAATTTTACCATGATCATAGTGGTCTCTCACCTTTCCTGAAATTCATGACTTTTACTGGTAGTCACCTCTACAGTGCACACTCATAATGCCACTTGATACAATGCTTTCTTGCTAATCTGGGTCAGTCTTATACAGTCAACATTTAAGTTGTCTGTATTTTAATAATGTCTGTTCTTTGGTACTAAAGTTATTACTTTTAAATACATTTTAAAGACCAAATAAAAAAAAAAGTCAAATACAAATTCGAAAGTAACAATACATCACAATCTACCGGTCAATCCTTTAATACATATTAAAAACATTCTGAAAACTATTACAAATTAAAATTTAACACTCATTTTCCATAGAATATAGAAGCTAGTAAAATCAATTTTCAAAATTAAATTAATAATAACAAATCAAATTATCTTTTCATGCCTTTTAGATCACATTAAATCAATATAAGATGTTGCAGGCCTTGGGGCAGATACAAATTGAATCAGAGCTCAGAGGATAGCAGTAGGAGCCAGTAGTTAGGATATTATCAGGGGGTAGTCAGTAGTCTTGCCAGGGTTCAATACCAGTTAATCAGACAGAAACCAAACATCACAGCAGTAGGGTAAGGCAACAGAATAATCCAGAGTAATATTCCTTAGGTCAACAGCCAGGTAATCAGTCCACAGTTCAAAGAACAGGCAAGGGTGACACAAGGAGCATAAACCAGGAAAGTTACCAGGGCCAGGATCAAAGGTACATACCAAAAAACAAGAATCTAGGACTTCCATAGAGAATAACCAAGCACAATTAGCATGGGCATTTTAACACCTCCCACATAGGTCTTAGTGCTAAAACACCTGCATGGTCACTTCCGACATCCAAGTCACAAATAATTCTACCCTTAGTACAGGGAACACAGTAAGCACAATTAAAAAAAGAAGCCTGTAAATCCTGTGCACTAAACGTAGAGCACCTGCCTGGATCAATTTCCAACTTTCCAAGGGGAACACACAATACAACCTGTGCTTTCAGTAGTGCTAATCCTGTGACTTTTAGTGCAGTCCCAGATTTTGCTGCTTTTGTAGACTTACATTTAGAGCGCCCTGGACTCTTGTAGCAGTCTAAACTTAGTGCAAACTCTACTCTGCAATGATACACTACTGTAAACATGAAAATCAAGAATACTGATTCAATACAAGTCTGCCTATTTCAAATGAATTCACTATTCTTTTACAACAAACAGGTGATTCTTAGTACTGTCAATATACGTAGTATGGAATGGGGGTGACTGAAAGTCCATTGTATTACGATTTCACACCCTTAAAAATACACCAATATTTCCTTAAAATGGCAAAGATGTATTTTTTACTTAATACATTGTGTACAGAAAATATGTACATATATATTTTTAAATCCTCATTTAATATGAATCCAAATGTTCTCACTATTCAATAGCCTATTTAATTCTTAATCAATTTACTATAATTTGAAGATTCTCTCATTTCAAATTATATTAACCAATAACTTTTATGTTTCACATAGCAATCAACTTCCATTATATTTCCCCTTTATGTAGAATGCAAAAACAACAACAAACCCTTAATCCATATAAAAGTAAATTTCATAAACGTTGTTGCTTGAACTGATTGATCATTGAAAATACCTAATGTTGCTCCACTACACACCAAACACATCATTGATGCAGCTCATTCATGTGGCTCCATTACCTTAAAAAAGATTATTCCCTTACACAAAATTTTCTTCATACTTATATTTCTACGTAACTTGGGATGACAGTCCTGGAATTTAGAGTTATGCCCCTTGTTCAGGAGATAACCACACATGTCCCAGGAGCTCTCCTGAATCCACACATTCAGCAAAAACAAAATATATATTTATTGAAATAAGTTAGTGAAAACTTTTACTGGTGGTCAGGTAGGTAACATAAGGGATAACTTACTAACGTTAGCAGGGGGTGGAGGAGTGGGAGGAGACATGTGTCTTAAGAAGCAGGCAGTCTTATGTGTCTTGTGTACAAGCAGCAGGCAGTTTTGTGTGTCCCATGTACTGTGTGAGGATATGAACTTCTGACGTCATGGGACATCTCAGTCATGTGATCTTGTGAGTCACGTACATCATGGGACATCTCAGTCATGTGATCTTGTGAGTCATGTGACGTTCAAAGCCTCACTCTCACCAAGCCAGTTCATCTAGATAGATCCTCATCCAGATAGGAGACAGAGTGAGAAGTTGGTTTTGTTGACTGCTGTAGGAGCTGCCACAGCTTTGTTCCATAATTTCCCATTCCTGCTGTACTGTGCTGCATGATTGTTGAAGCCTGTGTGAGGGTGCACAGATGTTATATTTTATAATAATAATATATAATTTAGTAATATTTTTACACTTTACTGACTGACTATATGGACTCAGGACCAGTATACTTTTTATAGTAGCTGCGCCTTGCAGAATGCAATATTTAAAATGCTTTGCAAATATTTTTTTTTTTTTTTTTTACATTTCACTGTTACTTTAACATTTTTTTATGATTGTAATTACAAGGCAGCAAAAGAGGCCCCCTGACAAGGTACACAACTAACCACACCCTCCTGTGTCCAGGAAATGGCTGGGTAAAAGGTGGCAACCCTGGGCTCCATTACATATGCGGCGGCGCCAGTTTTTACGTGGTTTTGGTATCCAATATACAGTGCTGCATATAAATGTGGCACGTATATTTCATCCGTTGCCCGCAATTTTTACTCCCATAAGCTAACATGGGACCGCGTCGCAAATCGGTATCACATATTCAGCGCAAGGACTTACGTGGCGAAAATGGAGAAATTTTACTCCATTTTCACCTCACCACACAAAGGCAGCCGCAGCAAGCCTAGCACTGAGTATGTGAGCACCATAACTCCCGTAACTGCCTGAAAATATAAACTAACACCTAACGCATGTGCAGTATCTATCTACCTGTCAACCACAATCCCCCACCACAATAACTAATAAAGTATATTAACCCCTATATCCACCATCAAACCCACATCGCAACTAATAATTAAAGTATTAATCCCTATATCCGCCAATCCCAAAATTACAAACTACCTAATGTATTAACCCCTAAAATAAATAAACCTAACACTAAAAAACCTAAACTACCCATTGCCCTGAAAAGGGCATTTGTATGGGCATTGCCCTTAAAAGGGCATTCAGCTCTTTTGCTGCCCTTAAAAGGGCATTTAGCTCTTTTAAGAAGTGCCCATCTCTAATCTAAATAAAACAAACCCCCCCTAAAATTTTTAAAAAAACCTAAGTGTAACCCCCAGTGTACGGCAGAGATCATACGAAGAGGATCCTCCACACTACATGGCTCCGCGGTCACCGATCTTCAGTTCCAGGGTCGCTGGTCCTCAGCTCCACAGTCATTGGTCTTTAGCTCCGCCCTCCACTCCCCGCCGGCTTGTTCCTAGAAGAAGAAAGAAGAGGTCACTGCTTGGAAGAAGACTTCACCACCTGAAACAGTATCTTCTCATACGGACTTCAAGAACCGTGAGTACCAACCTGGGGGTTAAACTTAGGTGTTTTTTTTTTTAATTTTGAGGGGTTTGTTTTATTTAGATTAGGGATAGGCACTTCTTCAAAGAGCTAAATGCCTTTTTAAGGGGAGCAAAAGAGTTGAATGCCCTTTTAAGGGCAATGCCCATACAAATTTTCAGGGCAATGGGTAGCTTAGGTTTTTTAGTGTTAGGTTTATTTATTTTGGGGGGTTTATTGGGTGGTGGGTTTTACTGTTGGGGGGACTTAGAGTTTTTTGTAACTGCAAAAGAGCTGTTTAACTTAGGGCAATGCCCTGCACAAAGTCTTTTTAAGGGTATTGGTAGTATAGCATTAGATTGGGGGAGTAATTTGGGGGGTTATTTTTAAAGGGATTAGGTTTAATTTTTTTATTTTTGATAATTTGTTTATTATTTTCTGTAATATTAGATATTTTATTTTCTGTAAATTTAGCTTAATTTAAACATAGTTTTTGAATTTGAAGTAATGTTAGGTTTTTTTATTTTAATAGTTAGTAACTTTAGTATTTTTTAATTTTGGTAATTTGGGTTAATTTAGGGGGTGTTAAGTTAGGGGGCTTAGTAATTTAATTATTTATTTGCGTTGTGGGGGTGTTGGCTTAGGGGTTAATAGTTTTAATAGGTAGTTTGCGATGTGGGTTAATGGCGGTTTAGGGGTTAATAGTTTTAATATGGACTTGCAATGTGGGTTAATGGCGGATTAGGGGTTAATACATTAGGTAGTTTGCCATCCCTATATCCGCCAATCCCAAAATTACAAACTACCTAATGTATTAACCCCTAAAATAAATAAACCTAACACTAAAAAACCTAAACTACCCATTGCCCTGAAAAGGGCATTTGTATGGGCATTGCCCTTAAAAGGGCATTCAGCTCTTTTGCTGCCCTTAAAAGGGCATTTAGCTCTTTTAAGAAGTGCCCATCTCTAATCTAAATAAAACAAACCCCCCTAAAATTTTTAAAAAAACCTAAGTGTAACCCCCAGTGTACGGCAGAGATCATACGAAGAGGATCCTCCACACTACATGGCTCCGCGGTCACCGATCTTCAGTTCCAGGGTCGCTGGTCCTCAGCTCCACAGTCATTGGTCTTTAGCTCCGCCCTCCACTCCCCGCCGGCTTGTTCCTAGAAGAAGAAAGAAGAGGTCACTGCTTGGAAGAAGACTTCACCACCTGAAACAGTATCTTCTCATACGGACTTCAAGAACCGTGAGTACCAACCTGGGGGTTAAACTTAGGTGTTTTTTTTTTTAATTTTGAGGGGTTTGTTTTATTTAGATTAGGGATAGGCACTTCTTCAAAGAGCTAAATGCCTTTTTAAGGGGAGCAAAAGAGTTGAATGCCCTTTTAAGGGCAATGCCCATACAAATTTTCAGGGCAATGGGTAGCTTAGGTTTTTTAGTGTTAGGTTTATTTATTTTGGGGGGTTTATTGGGTGGTGGGCTTTACTGTTGGGGGGACTTAGAGTTTTTTGTAACTGCAAAAGAGCTGTTTAACTTAGGGCAATGCCCTGCACAAAGTCTTTTTAAGGGTATTGGTAGTATAGCATTAGATTGGGGGAGTAATTTGGGGGGTTATTTTTAAAGGGATTAGGTTTAATTTTTTTATTTTTGATAATTTGTTTATTATTTTCTGTAATATTAGATATTTTATTTTCTGTAAATTTAGCTTAATTTAAACATAGTTTTTGAATTTGAAGTAATGTTAGGTTTTTTTATTTTAATAGTTAGTAACTTTAGTATTTTTTAATTTTGGTAATTTGGGTTAATTTAGGGGGTGTTAAGTTAGGGGGCTTAGTAATTTAATTATTTATTTGCGTTGTGGGGGTGTTGGTTTAGGGGTTAATAGTTTTAATAGGTAGTTTGCAATGTGGGTTAATGGCGGTTTAGGGGTTAATAGTTTTAATATGGAATTGCAATGTGGGTTAATGGCGGATTAGGGGTTAATACATTAGGTAGTTTGCCATTTTGGGGTTGGCGGATTTATGGGTTAATAATTTAATTATTACTTGCGACGTGGGTTTAATGGTGGATATAGGGGTTAATAATGTAATTATTACTTGTGATGTGGATTTGATGGCAGATATAGGGGTTATTAGTTTAATTAGGCATATTGCGTTGTGGGGGGGTTGTCGGTTTCGGTGTTAATACTTTTATTAGTTCCGATGTGGGTTTGATGGCAGATATAGGGATTTTACGTGTCGGGATTATTTTTGGGAGGCGTATTAGACTTTTACGAGAGATTTGATATATATTTTATTTTTCTTAGGCGCCAGCAGTTTCTAAAGTGCCGTAAGTCACTAGCGACTCCAGAAATTTGTATTTACATACAATTCTGGACATCGCTAGTTTATCCGACTTACGGCACTTTATGAACTGCCGGCACCCTATATGTGCGAGGTGAAATTATGGGCGGCGTGAGTTTCAGAGCTTGCGCTGAAGCCTGCGCCGTATATGTAATCACGCACCCTATATAAACAGCATATTGATATAAGAGTAAAGATTTACCACTCTAGACCTACTAAGTGATGTTTTGCCAAACTCAGCTAGAAATTTTTAAATATTTTATAAATACTGGTTAAAACATTTTAGCTATAACCTTGTGTATAACAAATCTGCTATCACTCTTAATTGAAAATGCATTTCCATGCATGCACTATAAACAACATATTGATATAACTGTAAAGTTTTTACATCTCTAGACCTTATAAATGATGTTTTGCCAAACACAGATAGAAATGTATCAATATTTTACAAATACTGGTGCAAACATTTTAGCTATAAATAGGTAGAAATTGTTTATAATCATTCTGTTATGTCTCTTAATTGAAAATGCATTTTATGTATTTTATTTTTTATTCCTAACTAACTTTAAAATGCATAAACAGATACATTTGATTTGTAGTAATTGAGATGACAAAATATTTATACTAATCGGACAAATGGATATCCATAAGTTATATACGGTAAAAGTACATATGTGGATAATTAATGTGCAAATTTCAAATAAACTCTGAACCATTATAAGATTTATATTTTATGTATAAAAAGTCTGCTTACTTGATAAAAAAAAGCAACTATGTAATGTCAGTTACAAGCATAGATTATCATAAATTATTCTGGGGAATTAATCAGGTCACAATTTACATAATGGAAATACTGTAGCATTGCAATAAAGGTAACTAATATTGGATACACTTGAACGCTTTTGGGATACAGATTCCTTTGTCAGGTCCTGAAAGCTTGCAACTGTATCCACTATTAGTTAGCTATTAACTGGTAACCTGTTCATTGCTTTTGTTATTTCCTTACAAAATTATTTTTTACTTTCTTTGAATACATTGGCTAACATAGTACTGTCCTTTTTTGCAATAAAGGTAACACAATAGAATATAAAAAGAGTAAGCATAGAAAATATCCAAAATGCATCTAGAAGCCATTACATTCTTGTAATGTAGTGTAGGGGTTTCTTTTGATCCTCCCACCTTCCCCCTCTAAGTGCTTACTTTTTTCTATAAAGTGGAGTCCCTTTCCAACCCAACATTTTTATTTATCATAGGACCCCCTCCCTGCCTCTCTGTTCATAACTATTTTGTAGTGTAGTGAACCCTGTTCTGTCTCCCCCTTGTTCTCTGAGTCACCCCCCCCACCTACCTCTGTCCTTCCCTACCACTGCTCCTATTTGGCACCAATGGAGGATCGTTACAGATAGTAACACAGACAATGTCACTCTCTGTAATGATCAGCTATCTAGTTTCACTTGACCTTAATCTTCCCTTCACCCCCACATCCATTCACTCTCTTCATCCTGCTGCAATTACCTACACAATATTTCTAAAATTCATTCATTCCTGAAAGCTGACACCACTAAGCAACTAATCCACTACCTTGTACTTTCCCGACTCGACTACAGCGATACAGCTTTTATCTCTCCCACCTCTCCCTCCTTCAATTCATCCTAAATGCCTCTGCCAGGCTAATCCACCTTTCTCATTGCTCTGTATCTGCTGCATCTCTCTATGAGTCCCTTCACTGGCTCCCCATTCACAGCAGAATTAAATTCAAAATTCTCACCCTGACCTACAAAGCCCTTACCAATGAGACCCACCACCATCTGTCCTCATTAGTTTCCATTAGTTCACTATCCAAAGACTTACTAGAAATTGCAGAGGACAAATTTAGTTGTATTCCTCTGTCTGTCTGTCTATGAAAAAATATCAGTTGTTTCAAAATTCCCCTTACTCAAGACTTTACCTTTTTTAAGGTGAGAAACATAATTTGGAGATGAATAAAATCATTGTTTTAGAAACCAAAATGACAACCATCCAAAGTTTAAACTTTTCATCCTATAGAATGGTTTCTAAAGTATATTATTTATTTAATTTGAATATACTGTATATTATATATATACATTCAAAAAATGAAACACATTTAAACACATTCATTTGTTCGTTTCGACTTTCGAATGTTTGTAAAACATTCTAATACTCCTTTCATGTATTCGAATTATGCAATATGCAAATTCTAAAAATTAGAATTTATATAATTGTAATAGTACTTCTAATGCTTTCTTTAAATGTAATATTGAAATGATGCAATATTCGAATTAGAAAAATTAGAATTTATATATTTGTAATAGTATTTCTAATGCTTTATTAAAGTGTAATATTCAAATTATGAGCATCAAGACACTGTGAGTGTATCCATTCTTGGGAGGATATATATGTATATATATATATATATATATATATATATATATATATATATATATATATATATATATATATATATATATATATATATATACAGTAAATATATATAATCATCACAAAAAGTTCACTGTCTAGATCTTTATGCAGCCATACTTTAATGCATGTAACATTTTGGGATATTGCCCCATGTCGTCAGACATCAAGATGACGACCTGTTATCTTGACCTCTAACAATGGAGATGATACTACAAAGCTTTACATGCAATAAAGTGTAACGTTTGCATAAAGACCCGGAGTGTATTCTCTTTTGTGATGATTATATGAAGTTTTGTGTTGCACCCTGGGTGTTTGATTAACTTGCGAATCTAGCCTTTTGGATGTTTAATAGATAGATAGATAGATAGATAGATAGATAGATAGATAGATAGATAGATAGATAGATAGATAGATAGATAGAGTCAATAACAATGTAAAGTACATCTGGAAAATAAATATTTGAGCACCAATAAACTCACCTAACATGTGCACTTTAAAGCTTGTTGCCTAGTTATATGCATCCAAGTGAGTACAGGCTATTCTGTGTGTTTTCCTATGTGATTTTTTTCTTATTGGGCTTTGCACCCAAAGCTTGACTGGAGGTAACTTCCTAAGCCACTAATTGCAAGCACAACTGTCTGTGAGTGCTAAGCAACCAGGGCTGTGAGTTTTGCCAATTGACATGTATACCTAGTTTGAGAGTACAGCCTACGTCTGTGTTTTGTATGTGTCTAGGAGAGATTACCAGTAGCAGTGAAACCCTTGTGTGTTCTCAGTGAGGTTAATTGAGAACTAGTTTGTGTGGCTGCAGGTTAGGAGAGACCTGGGAGCAGTTTCTGGGCTTATTACAATTTCACCATATGCACTAACAAACTTTTAGTCTAGCTGTGCAGATACAAGTGAACTCTGGGTATTCTGTGTGTTGTGTTTGATATCTTTATACAATTTATCCCATTGGGGTTTGCACCCAAGCTTGTCTGACCTTAACTTCCTGAGTCACTAATTGCAAGCACAATTGTCTGTGAGTGCTCATAAACACTCAGGGCTGTGATTTGTTTGAGTTGACATGGAATATGTACACACTCTGGTTTGAAAGAGCAGTCTCCTAGAATAATGCACCGGAGACAGGAGAGTAGGAGGGGTCCCTGGTACAAGTATGGGTGTATGTATATATGAGTGTGAGTTTGTGTATTTGTTTAGAGTGAGTAACAATGAGTCTTACCATTAGTAATTACCAATGGTAGAATTTGCTTATTTTCACTGATCATCACTTGACTTGTGTGGTATATTGATGTATAAAAACTAGACATGTGTGTGGGCAAAAAATGTGTTTTGTTCAAAAGATTTGGTCCAGGTTTTTTAGTTCTGCTGAATTCCATCCATACAAGCATACGGTTTGGACTAATATTGGATACAGCTAATAATAGAGAATTAATATTAACAACAATCTTACATTATAGTATTCAAATAATTAAAAGAACCTATATTTTCAATGTTAAAAGAACATACAACTCCTGTGTGACTAAAATCCAGAATTTAGTGTTTGACCATCTGTACCAAACATCCTTTATTAGTAAGACTTTGGCAGGATTAGATAGGGAACAATGGAAAAATTAATAGTAAGACTCCCTTTACATTATTACAAACAAAGGGCTTATTAACCAAACAATATAACTTCTTCCTCTCATTCCTGTTCTTTTCTTGGTGCCAAATGGCATAAACGCATGAACAAATTGATTTTGTTAAGCAATCAGGAAAATTCGGACAAATTTGCATCTGACTGAAATCCTTATGCTCATCTCTAATGAAAACAAAAATATTAGCTCCCGCCAGACAAGGGGTTTATTTTGGACTATATTATAAGAATGGGGGTTTCAAAATAATTTCTAAAGTTAAAAGGGGTCAATTTTTTTTAAGAAGCTCTGTGCCAGAATTTTTTTTTTAAAAGAATGAGAAGTAATTTGAAAAGCCTCTTACAATCACATTCAATATAATTTTTTCAGGTCCCTTTAACTGCCATATTTTACTTACTAAATTATAATATCTCTCTGTATAACAAGTTGCTGTCACTTTTATTTATTTAGATCTGTCTTCCATAACTATTTGCATTAAGTACTCTAATGAGTATCATTAATAAATAAAATTAGTAATACTCATGATACTATACTGGATTCTAATTTGAAAAGTCTATCTATAATAAATGTTAGCTGCCTATTATAAGCAGTTATTAGGCTCATATTTTACAGCTATCCATGATAAGTTTAGAATATGTGAACAATGGGCAATGCAGCTGCACTTCATAAAGTATTCCTATATAATATACGTTGCATATTTATACAGATTGTCTTGCAATATCACATTCATCTAACTTTGACAGTTCTGGTCTCTTTATTTAACAATCCTTAATGATATTAATAGATTTTTCATTTAACAAGAGACAAGCTGTTTTGATTAGGATACATACTACACCCTAGTTACCATAAATAAGGTGCATGTTAAGAGCGGCTATTTCAGTTCTACCCTTACTAATGGATCTTACAATAAATCAATTTACAGTTAGACAATTCTTACTAGTATTTTTTGTGAATGTAGCTGAAAATCATTAAAGGGACAGTTGCAACATTCTATTTTAAAGGGACATTAAACACTAAATAATTTCTAGATAGAACAATTTATTCAGAACAAATATTAGCCTGAGAATAATATCCAGATTTATTTGTTTTTTAAAATGTAATTACTTTTTAAATAGGCTCCGAAAAGCAATAGGCACTTTCATGTTGTGACCTACCTCTATAAATACAATTATTCTACAAAATTTAATTTTTACACCCTCCCTCCAACTGCTAATCTATATGTTACAAAACCAGTCTCAAAGCATTTGTTCCAAGTATAAAAATATACCAATGTCCTAGTTTTCACCAAGCTGTCTATAGAAAGGAGTGCAGAGAATTGTTAGTCATCTAGCTGTAGGCATGCAATATGTTAAATGTCTGTGAGTTTGAACACCAGTCAGCATAGGGCACCTTCATCAAGGAGAAAGAGATTCTATATCACCATATCATAGTAAATTAAAGAGTTGGGAGTAGCACAAAAACTATACAATGTCACATACAAAAATGAAGACAATATTTTGTGGTTCAAAAAATTCTGACTTTATAAAAATATAGTCAATTGTAATCTGAGCATAAAATAATATAATGTCATCAGACTCTTAATTGCATCAAGTTTTTTTGTGTCTGAACCATTCAATCAATCACATTTACTTTCTTCTCATTTTATCCTTTGTTGAAAAGCATAGGAAGGCTCAGGAGTAGCAAAGGTTTTCAGAGAGCTAGTTGGTAAATTGGTGCAGATAAGCCTCTTTTCATTGACTAATCGGATGTGTTGAGCTAGCTTCCAGTAGCGCATTGTTGTCTGGGGGTTAAATACATAGTATTAATAGTAATAAAACATTCTTACACATTATACCATTTTTTGGCACTTTGATGGAAAAGCAGGTAAAATAAAGTGCAATACAAATGTGCTTTTTCTGTGCACAAGTAAATATTTTATGTGAAATTACATTTTGAGTTTAAACAGATAGTAAAATCAGAATTAAGCTTTAATTGATTTAATAGAGCATAGCATTTTAAACAACTTACCAATTTATTTTTATTATCAATTTTGTTTAGTTCTCTTGGTGTCTTTATTTATTTTGAGCTCTGCAGCATGCACATATTTTTATCCACCTGGCTGCAGTTTTTGCATATTTATAACAATGTTATAGATTGTTGCAAATATTGCTGCCATAGACTACTAAAGGTATGTGCAACTTCCTAAGCTCCAGTCATCCTACCTAGGTTTGCTCTTCAACAAAGAATAATAAGAGAATAAAACACATTTAATAATAGATAATATTAACTTGGAATGTTGTTTAAACTTGTTAACACTTTCTGAATCATGAATGATTACTTTTGATTTTATTGTCCCTTTAATGTCTTTTACTCTGCATTTTCTTTCACCAATTATTTGGAGTTAGGAATCATTCTCGTTCGGAAAAATGAGCAGTGTGTGTACATGCTTGATTAAGTGTTGATATGTGTGCTTGTGTACATGCATTTGTTTGTATGAGTTACACAGTCTTTAGGGTATGTAACACCCATTAAAAAAAAAATTGAAATGCACTTTTTTAGATGGAGAAAAGAATGAAAGTTTATCAACTATAGTTCTAAAAATTATATAATTTAGCTGAATATTTTCTAGATGAAAATGGCATCACATATAATAATATGAACTAATATGAACTTATCTAATTAATAGACTTCAAAGGATGAGTGTTACAGGATTTGTAATTTATTTTTGAGCATACAGCGGTTATGTCGTATAATGTTCCTTAGACCTCCTACGCATTGTGAGATAAAGACACCTACTGTTTATAATAAAAAAAATCAAGAAAACACATGAAACAGTCTCAGTAAAAACAAACAAAAAACAAACAAAAAAAAACATGATGTAGACCCCACATCACAAACTACCCCACTACACTATTAACCCCTAAACTGTCACAACTCCATAACAAAATATCCCATGACACTATTAAAACCTAAACCACCACACCCCAACATCGCAAACTACCCCACTACACTATTAACCCCTAAACCACTACACCTCCACTTTGCAAAATACCACACTATGCTATTAACCCCTAAACCACCACAACTCCATTGCAAAATACCCCACTACAGTATTAACCTCTAAACCCCCACAACCCCCACTGCAAAATACAGACTAACATCTAAACCACATAACCAGCTAATCCCCTAATTTTACACCCCTAAGTTATTCCCCCTCAAAAAATAATCTTACCTGAAAAAAACCTAACCTTACCTTAAAAAACCATAGCAGTTCATTAAAAAAACTACTATTACAGAAAATAAAAAAACTACCATTACAAAAAAAAATAATACCAAAAATAAAAAAAAACAGTTATGGCTATTCTAAAACTAAAGCCCCACTTAAAAAGAAAACAACCCAAAATAAAAAAACTATACTAACACTAAACAAAACTATAGCAATAGCCCTTAAAATGGCTTTTTGTACTAAAATGATTTAGCTCTTTTTAACTAACCCATTCTAAAAGTAACCCCCCATCCCCACCCAAAAAAGTCTGTCTAAAAAAAACTATTCTAAAATTTGCCATGAAATTTGGTTGGGCATTGCCTTTAGAAGGGCATTTAGCTTTTTTTCTGCTGAAAACATCTTATCGCTAAAACTCGAAGATTGTACTCACCAAAATCGATTCTGACTCCTATGTGAAGGTGGCTCTCCATCTTCATCCTGGCGGCGGTCCGTCTTCATCCTGAAGGCGGTGGTCCATCTTCATTCCAGCAGGACGAAGATAAAATGAAAACTGTGAAATACCTCTCACGAAGATGGAATTCCATTTGAAATCTTGTATATGATTATGACAGTACAGAAAATGACAATCACATCAATGTGGGTGTGAATTACAAAAAGGGAATTGCTACATGCCATTTCTTGATGTTGCTGTGATTCCATAACGTCCCGGATTACTTGAAAATATGTCACAAAGGCTAGTTCATTACATTGTCAAGTGCCTTCAGGTGTCAAATTCTAAAAGTGTAGAATGGCCTTGAAAGCCTGTTGAAAAATATCATGAAAATGGATTGTAATTGAAGAGAACCTTTTGCTTCTATTTATAGTGCTTTTTCATAAATCCCAAAATTTATTGTCAGCTCTGAGAAAGACCCAAGAATCCAAGCATAGTGATTGCCCTGAAAAAAGCCCTTTTTTAAAAAAAAAAAAAAAAACATTTAAAAACAAAGTGGCCGATAGATTGGAATCGGCCACACAATGCGAAAATCATTTAAAAATTCAACAATTACCACAAAACTCTCATATCGGAAACTTTTTAACTGTTCACACTACCAGTCTTAACATAAAAACAATAAAGAGAACATAAAACCATTATTTAACAACAACATAACTTTATTTATACATGTACAATATAGTATTATTTTAATAATCCCAGACTGGTGCTAAGGGTGAGAAGAGGAAGTTGGTGTGAAGTTATAACAGAGGACTTTATAAAAGAGACAATTACAGATACAAATATTAAGAAAATAATAAGTGGACAATTAAAAATGATGTAAGGTCATCTTCAAAGTGTCACAAATCAATAGCTAATTTAGGCAATTTGCAGCATTTTGAAGAAAACCTATATTACTTATTTTTATTTTTTTTTACCTCTCTAGGGAGCATGGGATAAGCACAATTTTTATATAAAAAGCAAGAAATGTTTAGGGCTAGATTACAAGTAGAGTGCAAACAATTTTCCGAGGGTTTTCGAGATCAGTTGTACTCCGTTTAAATTGCGCTGACATTACAAGTTGAGCGCAATTGCGATTTCCGCAAAAATCATTACTTCGATTTCAGAGCTGTGTTTAACTGTTTTGTGAAAATAAAAAGTGTCACAAAACACATGAAAAATACATTACAAAGTACACTTACACTTATAAATACACTGGTAAAAGGTTATGTTCAGAGCGCCTCAATTAAGGCCAGGTGAATAAGAATCTCAATAAGTTGTAGTGTATTAAACACAATAAGGTGTGAATTTATCTGCAATTGTACAGTTTATTACAAAGAATTAATACAATAACTGATATTAAAAATTGTAGATCCACAATGTACAATAAAGAGTTCTATAAAAAATAATAAAAACAAGCGTGTTGGTAAGCTAATGATGGAGAAGATCATCCAAATAGTTGATCTTGGTAGTCAACCTTGATTTTAAAATTCTTAAACAAATCTATTACAGACCTCGCTGAGTGAGTGCTGGAGTAAGTTGTCTTATGTTATAAAATGCTGTCATGTACAGTGAGTAGAATGTATAACCGTGGGCTGTGTGGGTCCGGGGTGTGCAATGACAGTGAGAAATTCAAAAACAATATCAAAAACAATATACAAGTCCAACTGTTATCAAGTCCAACTTCGTGGAATATCAACTGTGAATGAACTACAGATGAACTTCTATGTGTTCCAAATGGTACTAGGTATCAACCTCAAGTGGCATATGAATATCCAAAGGTGAATTAGAAAATTGTAAAAATGAAAACCAAAACCAAAATAATATTGTGGATAACAGATCATTTTTGAAAAACCTTAAGCTTAAAAGTTTATCTATGTTATTACTTATGTAGATGTCTAAACATAAGCCGTTTTCATTGGATATGACATCATATCCGTGTTGTTGCTATTGGTTCTTGGTTTGTTTACCTCTAAGGGAACCATGTCTGTTTGTTGTGACTCACTCATCTTTGATTCTGATCTCACATCCTGTCTGTGCTGATTGGTATAGGCTGTCTTTACAGTCCATATTTTAACAGCTGATCATTATGTTTACGATACATGGCTCTTCAAACATGCCTATGGATGAAAACAATATAGTCTTATTGTGGCTATTAGAACAAGCCTGGAGATCATACATAATAGAAAACGATGTAGTCTTATTGTGGCTATTAGAACACGCCTGGAGATCATACATAATTTAAAGCAGTGTTCTCCTGTTATTTCTTATTCTCGGCTATTAAAATGAGCCTGTCAAATATTATTATTATTATTATTGTTATTATTAATTCGAGCGATGACATCTTGCCATCTACAATTGTCATTCATAGCTGTATGTACAAAACCTATGAGTCACACTTTAAAGCCATATCGTTCTGTTGTTTGCAATATGCTGTTATTGTACTAAGCTTATAAATCAAGTGTTTTTCAAGCGACGCTTTCTTAATGACATATTAGATTAGTATTAAAATGTTCTGACAAGCTTGTGTGCAAGCCTATTGGGCAAGTCTAACATTAAGTTGATTTGCAATAATGGTGGAATTAATCTATATTGTGTCCTCAGGTTGTGAGCTGTTATATTATTTATGGATGGGTTTAGAATAAAGGGGTGCATGAGATTGCTAAATTGATGATGATGATGATGATGATGGGATATATTACTCAATGAATCAGGTGAAGCGAGACAAGAGCTAGATTAATTGTAAGTTTCTATGGTGTTGGCTCAATGATACAAATTAATTAATTGCAGGTTTTTACAATGTTAACTCAATATTGTAAGTGGAGCCAAGAGCTAGATGCATTGCAAATTTCTATAGCTTATTTTTAATAATCTCACAGCTATAGCATGAGTCTAGAGCTAAATGGCTGCTAATATTAACTATTTAAATTGTTTGTTAGAGTTGTGTTTGGGTATATTTGTATGGACTCGAAATTAACTTAGAACTGCGAATAGTCTGAATCATGACTGATCCATACGTTGGTCCATAACATAATGTATGGCATAGTCTAGGGTGATTATATGGTCGATGATCTCTCTCTTATGGATGAGTGTATAACTGCAGTTATTGTGTGTAGTCTATGATAAGAGGTGATTCCTGATTTATATATATTTTAAAGTTTTAGTGCTCCAACCTATATAAGACATAATTATCCTCTAGAACATTAAGAACTCTACTAATTGAATTGCTGGACTGAGTGTTGAAATCCTTGAAGTTCTCATTTAGTGTGTGATATCTTAATTAGCATTGTCCTTCATCTATTAAGTATGGGAGGTGACCTATTTTACGATAAAAAGGAGGAGACTTAGTGTAAGATTGTTTGTTATTTGGACTTTGTAGTGGACTATTTTATATATATATATATATATATATATATATATATATATATATATATAGTTAAAAGGATTAATTAAATCTACAATATGTGTATATAATTAGGAAGAGGCTTGTATTGTTCATTCAAAACATCTATCCTAACCAACATTGCAACTATATTGTTTGACCATAACCTGGACTTAGATCTATGACTAATATCAGAAGTTAAGGGAGGGCTAGTTTGTCCATGATGGTTAATTGATGGTTGGAGAAAATGGCATTGGATGGGAATATGGTTCATTATGTCATGTTGTCTTTACATAAAGAGGGATGTTGATGAAAGCTATAAGAGCAAATAAGACATCTCTAGGGATCTGTTTTGGATCCTTTGGGAGGTTAGATGGGAATTAGATATTTCTGTTTTGTTGGCCTCTATAAGGATCTTTTTGGATCCTTGTTGTTGTCTTCATATGCTTGGTGGGAGACAAAATCCAATTCTATGTTAAAAAGCTGGGTTTGGAAAGGACAAATAGCATCTATATTTTCTATGCTCAGAAATTCTAAGAGGGATATAGGAGATCCTAAACACTTAACCTGAAAACTAGTAAGATAAAACATGTAGACGGTAAGTGTTTATAGATAGTCTCTTATTAGCTAGAAATGTCCTTAAAGATTTAGAAGATGGATGAGATCTTCCTTATTATTAAAACCCTTCGGGTGTAGATAGTCTAGTTGGAAGATTCATTTTGACTATGATGTTATAAGTTTTCTTTCAAAGACGCCACCCCTCCAGTTCTTTCTGACCTTCTGTATGCAGATAAAGCTTAGGTCTTTTATATTGCCCTGATGTTTTGTAGTAAAATGTTTATATAGGACTGTGTCTGTGTTCAATTTTTCTATAAGCAGTATGTGTTCTTGTATCCTGTCTTTTAGAAGTCTCAAGGTTTGTCCGACATACTGAAGTCCACAAGTGCATTCTATCAGATATATGACCCCTTTGTCTTTGCATCTTCTAAGGTCTTGGATATTATGTTCTTCTTTGGTATGTTTGGAGTGAAATGTATCTGTTTTTTTGCCACGATTACAAGCTTTGCAGCTTGGGCAAGGGAAAAAAAAACTTAAATTCTTTTCCCACAGACATTATTAGTTTCTGGCTTCTTGATCTTTTGTATACTCGGTGCCAGTCTATTCCTTAAATTGTTTGTTTTTCTATAGATAAACCTTGGTCGTGAGGGTAGTTTGTCTCCAAGGATGTCATCTTCTTAGAGACCAATATTTTTTGAATATTCCTTCTATGATGTGTCTATTGCTAATAATTTCTGTTATCATTGAATTTTTTAGTGTTCCTTCTTCTTTCTCCGGTCTCTTACGATCTTTGAATTTCAATAGCTCTTTCCTTTCTGTCCCTCTTACTTCCTCTATTTTGAGATATAGTAGGTCTTCATTGTAACCTCTTTCAATGAACTTTTCTTTAAGGAGTAACATTTGTTCCTCCCATTTGTCTAAATTTGAACAGTTCTTCCGAATCCTTAGGAGTTGTCCTTTCGGGATGTTGTCCTTCCATTTCTTGTGGTGACAGCTCAAATTATGGATGTAGTTGTTGCTGTCAACTTCTTTAAAGTATGTGGATGTTTCCCATTTGCCATCCTTGACTTGTATCTTTAAATCCAGAAATGTGATAGGCTCCATTCATGTGTGAACTTCAAATTGGAAGTTTTTATTCATCACATCTATTGTATATTCGAGATCTTCCATGGACCCCTTCCAAATGATTAAAATATCATCTATATATCAATGGTATAGGACCAGGTCCGCACTGGCTGGGCATGATTCCCAAAATATTTCCTCCCATTTGCCCATATAGATGTTGGCATAGCTTGGTGCCTATCTGGTCCCCATTGCCATACCACAGATTTGTTTGTAGTACTTTCCTTCATTACAGAAGTAATTGTGGGTTAGAATATACTCTATACTGTCCAATATGAAGTCACTTTGTTCTTTAAGGACTTCTGGATCATTCCTCAGAAACCAATTTATAGCTTCCAGTCCTTCTCTGTGTGGGATACTAGTATATAGTGATGTCACGTTGCTAGTATATAGCCTTCTTCCCAAGAAATATTGCGCAGTATTTGCATAGAATCTCTTAAGAACGAAGGTAATTGTCTGACGTACTTTTGCAGGTTCTTATCAACATATTCTGAGAGATTGCTGGTTAGTGATCCTATCCCAGATATGATCGGTCTACCCGGTTGATTATGGAGTGTTTTGTGTATTTTTGGCAAATTATATAATACTGGAGTGATTGGATACTTTACATCAATATATCTGAATTCTTTTTCATTCAGCACTCCCAGTGTTTTTGCCTTTCCCAGTAGGCTTTGAAGCTCTTTCTGGAAATTCTCCACAGGATTATTCAGAAGTCTCTGATATGTAGTCTGATTGCTTAGCATGCAGTCATTCTCTCTGATGTAGTCCTCTTTGTTAAGAATCACAATCCCTCCACCTTTGTTAGCCGGTCTAATTATCAGCTTATTATTGTTCTCAGGCTTCTTGATGGTCTCCATTTGTGTTTTTGACATATTGGCCTAGATTTGGAGTTTGGCGGTAAAAGGGCTGTTAACGCTCCGCGGGCTTTTTTCTGGCCGCACCATAAAATTAACTCTGGTATCGAGAGTTCAAACAAATGCTGCGTTAGGCTCCAAAAAAGGAGCGTAGAGCATTTGTACCGCAAATGCAACTCTCGATACCAGAGTTGCTTACGGACGCGGCCAGCCTCAAAAACGTGCTCGTGCACGATTCTCCCATAGGAAACAATGGAACTGTTTGAGCTGAAAAAAAACCTAACACCTGCAAAAAAGCAGCGTTCAGCTCCTAACGCAGCCCCATTGTTTCCTATGGGGAAACACTTCCTACGTCTGCACCTAACACTCTAACATGTACCCCGAGTCTAAACACCCCTAACCTTACACTTATTAACCCCTAATCTGCCGCCCCCGCTATCGCTGACCCATGCATTTTTTTTTTAAACCCTAATCTGCCGCTCCGTAAACCGCCGCAACCTACGTTATCCCTATGTACCCCTAATCTGCTGCCCCTAACACCGCCGACCCCTATGTTATATTTATTAACCCCTAATCTGCCCCCCACAACGTCGCCGACACCTGCCTACACTTATTAACCCCTAATCTGCCGAGCGGACCTGAGCGCTACTATAATAAAGTTATTAACCCCAATCCGCCTCACTAACCCTATCATAAATAGTATTAACCCCTAATCTGCCCTCCCTAACATCGCCGACACCTAACTTCAATTATTAACCCCTAATCTGACGACCGGAGCTCACCGCTATTCTAATAAATGTATTAACCCCTAAAGCTAAGTCTAACCCTAACACTAACACCCCCCTAACTTAAATATAATTTACATCTAACGAAATAAATTAACTCTTATTAAATAAATTATTCCTATTTAAAGCTTACCTGTAAAATAAATCCTAATATAGCTACAATATAAATTATAATTATATTATAGCTATTTTAGGATTAATATTTATTTTACAGGCAACTTTGTAATTATTTTAACCAGGTACAATAGCTATTAAATAGTTAAGAACTATTTAATAGTTACCTAGTTAAAATAATAAAAAATTTACCTGTAAAATAAATCCTAACCTAAGATATAATTAAACCTAACACTACCCTATCAATAAAATAATTAAATAAACTACCTACAATTACCTACAATTAAACCTAACACTACACTATCAATAAATACATTAAACACAATTCCTACAAATAAATACAATTAAATAAACTAACTAAAGTACAAAAAATAAAAAAGAACTAAGTTACAAAAAATAAAAAAATATTTACAAACATAAGAAAAATATTACAACAATTTTAAACTAATTACACCTACTCTAAGCCCCCTAATAAAATAACAAAGACCCCCAAAATAAAAAATTCCCTACCCTATTCTAAATAAAAAAAGTTACAAGCTCTTTTACCTTACCAGCCCTGAACAGGGCCCTTTGCGGGGCATGCCCCAAGAATTTCAGCTTCTGTAAAAGAATAAATACAATACCCCCCCCCAACATTACAACCCACCACCCACATACCCCTAATCTAACCCAAACCCCCCTTAAATAAACCTAACACTAAGCCCCTGAAGATCTTCCTACCTTGTCTTCACCATCCAGGTTCACTGATCCGTCCTGAAGAGCTCCTCCGATGTCCTGATCCAAGCCCAAGCGGGGGGCTGAAGAGGTCCATGATCCGGTCAAAGTCTTCATCCAAGCGGGGCAGAAGAGGATCTTCCATCCGATTGAAGTCATCATCCAGGCGGCATCTTCTATGGTCTTCCATCCGGAGCGAAGCGGCAGGATCCTGAAGACCTCCAGCGCGGAACATCCATCCGGACCGACGACTGAATGACGAATGACTGTTCCTTTAAGGGACATCATCCAAGATGGCGTCCCGCGAATTCCGATTGGCTGATAGGATTCTATCAGCCAATCGGAATTAAGGTAGGAATTTTCTGATTGGCTGATGGAATCAGCCAATCAGAATCTAGTTCAATCCGATTGGCTGATCCAATCAGCCAATCAGATTGAGCTTGCATTCTATTGGCTGTTCCGATCAGCCAATAGAATGCGAGCTCAATCTGATTGGCTGATTGGATCAGCCAATCGGATTGAACTTGATTCTGATTGGCTGATTCCATCAGCCAATCAGAAAATTCCTACCTTAATTCCGATTGGCTGATAGAATCCTATCAGCCAATCGGAATTCGAGGGACGCCATCTTGGATGACGTCCCTTAAAGGAACAGTCATTCGTCGTTCAGTCGTCGGTCCGGATGGATGTTCCGCGCTGGAGGTCTTCAGGATCCTGCCGCTTCGCTCCGGATGGAAGACCATAGAAGATGCCGCCTGGATGATGACTTCAATCGGATGGAAGATCCTCTTCTGCCCCGCTTGGATGAAGACTTTGACCGGATCATGGACCTCTTCAGCCCCCCGCTTGGGCTTGGATCAGGACATCGGAGGAGCTCTTCAGGACGGATCAGTGAACCTGGATGGTGAAGACAAGGTAGGAAGATCTTCAGGGGCTTAGTGTTAGGTTTATTTAAGGGGGGTTTGGGTTAGATTAGGGGTATGTGGGTGGTGGGTTGTAATGTTGGGGGGGGGGTATTGTATTTATTCTTTTACAGGCAAAAGAGCTGAAATTCTTGGGGCATGCCCCGCAAAGGGCCCTGTTCAGGGCTGGTAAGGTAAAAGAGCTTTTACCTTTTTTAATTTAGAATAGGGTAGGGAATTTTTTTATTTTGGGGGGCTTTGTTATTTTATTAGGGGGCTTAGAGTAGGTGTAATTAGTTTAAAATTGTTGTAATATTTTTCTTATGTTTGTAAATATTTTTTTATTTTTTGTAACTTAGTTCTTTTTTATTTTTTGTACTTTAGATAGTTTATTTAATTGTATTTATTTGTAGGAATTGTGTTTAATTAATTTATTGATAGTGTAGTGTTAGGTTAATTGTAGGTAATTGTAGGTAGTTTATTTAATTATTTTATTGATAGGGTAGTGTTAGGTTTAATTATATCTTAGGTTAGGATTTATTTTACAGGTAATTTTGTTATTATTTTAACTAGGTAACTATTAAATAGTTCTTAACTATTTAATAGCTATTGCACCTGGTTAAAATAATTACAAAGTTGCCTGTAAAATAAATATTAATCCTAAAATAGCTACAATATAATTATAATTTATATTGTAGCTATATTAGGATTTATTTTACAGGTAAGTATTTAGCTTTAAATAGGAATCATTTATTTAATAAGAGTTAATTTATTTCGTTAGATGTAAATTATTTTTAAGTTAGGGGGGTGTTAGTGTTAGGGTTAGACTTAGCTTTAGGGGTTAATACATTTATTAGAATAGCGGTGAGCTCCGGTCCTCAGATTAGGGGTTAATAATTGAAGTTAGGTGTCGGCGATGTTAGGGAGGGCAGATTAGGGGTTAATACTATTTATTATAGGGTTAGTGAGGCGGGTTAGGGGTTAATAACTTTATTATAGTAGCGCTCAGGTCCGCTCGGCAGATTAGGGGTTAATAAGTGTAGGCAGGTGTCGGCGACGTTGAGGGGGGCAGATTAGGGGTTAATAAATATAATATAGGGGTCGGCGGTGTTAGGGGTAGCAGATTAGGGGTACATAGGGATAACGTAGGTGGCGGCGCTTTGCGGTCGGAAGATTAGGGGTTAATTATTTTAAGTAGCTGGCGGCGATGTTGTGGGGGGCAGGTTAGGGGTTAATAAATGTAATACAGGGGTTGGCGGGGTTAGGGGCAGCAGATTAGGGGTACATAAGTATAACGTAGGTGGCGGTCGGCAGATAAGGGGTTAAAAATTTTAATCGAGTGGCGGCGATGTGGGGGGAGCTCGGTTTAGGGGTACATAGGTAGTTTATGGGTGTTAGTGTACTTTAGGGTACAGTAGTTAAGAGCTTTATGAACCGGCGTTAGCCAGAAAGCTCTTAACTCCTGCTATTTTCAGGCGGCTGGAATTTTGTCGTTAGAGCTCTAACGCTCACTTCAGAAACGACTCTAAATACCGGCGTTAGAAAGATCCCATTGAAAAGATAGGATATGCAAATGGTGTAGGGGGATCTGCGGTATGGAAAAGTCGCGGCTGAAAAGTGAGCGTTAGACCCTTTAATCACTGACTCCAAATACCAGCGGGCGGCCAAAACCAGCGTTAGGAGCCTCTAACGCTGGTTTTGACGGCTACCGCCGAACTCCAAATCTAGGCCATTGTGTTTTACATTCTTTAATTTCTTTAGATTGATGTTCTTTATTTCATTACAAACCATAGTCTCAAATGTCTCTATCCCCTTCCCTTTATTATTTATTGGGTAAAAGGTGGACTTAGGTTTGAGATCTAAATGTACAAAAGGATCTTGTTTCATACTAATGCTATAGCTTCTAGGTGCCAATGTTTCCATTGGAGACCTCATAAAGAACCTTTTTAAGGTTAATTTCCTTATAATTTTTTTGTATTTACAAATGATTGGAATTTATCAAGGCTTCTTGATGAAGCAAATGAGAGGCCATATTTTAGTACTTCTCTTTCATTTTCCGTCAGTTCATGTGAACTCGGATTAAAGATTCCATCATTTCTTGTTTTTCCATTAGCAGTTGGAGATATGTCTTTTTTGTTGAGTTTATTTACTCTGATGCCTCCTCTCTTCCCTCTGTGGGTTTTCTTTTTGTATTTACTGGAGTGGTGTCCTCTAGTTCCATGTTCCTTTTTCTTATTTGGACTCTTTCTTTGTCTTTCACAACTGATTGATTCAGTTCTAAAAAAGATGAAGATGAAGGAGTCTGGACTAGGGAAGTTGTATCTATCCCTTGGTTTCTCATAGATGCAATCTTTTCTTTCTGTATCTGCTCTCTCCCTCTTTTTACATTGTTGTTGTTGTCCCTTCTCTGGTTTCTGTAGTTTTCCGACTCTTCAAATCGATTTTCATTAGTTCTTGGACTTGTCTATCTCTAATGTGGTGTCTCATAGGCCTCTCTTTCTGATTTTCTGTCATATCCATTATATTGAGCCCTTGTTTCATTATACCCATATCTTGAAGAATAGTTGTTCCTTTCATCTAGTCTTCTTTTTGAATATTGGTGATATTCTCTTCTATAGTTATCATGAGTGTAGTAGTCGCCATCTTCAAGATTTCTACCTCTGTCTTGGTTCCCATAGTATCTTTCTCTATGTCTCATATTGTTTTCTTGACCTCTGTGGGTTCTATTATAACTGGATTCCCATCTATAATGTGGTTTCTTCCAGGTCTCGTTGTGTTGGTCATTATTCTCTTCTTCACCCCATGTTCTATTACTACGATAATTATCTCTGTGTGAATGGTAGTTATAATTCTCATTTGATCTGTATTGGGGATGTGTCTTATTTGAAAACTGTGGATTAATATTTTGTCTTCTAAAGGTTTTTCTATGTGTATGATATGCAGGATGGTTTCTAGTTTTGTATGTTACTTTTGTCCATCACTCGGGGTTCTCACTCTCATTTCCTATATTATTCTCAGTTGTAATCTCTTGGTTTGGGTTTTCTGTTTCTGTTACTACAGTGCTTTCATTATTCTTTGTGTCTAGCTCTCTTGAGTTTTCTAGTCTTTTTCAAGATTACGTCCTCCTTAATGTTTGTCACTCTTTTAATAGACCACCTCTCTTTTGCTCTCTCTCTCTCCCCCTCTCTTTTGCTCTCTCTCCCCCTCTCTATTGTTCTTTCTCCCGCTCTCTTTTGCTCTCTCTCTCTCCCCCTCTCTTTTGCTCTCTCTCCCCTCTCTTTTGCTCCCTCTCCTCCTCTTTTTTGCTTTCTCTCTCTCTTCCCCTCTATTTTGCTCTCTCTCTCCCCCCTTTCTTTTGCTCTCTCTCCCCCTCTCTTTTGCTCTCTCTCTCTCCCCTATATTTTGCTCTCTTTGTCCCCTCTATTTTGCTCTCGCTCTCCCCTCTCTTTTGCTCTCTCTCTCCCTCTATTTTGCTCTCTCTGCTCTCTATTTTGCTCTCTCTCTCCCCCCCTCTCTTTTGCTATCTCTGCCCCCTCTCTTTTGCTCTCTCTCCCCCTCTCTTTTGCTTTCTCTCTCTCTCCCCTCTCTTTTGCTCTCTCTCCCCCCTCTCTTTTGCTCTCTCTGCCCCCTCTCTTTTTCTCTCTCTCCCCCTCTCTTTTCCTTTCTCTCTCTCTCCCACTCTCTTTTGCTCTCTCTCCCCCTCTCTTTTGCTCTCTCTGCCCCCTCTCTTTGTCTCTCTCTTCCCTCTCTTTGGCTTTCTCTCTTCCCCCTCTTTGTCTCTCTCTCTTCCCCCTCTTTGGCTCGCTCTCTTCCCCCTCTTTGGCTCTCTCTTCCCCCTCTCTTTTGATCTCTCTCTCCCCCTCTCTTTTGCTCTCTCTGCCCCCTCTCTTTTGCTCTCTCTCTCCCCCTCTCTTTTGCTCTCTCTGCCCCCTCTTTTTGGCTTTCTCTCTTCCCTCTCTTTGGCTCTCTCTCCCCCCCCCCCCCTCTTTGGCTCTCTCTCTTCCACCTCTTTAGTTCTCTCATGCTGTCATGTAAAGTTGATATTTCACGAAGTTGGACTTGATAACAGTTGGACTTGTATATTGTTTTTTATATTGTTTTTGAATTTCACACAGTCATTGCACACCCCAGACCCACATAACATTGCACATCCCAGACGCACATAGCCCACGGTCATAAATTCTACTCACTGTACATGACAGCATTTTATAACATAAAATAACTTACTCCAGCACTCACTCAGTGAGCTCTGTAATAGATTTGCTCAAGATTTTTAAAATCAAGGTTGACTACCAAGATCAACTATTTGGATGATCTTCTCCATCACTAGCTTACCAACAAGCTTGTTTTTATGATTTTTTTATAGAACTCTTTATTGTACATTGTGGATCCACAATTTTTAATATCAGTTATTGTATTAATTTGTTGTGATAAACTGTACAATTGCAGATAAATTTACACCTTATTGTGTTTAATACACTACAACTTATTGAGATTCTTAGTCACCTGACCCTAATTGAGGCGCTCTGAACATTTGTTCACTTGTGGGCTAGCTAGATAGCCTTTGCTCAGAACTTTAGGTGCATCTGTCTCAAGGCACTTAATCTATATCCCATTACTTATAAATACACTGTATAATAAAATGTATTTAAAAATATTGCATATCAAAGGGCTTTAACATTGAGATACATACATATACAGTGGATATAAAAAGTCTACACATCTTGTTAAAATGTCATTTTTCTGTGATGTAAAAAAAATGAGACAAAAATAAATAATTTCAGAACTTTTTCCACCTTTAATTTGACCTATAAACTGTACAACCCAATTGCAAAACAAACTAAAAATCTTTTAGGTGGAGGAAAGTAGAAATAATAAATTTAAATAATATGGTTGCATAAGTGTGCACACCCTTAAACTAATACTTTGTTGAAGCACCCTTTGATTTTATTACAGAACTCAGTCTTTTTGAGCAAGAGTTTTTCAGCAGCATGGCACATTTAGACTTGGCAAGATTTGCCCACTCTTCTTTACAAAAAACTACCAAGATTGTAAGGGCATTTCTTGTTCACAACCCACTTAAGATCACCCCACAGATTTTCAATTGGATTCAGGTAAGGGCACTGACTGGGCCATTACAAAACTTTAATCTTCTTCTGGTGAAGCCATTCCTTTGTTGATTTGGATGTTTGCTTTGGGGCGTTGTCATGCTGAAAGATGAAGTTCCTCATCATGTTCAGCTTTCTAGCAGAAGCCTGAAGGTTTGTGCCAATATTGTCTGGTATTTGGAACTGTTGATAATTCCCTCTACCTTGACTAAGGCCCCAGTTCCAGCTAAAGAAAAACAGACCCAAAGCATGATGCTGCCACCAAAATGCTTCACTGTGAGTATGGTGTTCTTTTGTTTATATGCAGTGCTGTTTTTGCGCCGAACATATCTTTTGGAATTATGGCCAAAAAATGTAATCTTGGTTTCATCAAACCAGAACACCTTTTGCAACATGCTTTTGGGAGACTTCCGATGTGTTTTTGCAAAATTTAGCTGGGCTTGGATGTTTTTTTTCGTAAGCAAAGGCTTCTATCTTGCCACTCTACCCCATAGCCCAGACATATGAAAAATACGGGCGATTGTTGTCACATGCAACACACAGCCAGTACTTGCCAGATATTCCGGCAGCTCCTTTAATGGTTTTACCTAAGGTTGTGAATTCTAACAACATTAGTAGAGAAATTGTTGTCCCTTCCTTGTGTCCTAATCCTAAGAATTCTTTGGAAAGTTCCTTACATTCTTGGATGTGGTAAGAGCTTTGAAATATGATGTGGAAACTACTAGATTTCAGGAAGACTTCCAGTCTATTTGTTTTATTTTCTAGTCCTAGGAAAGGTCAGAAGGCTTCTGCTATTTCCTTGGCTTCTTGGTTGAAACTTTTGATTCATCAAGTTTATTTTGAGTCGAGTCAGGCCCCGCCTCAGAGAATTACAGCTCATTCTACTAGATCAGTCTCCACTTTGTGGGCTTTTAAGAATGAAGCTTCAGTTGATCAGATTTGCAAAGCGGCAACTTGGTCCTCTTTGCATTCATTTACTAAATTCTACCGTTTTGATGTATTTGCTTTTTCGGAAGCAGTTTTTGGTAGAAAAGTTCTTCAGGCAGCTGTTTCAGTTTGATTCTTCTGCTTTTGATTTAAGTTTTTTTCTTTCCAATGAAATAAACTTATATTTTTGGGTTGTGGATTAATTTTTTTCAGCAGATTATGGCTGTTTTTATTTTATTCCCTCCCTCTCTAGTGACTCTTGAGTGGAGATCCACATCTTGGGTATTGATATCCCATATGTCACTAGCTCATGGACTCTTGCCAATTACATGAAAGAAAACATAATTTATGTAAGAACTTACCTGATAAATTAATTTCTTTCATATTGGCAAGAGTCCTTTTTATGGTGGTTATGATTTTTTGTATAAAGCACAATTATTTCCAAATTTCCTTTGTTGATGCTTTCTACTCCTTTCTTTATCACCCACTGCTTGGCTATTCGTTAAACTGAATTGTGGGTGTGGTGAGGGGTGTTTTTATAGGCATTTTGAGGTTTGGGAAACTTTGCCCCTCCTGGTAGGAATTTATATTCCATATGTCACTAGCTCATGGACTCTTGCAAATATGAAAGAAATGAATTTATCAGGTAAGTTCTTACATAAATTGTGTTTTTAAGATACTTTCTAATTTACTCTTATTATCAAATCTTCTTTATTCTCTTGGTATCTTTTTTTGAAATGCAAGAATGTAAGTTTAGATGCTGGCCCATTTTTTGGTGAACAATCTGGGTTGTCCTTGCTGATTGGTGGATAACTTCCTCCACCAATAAAAAAGTGCTGTCCAGAGTACTGAACCAAGAAAAAAAACTTAGATGCCTTCTTTATTTAAATAAAGATAGCAAGGGAACAAAGAAAAATTGATAATAGGAGTAAATTAGAAAGTTGCTTAAAATTGCATGCTCTATCTGAATCACGAAATAAAAAATTTGGGTTCAGTGTCCCTTTAAGTGCAGGAGAAAGTTAACACATTAATTACATTGGGAAAATGCATCAGAATGTTAAAGTGTTAATTATGCTGAACTAATCTTTCAAATCTAATGCTAATATATAAACTTTTCTTCGTCATGTCATACTTCCTTTTCATCACTTACCAAGGCTAGGTTGGTTGGCACTCTGAATAAACTCTATTATCTTTGGCAGCATAACCTGCATTATAGTGGGATATTTGTCCCTTTGTTAAAAAGGGTGGCATTCTTTTTATTTGGTGCAAGGACAAGATATAAGATCCATAAAATAGACCACCTACAATATGACCAGTGAGAAATTGCATCATGCAATGATGTCACCATGCAGTGCTGACAACCAGTAATGAATATAAATAGTAGGTAGCTCCCAGTCCATTGACATTTAGCTTCTAGAGAAAGAACAAGCAGGACAGCATAATGGATGGCTCAAACACATCGTCCTCATGAGACAGATAAAGCAAATAATATCTGAGTTGTCTTTTGCACTGAAGGAGTTAAATAGAAAAACCTAAAATCTAAAAATGGCTTCTGCACATACTAGTTGCCCATACAGTATAATTATAGTAATATGTTAGTGCACACAGTAATGCTTTATTCATTCTGTTCCATTTGGAATAGATATTTAGCATCATTGTGATATTGTTAAGCAGCTATGGAAAATAGGAACAGATATATTTTAAGCATTCAGTCTTTTAAAAAGGCTACTGAAATTCAGTATCAAAAAAACCCTTTGTTATTTATTTGGAATCCGACTACAGTTTAAAAAAAAAATGTAAATATTAAAAAAACAAAAAAGATTTTCACAGCATGAGCTTGGACAAACAAATATCTGCTATGAAATGACATTTGAGTTGTTATCTGTAATGTATCTAGACTTTTTATTACTGAATTTTGTAGTTTCTACCCAAGCAACATGTGTTCCTTTAATTATGTAAATCTGTCCTTTTTTTTTAATACATTTTCAATAACTTACATATAATACCCTGTCAATTTTTAACCATTTTAACTCCTTAAAATTATATACAGTACATTTTATAGCATATTCTAAATTATTTTCTTATACTACTAAATATTTCTTTAGTGGCTTTATATTTACTATCAATAATTCAGTTCAAATGTAACACTTGGGGGCCGATTTATCAAGGGCAGAATGGCCCCTGATCTCCTGTTTCCGTGTGAGCCTTCAGGCATGCCGCAAACAGCAGTTATGAAGCAGGCTGAGGCTGCGGTCGGCAATCCGCCTGATCGTGTAAGATCGGGTTTATTGACACCCCCTGCTAGCAGCTAATTGGCCGCAAATCTGCAGGGGTCGGCATTGCACAAGCAGTTCACTATAACTGCTTGTGCAATGTTAAATGCCGACAGCGTATGTTGTCGGCATTCAGCAATGTCTGGCTACAGCGTATCATGTCCGCCAGACTTTGATAAATCGGCCCCATAATATCATTTTTTTTTTGTTTGTTGAGATTGTGCTTTTTCATTTTTAATTTATTTTTTCTGAAAATTGTCTGTTGAATTGTTATAATAAAGAGTTGGTCATTATTGTTTTGTTCACATCATTTTAATGTCAATTTTTTTATTTTTTGTAAACTGGGATTGCTAGTAGAATTGTAAAACAGTAAATACAACCTGATTAAATCTGTTTGAGTTCTATTTATCCTTTGATGTTTAATAGCATGGTTTCATATATCAATGTTCAACACAATTAGTGCTGTGGTTACTGTAATTAAATGGGATAAGACTTTAAGCATTAATTTCATTTTAAGATTTTTAAACTTTTTTTTGTTATACATTTTTAAAACACTGTTTCTATAGCATATATTTTATATCTATCTTGTTTAGTGAAAAGAAAATATTTTGATTTAGAATATGAAAAAAATAGTACCTACTGGGAATCATGAATATATGAAAATGTTTTGTCTTGAAATTTGTTTTGTCTGCACTATTATTTAAAGTGAAACGATAGCTAAATTTTCATTAAAGATTTTCATTTGTTTTTGTTAAAATTAATGTAAATGTTTCAGAGCTATAGGTTAAAAGTGTTCACATGCAGCTACAATAGTTACCATAATGTGATCTCCAGGGCATGGCTAAGTATTAAACCATAATTTCATCAGTATTTTTTTGTTTCCTTTCTTTTTCTGTCTGTCAAAAGAACTGAAATAAGGGGGCGGTTTGCAGAAGCTTAGATACAAGGTAATCACAGAGATAAAAAGTGTATTTATATAACTTTGTTGGTTGTGCAAAACTAGGGAATGGGTAACAAAGGGATTATCTATCTTTTTAAACAATGAACATTCTGGTGTAGACTGTCCTTTTAAGCATTAAATTGTAAAACTATTTAAAATATTTTTTTTTAATAAACACAGAGCAGTTTAGGAATAAATCACTTGAAAACCCTGGGGAAAATATTTATCTTATCTACCTTGAATAAGGCCAATTAGGGCTATCTGTTTAGGGCAGTACAATGTACAGACTCATTTACAATCACTATGTAGTATGAAGTCAGGTAAGGTAGTTTGAAGCATTTACTTTTATCAAAATGAAACAGCAGAATGTAAACTGACATAAAGATGTGTACACAAACATACCAGTTTGCACAACTAGGGCGCGATCCGATATAGATCGCAGTTTGCACAACTAATGATCATTCACTTAGAGCATCATAAGTAGACCAACCAATGAGCATCAAGCAAGAAAAACATATCAGTCAATAAGAAATAGTAGTCAGTGCCAGTCAGACAACAAGTCTTAATTTAAATTTAAACAGTTTTCATTTGGAAAAAAAAAAAATTAATCTATTTAGACGTTTCTTTTTAAGACAGACATTTTTTTACTGAATTGTCCCTTTTGATACAGAATTTGAATTCCAGCCTTTTAAGAGAGTGTACAACAAGCAAAAAGAATCAGAAGTATTTTACAGCTAAAGCAACTGAAATAAGTAATGTATGTGCATTGTAATGTTTAATTGTCATTAATTAAACAAGCCAGATTAGGAGCGGTGCATTATCGTTTGTGCACGAGTGGTATCAGGTTTTCATGTTCATTTGCGCAAAACACATCGAAAATACATTACACAGTACAGTTATACACTTATAATAACACCATCTTATAAAAATAATAAAAATATATTGCACAAAAAAGTTATAAAGGCTCTAAGATATGAGATCTCAGATGTTAGAAAAAAAGGCAGGCAAAGGGATTTGACATAGATGTACATACATATACATGTCTAAAATATATGTCTATCTCTGTGTACATATGTGTTTACAGACATATATACACATATAAACACATAGATACATATTAAAATAAATATTGACAGCACTACCATTAGATCAAAACCTAAAGAAAATGTGCTCGTGCACGGGATAGAGTTTGGTCACCTTACTCTAAACTGATATTTAAAAAAAAAAAAAAAAACCCTATCTATGTACACATATATAGACATATACAGAAATACAATTGAGCCCTTTGCAGTCAAGGAGATGAAAACATGTTAAAACATATTTATGCAAATATATATTTAATAAAGCTTTATACTGTGTATTTACTGTAAACATGTCACATTCCAATGTTCTGCATATAGAGGAACATGTTCTAAGTATTTATAAATATATATTCCTATATATATATATATATATATATATATATATATATATATATATATATATATATATATATATATATATATATATATATATATATATATATATATTTCTCGTTTGCAAGAAGGCACTCACTGGTCTTTTTTAGTAAAAAACAACTTTTAATTCATAGATTTAAAAAGCAATTACATCCACAACGTTTCGATGTCGTTATGACATCTTTGTCAAATGTTCTGCTAACATCACCAATATAGGACAAACATGTTCCCAAAGTAGAAAATCGCTAACAACATACATTTAAATGCAGCCTTATATACCCATTAACATTTACATCTTCCCGCTCCTGCAGATCTTCCATCTACCCCCTGACGTCATCACGCTCAGACGCGAGCGTGAGCGTGGGACGTCATTCGTTTCCAATTGGCCATCTGTCTCCATGGCAACCGCTTGTAAACACACTGCACTGTGTTTTTCTTAGCCGCTCCCACTGTTGTCATCATGTGACTACATGACTATAGCCTAATCATATAGGCTGATCATCAGGCGGCTGTCATGGAAACCTACAACCAGGAAGAAAAACATAAACACCAACAAACTGTGCTAGTCCCAATATAATGCGTATGTGTTAAGATAGGTATCAAACGATCTGACAACTTGCGGATGAAGGTAAACTTCATATGAAGCACAACTGTGCCTTTCAATTACAAATCCACGAGTGGTTTAGCCGTGATCGATACTATCCCCACACATAACAGCCCAAGAATAAAGGGACACATTGAATATATACAATCTTAAAAACAATGTAACTGTTTAGCAGATATCGCCCATGCTAATAGTTTGCAACCCCTGACTGACAAAGTTAACACTATATTCCCTGATAAAACATTATCTTAGATATGTACATTAAACTCCACGTCAGCATAATTTTTTGATGTATAAGAAACCATCGCCTTCATGCCTGATTGGAATAGATAGAAACCAGTGTGTACCCACTAGAATGAAGATTCATGTGGACTTCTGGAATATATTCTTGCATATAGGGATGGTAGATGAAAATATATGTCCATGTTCAATTTATGGGTTATTTAGTGTAGAATGGTCCAAAATCCAGATTAGTGTTCAATCCCTTTGGTATGACCGTGTCCAGCATATGGATCCATTTAGTTTCTCTCTGGAGCAATCGATTTGCTCTGTTGCCACCTCTTGGTAATGGTGGAATATGATCAATGACCATCGTTTTCATACTTGAAACACTGTGTCTGTGCTGTGCGAAATGGCGTGCCACAGGTTGATCCGATTCACCCGATTTTAAGGCTTCGCGGATGGCACATCGATGGTTTGCCATCCTATCTCTGAAGCTCGTGACAGTTTTCCCAATGTACACCAGGGAACATGGGCAAATCAACATGTAAATGACATGTGTGCTGGTGCAAGTCAGCCGATGACGGATAGTGTAACGCTTGTTCGTGTGTGGATGTTGAAAGGTCTTCCCTCTTATCATACCATTACACGTTGTACAGCCTCCACAGGTATAACAGCCCTTGCTTGAGGGCTTTAGCCATGTATCTTTCTGGTAACAGCTGACTGGATCAGTCTTCACTAATAGATCCCGTAAGTTCTCAGCCCGTCTGTGCACCATACGTGGTGGCCTAGTGCCATAGAAAGGGAGTGTCGTGTCCGTTTCCAAGATTGACCAGTGTTGACGTACTGATCTGGTCAATTTTGTACTCATAGGAGTATAAGTGCTTATAAAATTCTGTTGAGTTGTGGTAATGTGTTTTGGTTTATTAACATTGGTGGCCGTGCCCTCCAATAACTCCACTCTTGTGTTATGGACCATTCTACTGTTGTAACCCCTCTTTACCAACTTCTCCTCCATCTCATCCAGTTGATTTAGCATCGTGGGTACATCACTGTTGTTACGGATGACCCTAGTGAGTTGTGATTTAATAAGCCCTGTTTTCTGATGCCTAGGGTGAAAGCTGTTGGCTTCCAATAAGGAATTCCGGTCAGTTTCCTTAGTATATAAGGAAGTACCAAATATACACTGCTCATCATTTAATACCTTAATTATATTAAGGTCCAAGAAATGTACCTTCGTATCACTGTACTCCAGTTTAAATCTGATGGGACAGTCCATGGAGTTCAAACCTGACACCCATTGCTCTAACTCAATTGCATCCCCTCTCCACACCAGGAACACGTCATCAATGTAACGTACATAGTACCTGATGTGGGGATGGGCATGTGGTTTCATGGCCTGCTGTTCATACCATGCCATGTACAAATTTGCATATGAGGGTGCCATGTTTGAACCCATGGCTGTCCCAGAGATCTGTAAGTAATAGTCACGTTCAAACCTGAAGTAGTTCTTGTCTAAACATAACGTAATCAATTCACATAAAAATTCCACAGGTGGCCCTTCATAAAGAGGACTGTTAGTCACCATGGATCTGACAGCCCCCACTCCCCCCTCGTGGGGGATGGAAGTGTATAGACTGTCAACATCCATGGTGACCAGCAAATCATCTACACATAGATCAGTATAACTCCGGAGAGTTTGTATCAAACTTGCTGAATCCTGTAGATATGCAGGGATGCCTTTAACTACAGGTTGTAGATGGAAATCAATGAACATAGATAGACTGGATAATAGAGAATCCCTGGCAGACACAATCGGTCTGCCAGGAGGATTATCTAGAGTCTTGTGCACTTTTGGCAACAAGTATAGCACTGGAATCTTAGGATGGTTGGTAATTAAAAAATCACTTTCCTGTTCAGAGAGTATCCCTGATTCCAGACCCATATATATCTGTTGGTCTATAATTCTTTTATAAGTAGCTGTTGGGTTACCTTTAAGTTTCAAATATATCCCTGTATCCGAAAGCTGACGTAGAGCTTCTGCCCTATAGTTAGTGTAATCCTGTATGACTATAGAGCCACCTTTATCCGCTGGGCGGATGATAATAGAATTATCATCTCTCAGCGATTTAATTGCTAATCTTTCCTCAGCATTTAGATTGGGATATATTGTGCCTGTTTTATAGTTATTGATGTCATGACATATCATTCTTGTGAATCCCCTGATAGAATGATGAGTTCCAGGAGGTTCAAAAGAAGATGGTTTCCTGAATGTGGACAATGGTTCCATGGTCTCATTCTTAAAAAATTCTTTCAGTTTTAGTTGTCTCTGAAACTTATGAATATCTACCATAGTGTTGAAAGTGTCACACTTAGGGGTAGGTATAAAAGAGAGACCTCGATTAAGGACAGATATTTCACTTTTACTCAATTCCCTGGAGCTAAGATTAAAGATGATATTTATTTTTTCTTTGTTCCTTTTTTGCGTGTGTCTCCCTCGCCTACTGTGTGGTCTTCTCTTATTGGTGATGTTAGCAGAACATTTGACAAAGATGTCATAACGACATCGAAACGTTATGGATGTAATTGCTTTTTAAATCTATGAATTAAAAGTTGTTTTTTACTAAAAAAGACCAGTGAGTGCCTTCTTGCAAACGAGAAATGGATACAATTTATATTTGAAGTGCACCCTGGCAGTTGTGGTAATGTAAGACTGTGCTTATCTCTCTTTGGAGGATATTTATATATATATATATATATATACAGTATATATATATATATCTCCCGTGTGTATCTGCACTCTCAATACAATTTGGTCAGCGACCAGGGTTCCAAGTCAATATATCAATAAGTATCAACAATCAGGGACTGCACTCACTGGATTCAGATAAATTATAAATTATTTAATAGGTGGTGACGTTTCGGGGACTGAGGAAGGGGGTCTGTGAACCCCGAAACGTTACCACCTATTTAATAATTTATAATTTACCTGAATCCAGTGAGTGCAGTCCCTGATTGTTGATACTTTATATATATGTACCTAATTATCTATCTATCTATCTATCTATCTATCTATCTATCTATCTATCTATCATCTATCTATATATAGGTATAGATATATATTGCATTAATATTGTAGAAGTATGTATTTAAGAATAAATAGAACCTATTCTTCTATGTGAAAAAATATGCTTTCGGGTTAGCCCGCATGTAGGGTTTTCCTTCAATTTTTTTTTGCTCCATTGACTTCTATGGGGAATAGGTTATCGGCTTTTTGCGTACATCAGGTTTTTACTTTCAATTTGTAAAATGAGTGCTGCCCGACACTCGCAAAAAGTCTAGCGCAGTTAGAGCTTGAGTGAAAATGCTAAATAGCACTACACTTGTAATCTGACCCAACATGTTAAATTAAGCTTAATTAGAAAACTTTGCAATACACCTTAATTTTTTTGTTTTGCCTGCTTTTTCTGTAATTCAACGCTAAAATATAAAATGGATTCTAGTCCCCTCAGAGAGGCTTGAGTGCATTGTGTGGACTGCAGAACTCTCACACTTCAACATGCTGTATAGGTATTGCTTGATATACAGGAGCTCATTAGGTGGCCAAGCACTATAGTGCTGGGCACCTATTGTTTTTGCTAAGATTATTATTATTATTATTATTATTTTTATTATTATTATTTTTCTGCCGTTTTTTCAAATGCTTATAATAACAACAGCATAACCCAAAAACTCATGAAACTTTGCACAGTGCTAGAGATCTATGCTGTGCATAATCCTGTGCAAAATTAATCTCTTAGGTCATGTGGCCTAGCAGCCATATTGTTTTATGCGACAAAATTCTACAAACGCTTGAAAAACGTTTTCTCAGGAACCCCTTATGTTACAGCTGTGAAACTTGCTGTGTGTACTGCTGTGCTAACTTAGAATAAAGTTTGTTCAAGAGAAGTTATTTAGTCACATGATCTAGCTACCATTTTGAAAAGGGCGAAAATCTTTAAACATCTTCTTCACTGAAACCGCTAAGTGAAATGAAGCGCAATTTTGCACATGTGCTCTTTGCAAGGTCATCTACCAAGATTGTTCAAACTGTGAATTTTCCAAAATCAACATGGCCGCTATGAGCCATTCGCCTTTTTATCGCTGTTTAATTGTGTAAATTTGCACTTTATGCATTATGTTTACACTATTTAACTATATTACAGTACAGCAGACACATGATTACACATAGCCATGACCCCCAAATGCAGTCGCCTTCGGAAAATAAAACATTTGCAAATTTTCATGAAACTTCTGGAAATTGTAGAGGCCTACAGTGAGCATTAGTATGCGCAATTTGAAAGTCATACATTGCATAGCTTGGCGGCCATTTTGTTTTGTATGCGCTGTTGTTAAAAACTAAAAAAATCTTCTTCGAAACCGCTTATGGGACAGACTTGAAATTTTGTTTATAGAGTTATCTTATGACAAACATTCAGATTTGTTCAAGAGAATTTGATATGTCATGTGGTTTGGCAGCCATTTTGAATTGTTTTTTAAATTAATAATAAAGCAAAAGCGCTTTTCAAAATGCTTTATTTTTGCTATGTGTATTTATATCTTTGGCGAGAACTATTGTGCATAATATGGAGGCTGTATATCATATTATCTGGCAGCCATTTTGTTTTATGTGCAATTTTCAAAAATCTATTTTCTCTGCAACTGCTTATGTTAGAACGGTTTAAACTTGCTGTATAGCCTAATATTGTGACCTAGAGTCACAGTGGTCATGTTGAAGGAATTGGTCACAAGCTATGGCAGCCATATTGGTTTACGCAAAAATTTCAAAAATTTGTTTTTTTTGCAACCACTGTGAAATTTAAAGCTGGGAAATTTGCTGTATAACCATATATTGTGACCTAATGTTACATCTGTTCATGTTGAAAGTATTTTTCATATGGTGTGGCAGCCATTTTGAAAAACGCAAACATTTTGGAAATTGGTTTTCTTTCCATAAAATTATGTAACAGCTGTGAAATTTGTTTTATAGCTACAGTGGGGCAAAAAAGTATTTAGTCAGCCACCAATTATGCAAGTTCTCCCACTTAAGAAGATGAGAGAGGCCTGTAATTTTCATCATAGGTATACCTCCACTATGAGAGACAAAATGTGGAAACAAATCCAGACAATCACATTGTCTGATTTGGAAAGAATTTATTTGCATATTATGGTGGAAAATAAGTATTTGGTCACCTACAAACAAGCAAGATTTCTGGCTCTCACAGACCTGTATCTTCTTCTTTAAGAGACGACTCTGTCCTCCACTCATTACCTGTATTAATAGCACCTGTTTGAACTTGTTATCAGTATAAAAGACACCTGTCCACAACCTCAAACAGTCACACTCCAAACTCCACTATGGTGAAGACCAAAGAGCTGTCGAAGGACACCATAAACACAATTGTAGACCTGCACCAGGCTGGGAAGACTGAATCTGCAATAGGCAAGCAGCTTGGTGTGAAGGAATCAACTGTGGGAGCAATAATTAGAAAATAGAAGACATACATTACCACTGATAATCTCCCTTGATCTGGGGCTCCACGCAAGATCTCACCCCATGGGGTCAAAATGATCACCAGAACGGTGAGCAAACATCCCAGAACCAAACGGGGGGACCTAGTGAATGACCTGCAGAGAGCTGGGACCAATGTAATAAAGGCTACCATCAGTAACACACTACGCCGCCAGGGACTCAGATCCTGCAGTGCCAGACATGTCCCCCTGCTTAAGCCAGTACATGTCCGGGCCCGTCTGAAGTATGCTAGAGAGCATTTGGATGATCCAGAAGCGAATTGGGAGAATGTCATATGGTCAGATGAAACCAAAGTAGAACTGTTTGGTAGAAACACAACTCGTCGTGTTTGGAGGAGAGAGAATGCTGAGTTGCAACCAAAGAACAGCATACCTACTGTGAAGCATGGGGGTGGCAACATCATGCTTTGGGGCTGTTTCTCTGCAAAGGGAACAGGATGACTGATCCGTGTACATGAAAGAATGAATGGAGCCATGTATCGTGAGATTTTGAGTGCAATCCTCCTTCCATCAGCAAGGTCATTGAAGATGAAACGTGGCTGGGTCTTTCAGCATGACAATGATCCCAAACACACTGCCAGGGCAACAAAGGAGTGGCTTTGTATGAAGCATTTCAAGGTTCTGGAGTGGCCTAGCCAGTCTCCAGATCTCAACCCCATGTAGGGAGTTGAAAGTCTGTGTTGCCCAGCGACAGCCCCAAAACATCACAGCTCTACAGGAGATCTGCATACAGGAACAACATACCAGCAACAGTGTGTGACAACCTTGTGAAGGCTTACAGTAAACATTTGACCTCTGTCATTACCAACAAAGGATATATAACAAGATATTGAGATGAACTTTTGATATTGACCAAATACTTATTTTCCACCATAATACGCAAATGAATTATTTCCAAATCAGACAATGTGATTGTCTGGATTTGTTTCCACATTTTGTCTCTCATAGTTGAGGTATACCTATGATGAAAATTACAGGCCTCTCTCATCTTCTTAAGTGGGAGAACTTGCACAATTGGTGGCTGACTAAATACTTTTTTGCCCCACTGTATATATTGTGACTTAGCAGCTTGTATGCCTTTGCAAAGGCGATGCGCTTAGCCACCTCTATTGCTGCTTGCAGATATACTATTATTTGTTATTGCTTGTACTATTATTATTATTTTTCTGCAGTTTTTTTCAAATTATTATAATAACCACAGCATAACTCAAAAGCTCATGAAACTTGGCACAGTGCTAGAGCTCTATACTGTGCATAATCCTTTGCAACATAAATCTCATAGGTAACATGATCAGGCAGCCATATTGCTTTTTGCGACAAATTTTGTTAAATGCTTGACAATCTTCTTCTCCAGAACCGCTTAAGTTACAGTTGTGAAACTTGCTGTGTGTACTGCTGTACTGACCTAGAATAAAGATTGTTCAAGAAAAGTGATTTAGTCACATGATCTAGCTGCCATTTTGAAATTAGCGAAAATCTTTAAACATCTTCTTCTGTTAAACCGCTAAGAGCAATTAAGCGTGATTTTGCACATGTGCTCATTGCAAGGTAATCTACCAAGATTGTTCAAACTGTGAATTTTCCATAATCAACATGGCCGCTATGAGCCATTCGCCTTTTTATTGTTGTCCAATTGCGTAAATTTGCACTTTATGCATTATGTTTACACTATTTCAAGGGACAGTAAACACCAGATTGTTTGTTGTTTAAAAATGTAGATAATTCCTTTATTATCCATTCCCCAATTTTGCATAACCAACACAGTTATAATAATATACTTTTTACCTCTGTGATTACCTTGTATCTATGGCTCTGCAAACTGCCCCTTTATTTCAGTTCTTTTGACTGTCTTGCATTTTTAGCCAATCAGTGCTTGCTCCTAGGAGCTTCATGTGCCTGAGCTCAATGATATCTATATTAAACACATGAACTAACGCCCTCTAGTGGTGAAAAACTGTCAAAATGCTTTCGGATTAGAGGTGGCCTTCAAGGTCTTAGAAATTAGCTTATGAACCTCCTAGATTTAGCTTTCAACTAAGACTATCAAGAGAACAAAGCAAAATTGGTAATAAAAGTAAATTGGAAAGTTGTTTAAAATTACATACCCTATTGCGCAGCCACCTTCGTGAATTAAAACATTTGCAAATTTTCATGAAACTTTGGCAAATTGTAGAGGTCTATATTGAGCATTAGTATATGCAATTTGAAAGCCACAAATTGCATAGCTTGGTGGCCATTTTGTTTTGTACGCGCCATTGTTTAAAACTATAAAAATCTTCTTCTCTAAAACCGCTTATGGGACAGACTTGAAATTTTGTTTATAGAGTTATCTTATGACAAATATTCAGATTTGTTCAAGAGCAGTCAATTGGTCATGTGGTTTGGCAGCCATTTTGAATTGATCAAAAATGCTTAACAATATTTTTAAATTAATAATAAAATAAAAACCGTTTGACAAAAATGCTTTATTCGTGCCATGTTTATTGACATCTATGGTGAGCACTATTGTGCGTAATATGGAGTTGTATATCTTATGATCGAGCAGCCATCTTGGTTTATGCGAAAATATCGAAAGTCTATTTTCTCTGCAAACGCTTTTGTAAGAACTGTGAAATTTGCTGTATAGTCTTATATGGTGACCTAGATTCACAATTGCTAATTAGGAGAGAATCTGTAATTCAATACTGCCTCTTTTGTTTCAATTGCTCACAAAACACAAATTACTAACGATAAACTCTTCAAATCAGGTGTGCTGGTACAGCCTATTGCTCTGCTACATGTCATTCAACATTGAACTCATAGGTCACATGCTCTGGCAGCCATATTGCTTTTTGCGACTAATTTCGATAAATGCTTAAAGGGAAATAATACTCATATGCTAAATCACTTGAAACTGATGCAGTATAACTGTAAAAAGCTGACAGGAAAATATCACCTGAGCATCTCTATGTAAAAAAGGAAGATATTTTACCTCACAGTTTCCTCAGCTCAGCAGAGTAAGTTCTGTGTAAAAAGTTATACTCAGCTGCTCCTAGCTGCAGGTTAAAAAAAATAAAAAAAATGAAGAAATGAACAGCAGCCAATCAGCATCAACAGTGCTGAGGTCATGAACTATTTTACTGTGATCTCATGAGATTTGACTTAACTCTCATGAGATTTCATTTAAACTTCCTGAATAGGGAATAGGGAAATAACATGAGAGTGCACGAGGCTTATCCCTTCAGCTGTCCCAGGATAGACATACTAATATGCTGCTTAGAAATCCTTTACAATGGGATGTGGCTACTGAGGAACTTTTGAGGTAAAATATCTTTCTTTCTCTTGTAAGATGTATCCAGTCCATGGATCATCCATTACTTGTGGGATATTCTCATTCCCAACAGGAAGTTGCAAGAGGACACCCACAGCAGAGCTGTTATATAGCTCCTCCCCTAACTGCCATACCCAGTCATTCTCTTGCAACTCTCAACAAGCATGGAGGTAGTAAGAGAGAGTGGTGAAAAATAGTTAGTTTTTTTTCTTCAATCAAAAGTTTGTTATTTTTAAATGGTACCGGAGTGTACTATTTTATCCCAGGCAGTAAATAGAAGAAGAATCTGCCTGAGTTTTCTATGATCTTAGCAGGTTGTAACTAAGATCCATTGCTGTTCTCACATATGTCTGAGGAGAGAGGTAACTTCAGCGGGAGAATGGCGTGCAGGTATGTGCAGTTACAATTTTTTCTAGAAATGGAAATGCTAGAAAATGCTGCTGATACCGGATTAATGTAAGTTAAGCCTGAATACAGTGATTTAATAGCGACTGGTATCATGCTTACTCTCAGGGGTAATACCCTTATAATATTGCAATATAAAACGTTTGCTGGCATGTTTAATCATTTTTATATATGCTTTGGTGATAAAACTTTATTGGGGCCTAGTTTTTTCCACATGGCTGGCTTAAATTTTGCCTAGAAACAGTTTCCTGAGGCTTTCCACTGTTGTAGTATGAGTGGGAGGGGCGCTTTTTTGCGCAGTTAAAATTACAGACTGTGACATCCAGCTTCCCTCAGGAGTCCCCTGAATGCTATAGGACATCTCTAAAGGGCTCAAAGGCTTTCCAAAGTCATTTATTGGGGAAGGTAGGCCCACAGCAGGCTGTGGCAGTTTGTTGTGACTGTTAAAAAAACGTTTATATCGTTTTTTTTATCTGTTTTTTTAACTAAGGGGTTAATCATCCATTTGCAAGTGGGTGCATTGCTCTGTTAGCTTATTACATACACTGTAAAAATTTAGTTTGATTTACTGCCTTATTTCACTGTTTTTCAAATTTTGACAAAATTTGTTTCTCTTAAAGGCACAGTACCGTTTTTTATATTTGCTTTTTAACTTGATTTAAAGTGTTTTCCAAACTTGCTAGTCTCATTGCTAGTCTGTACAAACATGTCTGACATAGAGGAAACTCCTTGTTCATTATGTTTAAAAGCCATGGTGGAACCCCTTCTTAGAATGTGTACCAAATGTACTGATTTCACTTTAAGCAATAAAGATCATATTCTGTCTTTAAAAAAATTATCACCAGAGGAATCTGACGAGGGGGAAGTTATGCCGACTAACTCTCCCCACGTGTCAGATCCTTTGACTCCCGCTCAAGGGACTCACGCTCAAATGGCGCCAAGTACATCTAGGGCGTCCATAGCGATTACTTTACAAGACATGGCGGCAGTCATGGATAATACACTGTTAGCGGTATTAGCCAGACTACCTGAATTTAGAGGTAAGCGAGATAGCTCTGGGGTTAGACGAAATGCAGAGCATACTGATGCTTTAAGAACCATGTCTGATACTGCCTCACAATATGCAGAAGCTGAGGAAGGAGAGCTTCAGTCTGTGGGTGATGTTTCTGACTCAGGAAAGATGATGCAACCTGATTCTGATATTTCTACATTTAAATTTAAGCTTGAACACCTCCGCGTGTTGCTCAGGGAGGTTTTAGCTGCTCTGAATGACTGTGATACAATTGCAGTGCCAGAGAATTTGTTTAGACTGGATAAATACTATGCAGTGCCGGTGTGTACTAATGTTTTCCAATACCTAAAAGGTTTACAGAAATTATTAATAAGGAATGGGATACATAGAAATGACGGATAGTACAAAGTGGACCACCTTTACACCAAATGAGGGATTATAACCAGAACTATAATGCGGGCCGTTACATATGCAACTAGCAGGTGGTGATAGAGAAAAAGATGATAAATGTTATTTGTTAGAGCTGCATTTATTCAGAGGTAAATTAATTTCACAGCAGGCTTTAAGCAATCTCCTTAAGGTAAGCAAATGTCCATACATATGCACATTGACGGTTTTGTTGTATTTTACAAACCAAAAGTAACCGCCTTTCTGTATAGAATGTAAGACATATTACCGTAATGTCCAAGCAGCTGTAAACCGGATCGTCCGTTTCGTCTGAATAAAGACCGCCGTGCACTGTTCTCCTTTCAAAGTGCATCAACTCCGGACAGCCTTGTTCGGTTTACCTCTTTACCCGCTTGCAAGCGGTAATGGCAGCAAACTCCAGCAGCGTTCAGTCACAGTAACTCTATCACTCACGCTGCACAACCCGGAAGCTCCTCCCTCCAGTCTCCGGTCTCAGGATAGCAGCTGTGAGATCCCAGTAGGTAGCTATGCACACATCGAGTTGAATGGAGTCCCAGCACTCCACAGTGAAATAGAAAAAAGGTACAATGTGTTTCTTTTGCTCCTTAAGTAAAACACAGTGCAGAGTAGAGATAAAAGCAAAAAAGACTTTATTCGGTATATTCCATAAAACAGAGAAGTGTTCCTCAAAAGTTAAAAATGCGGTACAGAGAAAGTTTACACTTTCTCTGTACCGCATTTTTAACTTTTATCTCTACTCTGCACTGTGTTTTACTTAAGGAGCAAAAGAAACACATTGTACCTTTTTTCTAAGGAATGGGATAGACCAGGTGTGCCGTTCTCTCCCCCTCCTATTTTTAGAAAAATGTTTCCAATAGACGCCACCACACGGGACTTATGGCAGACAGTCCCTAAGGTGGAGGGAGCAGTTTCTACTCTAGCAAAGCTTACTACTATCCCTGTCGAGGACAGTTGTGCTTTTTTAGATCCAATGGATAAAAAATTAGTAGGTTACCTTAAGAAAATGTTTATTCAACAAGGTTTTATCCTACGGCCCCTTGCATGCATTGCTCCTGTCACTGCTGCTGCGGCGTTCTGGTTTGAGTCTCTGGAAGAGGCTTTACTGGTAGCGACTCCATTGGATGACATACTTGGCAAGCTTAGAGCACTTAAGCTAGCCAATTCTTTTGTTTCTGATGCCATTGTTCATTTGACTAAACTAACGGCTAAGAATTCTGGTTTTGCTATGGCTTAAATCATGGTCAGCTGAGGTGACTTCAAAATCTAAGCTGCTTAACATTCCCTTCAAGGGGCAGACCCTATTCGGACCTGGTTTGAAGGAGATTATTGCTGATATCACTGGAGGAAAAGGTCATGCCCTTCCTCAGGACAGGTCCAAATCAAGGGCCAAACAGTCCAATTTTCGTGCCTTTCAAAACTTCAAGGCAGGTGCTGCATCAACTTCCTCTAATGCAAAACAAGAGGGAACTTTTGCTCAGTCCAAGACGGTCTGGAGACCAAACCAGACCTGGAACATAGGTAAGCAGGCCAAAAAGCCTGCTGCTGCCTCTAAGACAGCATGAAGGAACGGCCCCCTATCCGGTAACGGATCTAGTAGGGGCAGACTTTCGCTCTTTGCCCAGGCGTGGGCAAGAGATGTCCAGGATTCCTGGGCATTGGAAATTACATCCCAGGGATATCTACTGGACTTCAAAGCTTCCCCCCCAAAAGGGAGATTTCACCTTTCACAATTATCTGCAAACCAGATAAAAAGAGAGGCATTCTTACACTGTGTACGAGACCTCCTAGTTATGGGAGTGATCCATCCAGTTCCAAAGGAGGAACAGGGACAGGGTTTTTACTCAAATCTGTTTGTGGTTCCCAAAAAAGAGGGAACCTTCAGACCAATTTTGGATCTAAAGATCTTAAACAAATTCCTCAGAGTTCCATCATTCAAGATGGAAACTATTCGTACCATCCTACCTATGATCCAGGAGGGTCAATATATGACTACAGTGGATTTAAAGGATGCTTATCTTCACATTCTGATACACAAAGATCATCATCGGTTTCTCAGGTTTTCTAGACAGGCATTACCAGTTTGTAGCTCTTCCCTTTGGATTAGCTACAGCCCCAAGAATCTTTATGAAGGTTCTAGGGTGCTTCTGGCAGTCCTAAGGCCGCGGGGCATAGCAGTGGCCCCTTATTTAGACGACATCCTGATACAGGCGTCAAACTTCCAAATTGCCAAGTCTCATACGGACGTAGTACTGGCATTTCTGAGGTCGCATGGGTGGAAAGTGAACGAGGAAAAGAGTCTTTCAACCTGGCTTATGTGTTTCCACCGTTTCCTCTGCTCCCTCGACTGATTGCCAAGATCAAGCAGCAGAGAGCATCGGTGATTTTGATAGCACCTACGTGGCCACGCAAGACCTGGTATGAAGATCTAGTGGACATGTCATCCTTTCCACCATGGACTCTGCTTCTGAGACAGGACCTTCTAATTCAGGGTCCTTTCAACCATCCAAATCTAATTTCTCTGAGACTGACTGCCTGGTGATTGAACGCTTGATTTTATCAAAGCGTGGCTTCTCCGAGTCAGTCATTGATACCTTAATACAGGCACGAAAGCCTGTCACCAGGAAAATTTACCATAAGATATGGCGTAAATATATTTATTGGTGTGAATCCAAGGGTTACTCATGGAGTAAGGTCAGGATTCCCAGGATATTATCCTTTCTCCAAGAAGGTTTGGAAAAAGGATTGTCAGCTAGTTCCTTAAAGGGACAGATTTCTGCTCTGTCTATTCTTTTGCACAAGCGTCTGGCAGATGTTCCAGACGTTTAGGCATTTTGTCAGGCTTTAGTTAGAATCAAGCCTGTGTTTAAACCTGTTGCTCCGCCATGGAGCTTAAATTTGGTTCTTAAGGTTCTTCAAGGAGTTCGGTTTGAACCCCTTCATTCTATAGATATCAAATTTTTATCTTGGAATGTTCTTTTTTTGGTAGCTATTTCCTCGGCTCATAGAGTCTCCGAGTTATCTGCCTTACAATGGGATTCTCCTTATCTGATTTTCCATACGGATAAGGTAGTTCTGTGTACCAAACCTGGGTTTTTACCTAAGGTGGTATCTAACAAGAATATCAATCAAGAGATTGTTGTTCCATCCTTGTGTCCTAATCCTTCTTCAAAGAAGGAACGTCTATTACACAATCTGGACGTGGTTCGAGCTTTAAAGTTTTACTTACAAGCTACTAAAGATTTTCATCAAACATCTGCTTTGTTTGTTGTCTACTCTGGACAGAGGAGAGGTCAAAAGGCTTCGGCAACCTCTCTTTCTTTTTGGCTAAGAAGCATAATCCGCTTAGCCTATGAGACTGCTGGACAGCAGCCTCCTGAAAGGATTACAGCTCATTCTACTAGAGCTGTGGCTTCCACTTGGGCCTTTAAAAATGAGGCTTCTGTTGAACAGATTTGCAAGGCGGCGACTTGGTCTTCGCTTCATACTTTTTCAAAATTCTACAACTTTGATACTTTTGCTTCTTCGGAGGCTATTTTTGGGAGAAAGGTTTTACAGGCAGTGGTACCTTCCGTGTGAGTACCTGTCTTGTCCCTCCCTTCATCCGTGTACTTTAGCTTTGGTATTGGTATCCCACAAGTAATGGATGATCCGTGGACTGGATACACCTTACAAGAGAAAACACAATTTATGCTTACCTGATAAATTTATTTCTCTTGTGGTGTATCCAGTCCATGGTCCGCCCTGTCATTTTAAGGCAGGTAATTTTTAAATTTAAACTACAGTCACCACTGCACCCTATGGTTTCTCCTTTCTCGGCTTGTTTTCGGTCGAATGACTGGATTTGGCAGTTAGGGGAGGAGCTATATAACAGCTCTGCTGTGGGTGTCCTCTTGGAACATCCTGTTGTGAATGAGAATATCCCACAAGTAATCGATGATCCGTGGACTGGATACACCACAAGAGAAATACATTTATCAGGTAAGCATAAATTGTGTTTTTTTACATAGAGATGTTCAGGTGAAATTTTTTAGTCAGCTTTTTACAGCTATACTGTATCACTTTCATGTGTTTCAACATTTGGGTATTATGGCCCTTTAAACATCTTTTGCTCTGCAACTGCTTATGTTACAACTTTGAAACTTGCTGTACTCTCTGATGCTAATACCTTGAATTGCTATTGCTCAAGAGAAGTGCCTTGGTCACATTATGTGGCCGCCATTTTGCACTTTGCGAAAATATTCAAACATCTTCTCTTAAACCGCTTATTGCAATGAAGCGCAATTTTGCACATATGCTCCTTGAAAGTTCATCTACCAAGTTTGTTCAAACTGGGATTTTTCCATAATCAACATGGTACCTTTTTATCAATTTTTATTGGCGTGAATTTGCACTTTATGCATTAGTTTTACACTATTTAACTATATTACAGTGTAGTAGACACATAATTACACATAGCAATGACGCCCAAAGACAACATTCTGGTCAAAGTTCGCACTGTGCAGTCGTCTTCGTGAAATAAAACATTTGAAAATTTTCATGAAACTTTGGCAAATTGTAGAGGTCTATATTGAGTATTAGTATTTGCAATTTGAAAGCCACACATTGCATAGCTTGGCAGCCATTTTGTTTTGTTTAAAAACTACAAACATCTTCTTCTCCGACACCGCTTATGGGACAGACTTGAAATTTGTTTATAGAGTTATCTTATGATTAACATTCAGATTTGTTCAAGAGAAGTTGATACGTCATGTGGTTTTGCAGCCATTTTGAACTGTTCAAAAATGCTTAACAATATTTTTAAATTAATAATAAAACAAAAACTGTTTTACAAAAATGCTTTATTTTTGCCATGTTTATTGCCATTTATGGTGAGAACCATTGTGCATAATATGGAGGCTGTACATCATATGATCTGGCAGCCATTTTGTTTTACGCAGAAATTTAAAAAATCTATTTTCTCTGCAACCGCTTATATTAGAACTTTAAACTTGCTATATAACCTTATATAACCTTGCTATATAACCTTATATAACCTTATACTGTGACCTAGAGTCACATTTGTTCATGTTGAAGCAATTGGTCACAAGCTGTGGCAGCCATATTAGTTTACGTGAAAATTTAGAAAATGTGTTTTCTTTGCAACCACTTATGTTAAAGCTGTGAAATTTGCTATATACCCATATATTGTGACCTAGAGTTACATTTGTTCATGTTGAAAGTATTGGTCATATGGTGTGGCAGCAATTTAAAAAAAAATAAAAAAATTTGTTTTCTTTGCAACTACTTAAGTAACAGCTGTCAAACTTGCTGTATCGCTGTACATTGTGACTTAGCTGCTTGTATGCCATTGCAAAGGCGATGCGCTTGGCCACCTCTATTGCAGCTATATTTTGTATTTGTTTCAAATTGGCCAAAAGCAAATGATTTAAGATAAACAATATACAAGGGACACTTAGATCCCATGCCTGCAAACAATGTACATCCTTTTAAAAAATTTATTTCGTATATAGATTGTTTGCAATTTGGTGCATTATTGCTGATGAATTAAAATACAAAACTTTAATAATTTCCCTGTTACATGCCTTAAAATAACAATCTTGATGCTGCTGCTATCTATTTTATTCTTATTATTCTATATTACATTCTGTAACTTTATTAAACACACTGTACCTAATAATTAAATTTGAATATCAGAACTTTATCTTTAATGGATAGTGCCATATCAATTCTACCAAGGGTAAAGGGATAGGAAAGTCAAAATTAATCATTCATGATTCAGATAGAGCATGTCATTTTAAGACACTTTTATATTCACTTCTATTTTCAAATGTGCTTCGTTCTCTTAGTATCTCTTGTTAAAAAAATACGCACATATCATACACTAGTGGAAGCTGCTGCTTATTGGTGCCTGCACACATTTGTCTCTTGTGATTGGCAAACTAGATGTGTTCAGCTAGCTGCAGTAGTGCAATGATGTTCCTTTAACAATGGATAACAAGAGAATGAAGTAAATTTGATTGGAAAGTTGTTTAAAATTGTTTATTCTTTCTAAAATTTGGGGTTTACTATCCCTTTAAACAGTGCCACCACCACACTTGTGTGGCTTGTGAAAGGTTAATTGTGGGAGACACTTTTGTCTCTATGGTGAGTGGTGAGAGATTTAACATCAAATACTGTCTGAATTGCAGACAAACCTATATTGTATATCTCATCACTTGCAGTCTATGTTCCCTACAGTATGTGGGACTCTCAACGTGAGAGGCTAGAACTCACATGAAGGAACACATGTCGGATATTAGGATTGGCTCTAAAACTACCCCCCTAGTAAGACATTTTGTTGAGACTCATAAGAAGTCACTAAGGTCATTTGTCTGGATCATTATTGACAAGGTTCCCTTAAGAAAAGGTCAGGGAGACAGGGTTAACAAACTTGGAGAGAAGGAGGTCTTCTGGATCTTTAAACTAAAGACCAGGATCCCAGGGGGCCTCAATTCAGAGTTTGACTTAATAAACTTTTGGTCTCGGTAGGCTTGATACCTCTCTCGTGAATGTTGGAGTGGGGGAGGTCCCGCCTAACTTACTTGCTCACTTATTTTCCTACATATTTCCCTTCTTATTTATTTATTTATTTATTTATTTATTTGTTCTCTCACCCTGTGGTGATATGTGTACTCATTGGGATACTTAAATATAGTTCTATGTCTGTGTACCTTATCTTCAGGTTTGATGGGCGAACTATTGGATAGCATTATATTACATTACATTGTATGAGCTTCAGCGTGTTTTTACACTATTTATGTGCAGTGTATGTATATTCTATCCCTCTTCATTTGGGCGATGATGAGGATACTATCACATCGCAATGTTTATATATGGTCTATAATGCATAGATTACTTATTGATCAATTCTTTGCCCTAAGTTCCTATGTTGAAATGAGTGGTTTGGACTGTAGATTTATCCAAATATGATTGAATGTAAGGGACATTTTTTGGTCCTTTTTTGTTCCTGTTTTTTGTGCATTTCTAGATTTGCAGATTTGTACTTCTGCTCTCCACACGTTCCTTTATTTACCCTGTGTTTATAGGATTTTGCCTCCTGTCTGGTCTTCTGGAGTGGGACTTTGTGATCTATACTATCTAGTTCACTATGTTTTTGTACCGCGTTAACGTGTGCTATGGAGGCGAGCCCCGGTTTAACTATTGGCTAGGGTCTTTTGTGGTATCCTATCAGGGATGTTTGGATCGCTTGTTCCCTCCCACTTTGAGCTTTCAACTCGGATTCTGTCACCGAACAGAGCGGAGAATTTCCGTGACGGTCTGACAAGATTTATGCACTATCCTTCGAGTGATCGCTTCCTGTCATGTTAAACAGGCTGCAACTTCTTGCGGTACACATACGGGTCTGGATAACTCAGTGATGAAGGGAATTAGGCTTATTATTTATTTATTGATCGTTAGACATAGGGGGTGGGGAGGGGTGTGTGTGTATTAGTTTAGAATAGCAGTCACGGATTGGCTAATTATTTGCAGGGTGTGTTTCCCACTATCCAATCAGGTTTTGAGCTAGGTATTTTAAACTTTCACAGTCAACATGTGTTTTATGAGGCTATGAGTAAGGCTCACGCCGAAACGCGTTATCCGCTTTTTGTTACTAGCTCTTTATATACACCATTTCCATCTCCTCTGTATCAACTGACTTTTTAGTAGGGACATTGTCCCTGTCTATACTTCGTACTTTGTATACTGCATGTTGTGATGGTATACCCTGTTCATTAAATTCATATTCACTACTAACGGCTGTCATCAGGTGCTTCTATTCTTCTGTTTGTTACGCTACAAGTCTGGGCCATAGTGAGCACTGATTATACGGCTGTGAACTGTGGATTTGGCGGACCTGAGAAGCAGCCTGCAGGACCAGGGATCGATGGAAGCCTTCTCTCTACAGTTTGGCACACATTGTTGCAGTCCGGTGTGATACTTGGAATACCGCTGGAGCAACAACAATATATGAGGTATTTGCCTGCTGTTTTTTAAGGGGAGTCTTGTTACTTTGCCATATTGATTTGCTAATTGCTGTTCCACGCGCTGGAAGTATTCTTTGGCCTGTAACTTAAAGATTAATTTTTCTGGGGGCGTGTCTAAGCAGCGGCCATGACAGGTCACATATTTTAAGCCTCGATTCAAGATATATCGCATGATTTATTCAACAATATTCACCACAAAGCACATCATCGGCTTTCTAAAGACTTGCTGATCAGATTCATACCAGAATATTTGCCTAGTGATTATATCAGCCGACGAGATCTCAGCCTGTGGCCTATCTCACATAACTACGGAACCCCCCCCCCCCCGGAGCACGGGGTGAAATAAGCTCATCATGTCCACTCTCAGCAGGGAGGAATTTTATAGCACACTAAATATGCTCCTTTCTGGCTTTGAACAGCAAATGGAACACTGCTTCAGCGATCTAATTTCGATACTCAAATGGAGTGCAAGTGGAGAGGTGCCGCTGAAACCTGCTAATATGGCCCCCGCTGTACCTTCCACAACCCAGACCCAAGCTAAGATGGAGGCCTCCTGCCCTTGGTTGGTACTTATGGCTCACTCTATTCCTGATAATGCAATAATAAGAAGAGATGAACCCAAGACCACTACTGCGGAGAACGAGGTACCATTGTCAGCGCTGAACAACCAATACCCACCTGATCCACACTTACACAGCACCCAGTACTATTCAGAGCTAGCTGCTGACCTAGATCACTCTGCTGCACCAGCTGTTGCGCATAAGCTCCGACTTGATAGAGAGGACTTACCAGCGGTGGCTCCTCGGGAGGATGCGGCCGGCTTCCGGGGGGGCGACCTGAATGATCATTGTCCCTGGCTCTCTCATAATCCTCCTGAACACCGGAGTGTACATCAGCCTGCAACAACACATCCCTTCACAGCAGCCCCGGTCCGACTAGCTGACAGGAGTTTAGCTCCCGGACTTCCTGGATACAAATCACAGTGGACAGTACTGCAGAACTCCTCAGTAGCTCCTCACGACATAGGACTTCTCATCTCTTCACCCAGGCCTCTTGTACCCAAGCTCCATATCTTTCAGGGGACAGCGAGCTTCTCTCCACAGAGACTGCACACGCTGCAATCCCACTGCGGAAGTAATGCACTCTCTCAATTGAACACTCTAAGCAGATGTGGTGTGGGCTAGAGAGAAGGGTACTTGTGATACCACGGAGAGATGTCTGCTACCCTTTTTTTATGGATATTGTCTCTCAACGCATGTTTACTGTACTCTTCTATACCGGAGAGTTGTATTTGTAAAGTTGCCTGTTTTTCTTCTTTTATTTTAGGCTTTCACACAGTTCTTTAATTGCCTAGAGTTTCCCTCCTCATATATGGTTTTGAGTTTGAGTGTCACATTAGGATGCCTGTTTGAGCTAACTTATTAGAATAGCTGTGTTTATACTATGGGTTTGGTCAATGGAAATACACTCCTTAATTTATCAATGGCTACCGGCCTGACCTGTCACTCCCTACATTATTCCAGGTATACTCATAGATTTGATATACCCCATTTACTTAAATCAGCTCAGAAACACAGAACTTAGCAACTTACTGGAAACTTACTAGAAGCTCATACATTAATAGACCCACCCCTTAATTAATATTTAAGAGGGAGACCTACATACTATATACCTGTCACCTAACATTACACTCAGGAGACCCAATTAATAAAACAATCTACCTTGGTTAACAATTGACTGTAGCCCATATACACACTCTGCCCCTAGAGCTTACTCCGGTTATTACGGTTGTCACACACCTTCTCTTGCTGCCTTACCTAATTGACCTTCACTCCCCTACCTCACAAACATAGCTCCTTAGCCTAACTCTAGTACTTTACTCGGATGGTTACTTCCGCCTAGTACTACCCACATTGAAAATTCTACTTATACATCTGACCGTCCAAACTACATCCCTCTCGAGCTGATATCATAACGTCCTTCTGATGATTAGTCACTAAAAAGCAGATTTGTTCAACCTTTATTCATATAGCAATTCTGCATAACAAAAACACTCCACCTGGGGGGATGCTTCCGGGCGGCGGCCATGATGGTTGCGTATTTGAGAGGCTGAAGAGTCTGGCATATATTTTTGCTGCAAATAGCCGGTCTATGGTACCATTTCTGATCACAGTTGATATACCCTAAAACTACAGAGTCTGCTGAACATTCTGATCTACGTTGTGTTACTAACTTCAGCCCTGAAGTACCGGAACGAGAAGGTACGCAGTAACGGCCTAGAAATAGGTCAGGCCTTCATCTAACCCCCCCGGTAACTCCGGGTACAACAGCTTGTAAAGCTGCGAAATAAGAGAGGCAACAGAGAGGAGAATCATCTCGTTAGGCGAACGTAGTCTGACTCAGAGCTTGAGCTGCATAGAAGGTGGAACTTTGTTTGACAAATGGAGGCCCTTGATCGGTGGGAGACTAGGGTGACTCAGCTCATACTGGTCTCCTTTAGGGATTTAGAAGATGAACTGCACAAATATCTTTTCCCACCACAAACTACCGAGGGAGTATTACCCGCTAGCACTGACAAGCCGCTTTGGGATTATGGCTGTGAATACCCTCCTCCCCTACTGCCTCCGGTCGGCACAAAGTCACTTCATCCCTATCCCTTGATTGAGCTTGCCGACAATGCATCTGGAGGAGCCCCACGCCACCTGAAATATAAACAGGGGAATTCAGTGCTTACCGGTGCTAAGTGTGAGGTCGGTGCTAAGTGTGAGGTACCGGAGGCTTCCGATGCTGAGGAGCGCTTGTTACCCCGGCCTACAGAGAGAGTGGAGGACTTTGCCAGTTTACTAGAGGAGGCTGATTACCTCTGCAGAGCTTGGGAAGTAGTGGCGGTTGAACCCGAGAAGAAGAGAAGGTTCTGTGTTGGTTCGATGGCCCCGGTAGCGTCGGATCCAGGGGGTGATATTTATGGCATGCATCCGATCCTGACTTGTGGAGATATAGACGTTCCGGGAGGTAAACCCTATCCTGGTGGTCAACCCTGGCCCCTTCTAATATTCGGACAGACACTGGACCTTAATTTTTGGGACTGGCAACTTTATTCGGAGCCTCACCTTCATCTAGCCTTAGCCCGCTCAAGCCTCTGCTTTTTGCTCCGGGAGGAATTGTCATCGGAGGGTCCTGCTGCCTTTTCCATATTGGCAGAATGTTCTGACCGGTGTAGAGCCTCTTCCCGTTCAGGAATAGGCTAAACATTTTCATCCCAGCTAGTGGAGGACCTTTGTCAGCCTCTTAGTACTCCCACACAACCATTTGGACAGTCTAGAGAAACATTCCACTGCTGCCCCATTATGCCCTACATTATATATGGGTCAATATATATGAGATCTGGGGTCTGACTCTTTTGGACTACATATAGTCATTATTCGCAGGTGTTGTCGTTTTTCCTTTTTTTCTTCCCCCTTTATTATTTTCAATTGCAGCACCATATACTTAATCCCCAATCAGAGGTGCACTCTCATTTTGGTACATATTTTTCTCTATACATGTTTAGTAAGTTATTCTAACCCCCATACTGTATTTTCTGATGACTGTTTATATTAATTGCTTAGTATGATGGTAACCAATGTTTAGATCTCTACCATTTAAGATGTGTATTTATATATGCTTATATTTGTGACATTAGGGCTAGTGGGCTATATGCGTCCAATTTAAATGGTTTAGAAACATTAACCACCCTATGTTTGGTTTAGTGCCTCCATGTAATAGTAATGCTTTTTATTTAAAAACATAGAGCCAACAGGTTCAGCTATGAATAAATCTTCCATGCCAGCCCTAGAGTTTGAAACACAGCGCAATAGTACTCCTGTAGAGATTCGGGTGAGATGGAAAATAGTCTACAAACCCCTTATAACTAAGTAAGCCATGACACAACAACTTACAATCAATAGTCTATGTTAGTGAGCCCACCTTCTTCAAGACCCCCCCAAGTAGAAATGGAATGGGACCCATTTCAATATTGATTGGATATTTGATTATCTGCATATATACTCTATTTTTTACCTCATATACGTCTATCACCTACCCTAGCCTCCCCTGGCAATGTTTGGAGTTAGATGGCAGAGGTACTAGGCCTCTACAACGCATTAACAGCACATACTATAACTGTCTTTAGCTCCCTCGCTCAGTTTATAGCCAACCCAAGCAGCTCTACAGCTCTTCTAGACCTGGATATCTGTTTTTGAGAAAGGCAGTAAATTTATTCTAGACCGCCACCGAAACTTTGCCTTGCTGGTAGTTTACCATAACAGATTTAGCTTAAAATTCTGATTTTGTGACATAGGGATCTCCTCTCTGTATGATTAACTCATAATCCATATTGTTGAACGCATAACCCAGTTTGTTGACAAGATATCATATTATTCAATCCTTAGGCCCAAGAGTGGCCCATTTGTTATTTTATCTCCTCCTTATGGTCCCCCATTATACCTACAACGCAGTTCAGGAGGTCCAAGAGAGGCCTTGTTGGTTCCTTGGGGGAAATAATTTAATTCCATATTATATGTTATTATACTTTAGGAGGTCGTTTTTTGTTTTTTTATCAGAAAACTGAGGTTCAATGCTCCATTTGTATTTATATATTCAAGCAATTTGTGTGTGAATGGAAGATGTTATATGGTAAATATCTAACTGTCAATTTTGTGTTCGGCTCGACATTTCGAGTACTAACTTGCTTGTATTACTTATCTTAAAACCTCAATAAAAATTTATAAAAAAAAAAAAAAAAAAAACACTCCACCTTCACCTAAGGCTGTTTTTATTTCTTTATTTTTCCCTCTCCTCTTATTACCTTAGCCCCCATTTACAGCAATAATATTTGGAAATTAGTGGTTACCTGGTTCACTGTATACCCCATTCTTAGCAGACCTTATTTGTGATTCTAAATTGTTACAACAATTAGCAAAACTCTCCCACCAGAAATACACCTCCCTGTTGAGACCATATACTCTCTTTTTACATTAAAAATCCCTCCCTCAAACTAAAGCAGCTCTTGACTGCTGAATGTCTCTACCCTTGAACTAATATACTAAAAAACGAGGTTCCTGAAACAATTAACACTCATTACCACTGACTCATTAATATCGTATAGCACGCTAACCTCTTTTTTATCTTAAACTTCAATAACAGACCGTCGTCACTCCTCATATATCAAATTCATACACATTTCTTGATTTTGATAAATAATTCAGACTCATAGGTGACTTTTCTCTAGCCCTTTACCCTTGTAACTCACTGACAAGGATCACTGTAACATAGCTTACTTCATCTTTATGGTCGCCTTATGCAGACTTCCTTTATTTATTTATCTTATTTTTTTTCTTGGGTGGCATACCACAAATTTACTTGACATGTAAAGTGATTCTTCTTAAATGTTTTTTACTCTGTACATCTTGAAAATGTCAGCTGGAATTTATGCTATATTCTGAACTCACATCTTTAAGTGTTAATACTCAATGTTGTATATGTTACTTAACCTCAATAAAAATACAGTTTAAAAAAAAAAAAAAAAAGATTCATTTTTCCTGCACTTTCTACTTGTCTCCGGGGATAGAGGAACCCTGTGGGGCTTTGTGACTTGAGGCTGCTTTATTTCAGAGGTCACGTATCAAGTAGGCTGGTGAAGTTATACACAGTAACTACCCTGGATTATAGGTAATGTTCCCATCCACTACTTTTGATATTAACACATTAGTGATCCTCTGCTTCTTGTACTAACACCTATTTTTGCTCTATTCCTCTACATTTGTGGAACGTTTACACTGAAGTGTGGGATCTGGCCTGACTCCGGGTGTTTGTACATTACTAATCAGATCCACAGCCATAATGGACAATGAGGGTATAACCAATACAGAGGGAGCCCCCACCTTGTTTGCACTAAGGTCCGTGGAGGAGAGAGACTTGAATACCAAGGATTGCTACAAAATTTTCTCAACCAATGAGAGGAACTACAATCTCATAACACTTTTTGAGGAACTGGAATTTCTACTCTTGAAGGAGGACAAACTATTCTGGGACATTAATACCCTAAACAAATACCAGGAGCTGGGAATCATACCCAGGGGGTTAAGACTGAATAAATATCCGACTTTTCTAATGGATGATAAAACTTTCATAGAATTGTGGAACAGCAAACTATTGGAGTGTTCCTTTCAACTGATGAAATTAATCTGTGATTACAAAAAAAGGAATTAGAGGATACAGCCCTAAAAATTAGGGAGATACAGAAGGAGCTCAACACCCGATGTGAGGATGTGAACTTCCTTAATTTAATGACACGCTACAATGGGTAGTGGCGGAGGCGAAAAACTCTACTCCTTCAAATTAAACATAATAAGTACCTACGGGACCAACAGGATTACGATCTCAACAGGGTGTATATCTGGAATAAAAGGGATAGATCACTGCTCAGGAGGGAACAGAATAAGAATACCTTCCATCCCAACCAACAGCGTGGTGGTCACAGACGTAGAAGAAATAGAGGAAGGAGGGTTAACTTTTATGAGAGTGAGGGTGAATCTGAGGGTTCAGGGTCAGGGTCAGGAGGAGAGGAACATCCCCCTGTCCAGAGTGTGAGACCCAAGGAAACCCTTCCCATTCTCAAAGTACCCACCAAACAATTTTTCTCCCAGACAAATTACAGAGAGGAACCGACCACAGACACGGTAACAATAGGTGATAGTCGCACCCGGGATCAAGCACAGCTTGAACAGGTTTTTTCCATCGCCCAAAAAATACCAGAAGGGGGGGAGGAAACCTAAACACGAATCAGGGTGCAGACCACCAGTACAAAGAACAGCGGAGGTACCCCCAGAGAAGGGGAAGAGGAAGGGGGAATTGCAGGTTTTGAACATCATTAACCTTTCTGATTACACCCCGGATCCACAAGAACTTGAAGTTCTTAGCTTGGGATTGACTTTTGTGTCTACAGCTGACTTTGACTTGTTTAGGACATTGCTTAATGTTAACAAACTTATAGGTGATCTGACCTTAAAGAAATTCTTTAAGATGCATCCCACAAGAGGAGCTGATGAGAGTCACGATGCCATTCACAATGGGTTAGACTCCAGACACTTAGTAACCCTGAGAGATAGTTCTCTCAACTTCCAAGAGTTCTGTGATATTGGGACCCTGGAATCTCTCTCAGAAGGTGGGGAATTTAACTCAGCCGCCTGCATTGGATTACCTGCATTTAAGGAAAAGTCTACCTTTTACCCTATCCAATGTAGGGGTAACCTTTTGGAGAAATTCCAAAATAGAATAGAAGAAGACCTTACTTGCTTGTACTACAAATCTGTGAGGGGAGAACAGAGCAACATCACTATGAAACAGAGAAAAGCATTGGAGAAGCTCAGTAAAAATGAGGGAATTATAATTAGGGCTGCTGATAAGGGTGGCACTATAGTCTTGCAAAATAGAGGGGACTTCATTTCGGAGGCCCTGAGACAACTAACAAACACGGATGATTATACGGTGTTGCCAGGGGACCCTACTCTGGCTTACCGGTCACGATTGGCCTCCCTCGTTGATATCGGGGTGGAAGGTGGGTTTATTGACCTGGATACAAAGGAATACCTTCTTGTTTCAAACCCTACAATCGCTACTTTCAACCATCTACCTAAGGTTCATAAATCCAGGGGAGGCCAATTGTGAGCGGTATTGGGTCATTACTTGAACACCTCTCGGAATGGCTGGATGATATTTTGCAACCACTAGTGAGCACCCTGTGGAGTCACCTGGCAGACACAAAACATGTTCTGAACCTGTTGAGTCAGATAACATGGGAGACAGATTACAGATGGCTCACTGTGGATGTCAAATCCCTGTACACTTCCATCCCGCATGATAAGGGGTTGGAGGCTGTACATTTTTTTCTGAACAGACACTATGGTGGGGATCCCTTGTTCGTGGATTTTGTAGTAGAGGTGACTCGGTTCCTCCTCACTGACAATTATTTTGAGTTTATGGGACAGTTCTATCTCCAAAGGCGTGGGACAGCCATGGGAGCAAAATTTGCCCCATCCTATGCAAACATCTTCATGGAATGGTGGGAACTGTCCCACGTCTTTGGAGATCAGAACATGTTCAGATCGGATATAATCTGGTATGGCCGTTTTATTGACGATCTGCTATTTGTCTGGGGAGGAGCCGAGCACCAGCTTACAGAATTTGTGGCCGGTTTGGAGAATAACGATTGTGGACTGAGCTTCACCTCTGAGATACAGGAAAGACGTGTGGATTTTCTGGACATCACACTGGAGGGTGTGCAGGGTCAGGGGATCATCACGGAGCGGGGAATTCATTACTACACGCATCAAGCTGTCACCCCAGAAGAGTATTCAGGGGTGTGGCCAAGAGCCAGTTCATTTGCCTTAAAAGAAACTGCACGTTTCGCACTGCATATGAGAGACAGGCGGATGACCTGGCTCTGAGACTTAAGGAAAGAGGTTATGACTCTCCAACGATTATGAGGGCAAGAAAAGATGTAGAAAGGATCCCTAGGGAGAAACTTCTTACCATAGGTAAGAGAAATAGAGAGGGTGGCTCAGTCACAACTAGATTTGGTGACAGGGTGTCTTTCATCACTGAGTACTCTAGACAATATGATAAGATCTGCCGAATAGTAGATAAACATTTTAGCCACTTGTCATCGGATGATGGGTTGATTGACACAGTGGAAAGGGGAATCAGATTTGCCTATAGAAAAAACAAGATGATAGGAAATATGGTTGCTCCCACAAAAATTTGGAGTGATCTCCCTAATCGGACCTCCTCATGGTTGACATCATTGGGGGCTTTTAAGTGCCACCACCACACTTGTGTGGCTTGTGAAAGGTTAATTGTGGGAGACACTTTTGTCTCTACGGTGAGTGGTGAGAGATTTAACATCAAATACTGTCTGAATTGCAGACAAACCTATATTGTATATCTCATCACTTGCAGTCTATGTTCCCTACAGTATGTGGGACTCTCAACGCGAGAGGCTAGAACTCGCATGAAGGAACACATGTCGGATATTAGGATTGGCTCTAAAACTACCCCCCTAGTAAGACATTTTGTTGAGACTCATAACAATTCACTAAGGTCATTTGTCTGGACCATTATTGACAAGGTTACCTTAAGAAAAGGTCAGGGAGACAGGGTTAACAAACTTGGAGAGAAGGAGGCCTTCTGGATCTTTAAGCTAAAGACCAGGATCCCAGGGGGCCTCAATTCGGAGTTTGACTTAATACATTTTTGGTCTCGGTAGGCTTGATACCTCTCTCGTGAATGTTGGAGTGGGGGAGGTCCCGCCTAACTTACTTGCTCACTTATTTTCCTACATATTTCCCTTCTTATTTATTTATTTGTTCTCTCACACTGTGGTGATATGTGTACTCATTGGGATACTTAAATATAGTTCTATGTCTGTGTACCTTATCTTCAGGTTTGATGGGCGAACTACTGGATAGTATTATATTACATTACATTGTATGAGCTTCAGCGTGATTTTACACTATTTATGTGCAGTGTATGTATATTCTATCCCTCTTCATTTGGGCGATGATGAAGATACTATCACATTGCATTATTTATATATGGTCTATAATGAATAGATTACTTATTGATCAATTTTTTGCCCTAAGTTCCTATGTTGAAATGAGTGGTTTGGACTGTAGATTTATCCAAATATGATTGATTGTAAGGGACATTTTTTGGTCCTTTTTTGTTCCTGTTTTTTGTGCATTTCTAGATTTGCAGATTTGTACTTCTGCTCTCCACACGTTCCTTTATTTACACTGTGTTTATAGGATTTTGCCTCCTGTCCGGTCTTCTGGAGTGGGACTTTGTAATCTATACTATCTAGTTCACTATGTTTTTGTACCGCGTTGACGTGTGCTATAGAGGCGAGCCCCGGTTTAACTATTGGCTAGGGTCTTTTGTGGTATCCTATCAGGGATGTTTGGATCGCTTGTTCCCTCCCACTTTGAGCTTTCGACTCTGATTCTGTCACCGAACAGAGCGGAGAATTTCCGTGACAGTCTGACAAGATTTATGCACTATCCGACGAGTGATCGCTTCCTGTCATCTTAAGCAGGCTGCAATTTCTTGCAATACACATACGGGTCTGGATAACTCAGTGATGAAGGGAATTAGGCTTATTATTTATTTATTGATCGTTAGACTATAGTGTGCATACATAGGGGGTGGGGAGGGGTGTGTGTGTGTGTTAGTTTAGAATAGCAGTCACGGATTGGTTAATTATTTGCAGGGTGTGTTTCCCGCTATCCAATCAGGTTTTGAGCTAGGTGTTTTAAACTTTCACAGTCAACATGTGTTTTATGAGGCTATGAGTAAGGCTCACACCAAAACGCGTTAGCCGCTTTTTGTTACTAGCTCTTTATGTACACCATTTCCATCTCCTCTGTATCAACTGACTTTTTAGTAGGGACATTGTCCCTGTGTATACTTCATACTTTGTATACTGCATGTTGTGATGGTATACCCTGTTCATTAAATTCATATTCACTACTAACGGCTGTCATCAGGTGCTTCTATTCTTCTGTTTGTTTAGCTGCTTGTATGCCATTGCAAAGGCGATGCGCTTGGCCACCTCTATTACAGCTATATTTTATATTTGCTTCAAATTGACCAAAAGCAAATGATGTAAGATAAACAATATACAAGGGACACTTACATCCCATGCCTGCAAACAATGTACATTCTTTTAAAACATTTATTTTGTATATAGATTGTTTGCAATTTGGTGCATTATTGCTGATGAATTAAAAAACAAAACTTTAATAATTTCCCTGTTACATGCCTTAAAATAACAATCTTGATGCTGCTGCTATCTATTTTATTCTTATTATTCTATATTACATTCTGTAACTTTATTAAACACACTGTACCTAATAATTAAATTTGAATATCAGAACTTTATCTTTAATGGATAGTGCCAGATCAATTCTACCAAGGTTAAAGGGATAGGAAAGTCAAAATTAATCTTTCATGATTCAGATAGAGCATGTCATTTTAAGACACTTTTATATTCACTTCTATTTTCAAATGTGCTTCGTTCTCTTAATATCTCTTGTTAAAAAGAATACGCACATATCATACACTAGTGGAAGCTGCTGCTTATTGGTGCCTGCACACATTTGTCTCTTGTGATTGGCAAACTAGATGTGTTCAGCTAGCTGCAGTAGTGCAATGATGTTCCTTTAACAATGGATAACAAGAGAATGAAGTAAATTTGATTGTAAAGTTGTTTAAAATTGTTTATTCTTTCTAAAATGTGGGGTTTACCATCCCTTTAAACAACAGGATGTGGTGTTAATTTTGTAGGGTGGCAAAGAAAGTGCTTTTGTACCAAAAGCTTAAACATTTCATGAATGCAAACTGATGTACATTTTATGTTGGTGGTCCATAAACTAACTCCTAATTATTAGCAGAAAAACAAAGTTAAGACCAATGTTTTATCTCAGAGGTGACACCTTTCCCATCTGTTCTGTTGCGTTTGACAGAAATTTGGATAATGACAAAAAGCTGTCAAAATATAATATTTCCAACAGCAAGTTGTTCTGCCAGCTAGTAATTGTCATGGCACATTGGATTAGCAGAATTGCATTTCCTAGTAACTGTCATGAAATATTTACAAAATGTTATTTATGTGCAACTGTTTCTGTGTTAAATACTATTTTCCAAAACTAAAATCTCTTAAATTGACATTAGTCAAGCATTTAGGTATTTTTAATGCATTTTACATGCTTAACTACTGAAATGAATAATAGAAAAATGTTGATGGGTATAAAAAACGTAAAATAGTTGATTTACCAGAACAAGAGGCCATGATGATGAGTAATTTGCAAAAGCACTTCTTTACAGAAAGGGTGGCTGATTCATGGAAAATACTTCTATTAGAGATGATAGTGACTGACAAACATTCGGCTAGATTTAGAGTTTTGTCTGTAACGACCCGCGTAGCTAACGCTGCTTTTCCCCCCCCCCGCACCTTTTAAACAACGCTGGTATTTAGAGTTCTCTGAAGGGCTGAGTTAGGCTCCAAAAAGGGAGCGTAGAGCATAATTTACCGCCACTTCAACTCTAAATACCAGCGTTGCTTACAGACGCGGCCAGCTTCAACAACGTGCTAGTGCACGATATCCCCATAGGAAACAATGGGGCAGTTTGAGCTGAAAAAAAAATTAAACACCTGCAAAAAAGCAGCGTTCAGCTCCTAACGCAGCCCCATTGTTTCCTATAGGAAAACACTTCCTAAGTCTGCACCTAACACCCTAACATGTACCCCGAGTCTAAACACCCCTAACCTTACACTTATTAACCCCTAATCTGCTGCCCCCACTATCGCTGACCCCTGCATTTTATTAACCCCTAATCTGCCGCTTCGTACACCGCCGCGACCTACATTATAGCTATGTACCCCTAATCTGCTACCCCTAACATCGCCGACCCCTATATTATATTTATTAACCCCTAATCTGCCCCCCCAATGTCGCCGCTACCTACCTACACTTATTAACCCCTAATCTGCCGACCGGACCTCGTTGCCACTATAATAAATGTATTAACCCCTAAACCGCCGCACTCCCGCCTCAAAAACCCTATAATAATAATAAATAGTATTAACCCCTAATCTGCCCTCCCTAACATCATCGACACCTAACTTCAAGTATTAACCCCTTACCTCGCCGCTACTCTAATAAATGTATTAACCCCTAACGCTAAGTCTAACCCTAACACTAACACCCCCCTAAGTTAAATATAATTGAAATCTAACAAAATGTAGGCGGTTTAGGGGTTAATACATTTATTATAGTGGCGACGAGGTCCGGTCGGCAGAATAGGGGTTAATAAGTGTAGGTAGGTAGCGGCGACGTGGGGGGGGGGCAGATTAGGGGTTAATAAATATTATGTAGGTGTCAGCTATTTTAGGGGCAGCAGATTAGGGGTACATAGGGATAATGTAGGTTGCGGCGGTGTGCGGTCGGCAGATTAGGGGTTAAAAAATTTAATTAGAGTGGCGGCGATGTGGGGGGACCTCGGTTTAGGGGTACATAGGTAGTTTATGGGTGTTAGTGTACTTTAGAGCATAGTAGTTAAGAGCTTTATGAACCGGCATTAGTCCAGAAAGCTCTTAACTCCTGACTTTTTTCTGCGGCTGGAGTTTTGTCGTTAGAGTTCTAACGCTCACTTCAGCCAAGACTCTAAATACCAGCGTTAGAAAGATCCCATTGAAAAGATAGGATACGCAATTGACGTAAGGGGATCTGCGGTATGGAAAAGTCGCAGCTAGAAAGTGAGCGTTAGACCCTTTCCTGACTGACTCTAAATACCAGCGGGCGGCCAAAACCAGCGTTAGGACCTCTTAACGCTGGTTTTGATGGCTAATGCAGAACTCTAAATCTAGGCGACTGTTAGGGACTTCAGGAATGCCTGGATAAACATAAAACTATCCTATGAACTAATTAAAGGAATACTAAACCCAAATTCAGATAGATACATGCAATTTAAAGCAACTTTCTAATTTACTCTTATTGTACAATCTAGTGTACAATGTCAATTTAAGCAACCTGTATTGCTTGATATAGGACATAGACACTCAATGAGGTGACAAAGAAGAATATAGAGCCAAATGTTGTGCTCCTTTGACAGAATGTTCTAATGCACATATATATAATTATATATATATATATATATATATATATATATATATATACACACACATATATATTTATGTGTTTACTAGTTCTAAAGCCCGTGCACACGGACACTTCTTGTAGTACAGCAGTCCCACCCCTTGCTCTCTCCCCCTCTCTTTTGCTCTCTCTCCCCCCCCCCCCCTCTCTTTAGCTCTCTCTCTATCTCCCTCCCCATCTCTTTTGCTTTCTCTCCCCCTCTCTTTTGCACTCTCTCTCTCTCAGCCTCTCTTTTGCTCTCTCTCCCCCTCTTTTTGCTTGCTCTCTCTCCTCCTCTCTTTTGCTCTCTCTCTCTTCCCCCTCTTTTGATCTCTAGCCCCCCTCTCTATTGCTCTCTCTCCCCCCTCTCTTTTGCTCTCTCTCCCCCCTCTCTTTTGCACTCTCTCCCCCTCTCATTTGCTCTCTCTCTCCCTCTTTTTTGCTGTCTCTCTATCCCCCTTTATTTTGCTCTCTCTCTCCCTCCTTTATTTTGCTCTCTCTCCCCCTCTCTTTTGCTCTCTCTCTCTCCCTCTCTTTTGCTCTTCTCCCCTCTCTTTTGCTCTTTCTCTCTCCCCCTCTCTTTTGCTCTATCTGCCCCTCTCTTTTTCTCTCTCTCCTCCCTATTGCACAAATATGTTTTACATGTTTTCATCTACTTAATGGCAAAATGTTCTAATGCACATATATATATATACACACACATGGGACATTTCTTGCAGTACACCGGACCCACCCCTTGCTCTCTCCCCATCTATTTTGCTCTCTCCCCTCTCTCTTTTGCTCTCTCTTTCTCCCTCTTCCCCATCTCTTTTGCTCTCTCTCCCCCTTTCTTTTGCGCACTCTCTTTCCCCCCTCTCTTTTGCTCTCTCTCCTCCTGTCTTTTGCTCTCTCTCCCCTCTATTGTTGCTTTCTCACTCTCTCCCCCTCTATTTTGCTTCTCCCTCTTTCTTTTTTTCTCTCTCTCCCCGTCTCTTTTGCTCACTTTCTCCTCTGTTTTGCTCTTTCTCTCCCACTCTCTTTTGCTCTCTCTCTGCTACTCTTTTTTGTTCTCTCTCCCCCTCCCTTTAGCTCTCTCTCTCTTCCAGTCTCTTGTGCTCTCTCTCCCTCCTCTATTTTTCTCTATCTCCCCCTCTCTATTACTCTCTCTCCCCCTCTCTTTTGCTCTCTCTATCCCCCTCTCTTTTGCTCTCTCCCCACTCTATTTTGCACCCTCTCCCCCACTTTTTTGCTTTCTCTCTCTCTCCCTCTATTATGCTCTCTCCCCCCCTTTCTTTTGCTCTCTCTCCCCCTCTCTTTTGCTCTCTCTCCCCTCTCTTTTGCTCTCTCTCTCCCTCTCTTTTGCTCTCTCTCCTCTCTATTTTGCTCTCTCTCCCCCTCTCTTTTGCTCTCTCTGCCCCCTCTCTTTTTCTCTCTCTCCCCCCTCTCTTTTGCTTTCTCTCTCTCTCTCTCCCTCTCTCTTTTGCTCTCTCTGCCCCTCTCTTTTGCCCTCTCTCCCCCCTCTCTTTGTCTCTCTCTTCCCCCTCTTTGGCTTTCTCTCTTCCCCCACTTTGGCTCTCTCTCTTACTCTCTCTCTTCCTCCTCTTTTGCTCTCTCTCTTCCCCCTCTTTGGCTCTCTCTTCTCCCTCTCTTTTGCTCTCTCTCCCCCTCTCTTTTGCTCTCTCTGCCCCCTCTCTTTGGCTTTCTCTCTTCCCTCTCTTTGGCTCTCTCTCCCCCCCTCTTTGTCTCTCTCTCTTCCCCCTCTTTAGTTCTCTCACTCCCCCCTCTTTAGCTCTCTCTCCCTCACTATTTGGCTCTCTCTCCACCTCTTTTGCCTCTCTCTCGCAGCCTAAGCCACTCCCGGCTGTCCACACCCCCATTGTGGTGCCCCACCTGGCCAGGCCCCATCATGGCGCTCCCATAGGCCAGGTCCACCAGGCCACATCCACATCGTGGCACCCGTCCGGCCACGCACCTCATCATGCCCAGCCACACCCCCATCGCAGAGCTCCCGCTGGGCACGCCATACCACCTCTGCTGTCAGGATCTTAAAGCCAGGTGTGTTTGTCCTTGCACAGTCTCTACTGCGCATGACAGCTACGAACAAACACACTTGGCCTTTTATATTATAGGATATGTGTATAAATGTCTGTGAATACATATATACACATATAAATACATTAATAAATATGTACACATATATGTCGCAATAGAAGAAAGACCTCCGGTAAGTAAAAGTTAGATCCTTTATTTGTACATCCACATTAAAACATTTGTGCAGTTTGGCTGTAGGTCATGGCTACAAAACCAGCTGATGCGTTTTGGCTATTGTGCCATAGTCTTAGCTAATATATATACATATACATCATTAGACATGTATAGTGGATATAAAACATCTACACACCCTAATTAAAATGGCAGGTTTCTGTGATGTAAAAAAATGAGACAAAGATAAATAATTTCAGAACTTTTTCCACCTTTAATGTGACCTATAAACTGTACAACTTAATTGAAAAACAAAGGGAAAAAGGAAAGAACTCCCAAAAGCTAGATATCTGTATCAGTATTTACAATATTGTAGGCTAAGATACAACACTATGCACAGCACTTTTGTAAGACATTGATAGAATCATTTATTGATATACATTAAAAGTCCACACATCAATTGTGTATAAGACAAACTCACGAATTGCTGACAGACACAGGCACAAACAATGATGACTTCATCTGACGCGTTTCACGTCAATAGGCGCGTTCTTCTTACTTTGAGAAAGTGCCTATCGGCGTGAAACACATCAGATGACGTCATCATTGTTTGTGCCTGTGTCTGTCAGCAATTCGTGAGTTTGTCTTATACACAATTGATTTGTGAGTTTGTCTTATACACAATTGATGTGTGGACTTTTAATGTATATCAATAAATGATTCTATCAATGTTTTACAAAAGTGCTGTGCATAGTGTTATATCTTAGCCTACAATATTGTAAATACTGATACAGATATCTAGCTTTTGGGAGTTCTTTCCTTATTTCCTTTGATATAATTAACAGTGAACTGCCTAAGGGGGCAACCCCCACGCCGAGTGTCAGATCTCCGGATGCACTAGCTGTTACACGCTGTGTGGACGACAGAGTATTGAATTCCAAAGCTAAGTAAATCTATTTATAACTTTCCTTATATCTATGAGTTTCTACTTAATTGAAAAATAAACTGAAACTTCTAGGTGGAGGGAAGTAAAAATAAAAAAATAAAATAATATGGTTGCATAAGTGTTATAACTGGGGATGTAGCTGTGTTTAGAATTGAGCAATCACATTCAAAATCATGTTAAATAGGAGTCAGTACACACCTGCCATCAATTTAAAATGCCTCTGATTAACCCCAAATAAAGTTCAGCTGTTATAGTAGGTCTTTCCTGACATTTTCTTAGTCGCAACCTACAGCAAAAGCCATGGTTCGCAGAGAGCTTCCAAAGCATCAGAGGGATCTCATTGTTAAAAGGTATCAGTCAGGAGAATGGTACAAAAGAATTTCCAAGGCATTGGATATACCATGGAACACAGTGAAGACAGTCATCATCAAGTGGAGAAAATATGGCGCAACAGTGACATTACAAAGAACTGGACGTCCCTCCAAAATTGATGAAAAGACAAGAAGAAAACTGGTCTGGGAGGCTGCCAAGAGGCCTACCGCAATTAAAAAGAAGTCCACAAAACTGCCTTATCCTGATGAAAAAATCAGAAAAGGAGACTCACAAGAAAGAGCAGATAACTCAGAAACTCTTCTAGCAGAAGAGATGGCCAAAAGAAACAACATTTTCCAAGAAAGTAGTTTAATGTCCAAAAAATGCATAGGTTCAAATGGAAGAACCTGTAAAGCCGTCAGAACCAAATTAAGACTCCAAGGAGGAGAAATTGATTAAATAACAGGCTTAATAAGAACTAAAGCCTGTACAAAACAGTGTATATCAGGAAGTATAGCAATCTTTCTGTGAAATAAAACAGAAAGAGCGGAGATTTGTCCTTTCAAGGAACTTGCAGACAAACCCTTATCCAAACCGTCCTGAAGAAACTGTAAAATTCTAGGAATTCTAAAAGAATGCCAGGAGAATTTATGAGAAGAACACCATGAAATTTAAGTCTTCCAAACTCTATAATAAATCTTTCTAGAAACAGATTTACGAGCTTGTAACAAAGTATTAATCACTGAGTCAGAGAAACCTCTATGACTTAGTACTAAGCGTTCAATTTCCATACCTTCAAATTTTATGATTTGAGATCCTGATGGAAAAACGGACCTTGAGATAGTAGGTCTGGCTGAACGGAAGTGGCCAAAGCGGGCAACTGGACATCCAAACCAGATCCGCATACCAAAACCTGTGTGGCCATGCTGGAGCCACCAGCAACACAAATGATTGTTCCATGATGATTTTGGAGATCACTCTTGGAAGGAGAACTAGAGGTGGGAAAATGTAAGCAGGGTGATAACACCAAGGAAGTGTCAGCGCATCCCCTGCTTCCGCCTGAACATCCATGGACCTGGACAGGTATCTGGGAAGTTTCTTGTTTAGATGAGAGGCCATGAGATCTATCTCTGGAAGACCCCACAACTGAATAATCTAAGAAAACACATCTGGATGGAGAGACCACTCCTCTGGATGTAAAGTCTGGCGGCTGAGATAATCCGCCTCCCAATTGTCTACACCTGGGATAAGCACCACAGAGATTAGACAAGAGCTGGATTCTGCCCAAACAAGTATCTGAGATACTTTTTTCATAGCTTGGGGACTGTGAGTCCCACCCTGATGATTGACATATGCCACTGTTGTGATATTGTCTGTCTGAAAACAAATGAACGGTTCTCTCTTTAGCAGAGGTCAAAACTGAAGAGCTCTGAGAATTGCAAGGAGTTCTAAAATATTTATTGGTAATCTCACCTCTTGAGATTTCCAAACCCCTTGTGCTGTCAGAGATCCCCAAACAGCTCCCCAACCTGAAAAACTCGCATCTGTTGTGATCACAGTCCAGGTTGGCCGAACAAATGAAGCCCCTTGAACTAAACGATTGTGATCTATCCACCATGTCAGAGAGTGTCGTACATTGATTCAGCATACAAAGCTGTAGAGGTATCATGTGAAAATGAGCAAAGGGGATCGCGTCCGATGCTGCAGTCATGAGACCTAAAACTTCCATGCACATAGCCACTGAAGGGAATGACTCAGACTGAAGGTGCCGGCATGCTGCAACCAATTTTAAACGTCTCTTGTCTGTTAGAGACAGAGTCATGGACACTGAATCTGTCTGGAAGCCTAAAAAGGTGACCCTTGTCTGAGGAATCAAGAAACGTTTGGTAAATTGATCCTCCAAACCTGATTCCAAAGAAACAACACTAGTTGATTTGTGTGAGATTCTGCAGTACGCAAAGACTGAGTTAGTACAAAGATATTGTCCAAATAAGGAAACACTGCAATACCCTGTTCTCTGATTACAGAGAGTAGGACACCCAGAACCTTTGAAAATATTCTTGGAGCTGTTGCTAGGCCAGATGGAAGAGCAACAAATTGGTAATGCTTGTTTAGAAAAGAGAATCTCAGAAACTGATAATGTTCTGGATGAATCGGAATATGAAGGTATGCATCCTGCAAGTCTATTGTGGACATATAATGTCCTTGCTGAACAAAAGGCAGAATAGTCCTTATAGTCACCATCTTGAAAGTTGGTACTCTTACATAATGATTAAAACATTTTCAGATCCAGAACTCGTCTGAATAAATTTTCCTTCCTTGGTACAATGAATAGATTTGAATAAAACCCTAAACCTTGTTCCTGAGGAGGAACTGGCATGACTACCCCTGAAGACTCCAGGTCTGAAACACACTTCAGGAAAGCCTGAGCTTTTACTGGATTTACTGGGATACGTGAGAAAAAAAATCTTCTCACAGGAGGTCTCACTCTGAATCCTATTCGATACCCTTGAGAGACAATGCTCTGAATCCATTGATTTTGGACAGATTTTATCCAAATATCTTTGAACACCTTAATCTGCCCCCTACCAGCTGAGCTGGAATGAGGGCCGCACCTTCATGCGGACTTAGGGGCTGACTTTGGTTTCCTAAATGGCTTGGATTTATTCCAATTTGAGTCCGGCGGATCGTATGTTACGTCGCTAAATTCTACTTTTGCCGGTCTCTAGGGTTTGATAACTAAGGCGAATCAGGCTCGCCACAAATACGCTGCGGAATTCCAGCGTATTTGCGGTTGACGGCTTGATAAATACAGGCCATGGGCTTCACAGTGCTAGCAAGATTTACTGTAGATAATCTGTCTCTAAGTAACTTTTAGTTTGAGAGGTAAATTTTTATTGAAATGTTATACGTTTAGTTATTTGACTGTGATCTAGATAAGCCAGATGGCCCACTGTTAGAAAAAATGAAACTGCTCAGCAACTATCCAATTTACTTATATTATCAATTAAAAGAATAGGAGTGCCTAACAGGCTATAAAGTGTGACTTGAGATTATACGATTAAAAATGTAAATTTAATATATATATTCAAGGTCAATGAAATAATAAGATGTGACGATAGAGGGGTTATTTATATGAGTGTGGCTGTGCACTACAGTATGAAGGACAGACTTTAAAGAAACTCAAAGACAGGTTTAGAGAACACCTTCTCTAAATTAAATGGAAGAAGGAAGATCTTCCAATGTATAAACATTTTAAAAGAACGACACAATAGTAATGACATGACTTTAATAGACATCATAGCTTGAATTTTCCCAGAATTCTCCCTATGCAGAAGTTTGGTAAGCACATCTCCATTTAGGGTCAACCTATCAGGAAGTTTTGCACATTGTTTATTTATTCTTTTTAGGTTACTGCCAGGATTTTGCCACAAGGATATCACGGTTCATTATTAGGACACACACAGGACTATTTTAGGATCACCATTATGTTTTTTTTGTTGCTATATATATATATATATATATATATATATATATATATATATATATATATATATATATATATATATATATATTGGCATCGTCATCTTTTGGACACAATTGTATTCTTTTTAACGGACCTGTTTGGGTATACCTGTTGACTATAGTCACAATGACTATTTCACTGACTATTTTGTTTTAATGTATTTAATTTGATGCATCTATTACTCACATATCCTAATAGTTGGATTATTTTGATTAATATTAAATTTACATTTTTAATCTTCTAATCTTAAGTCACACTTAAGCGCTCCTATTCTTTTCAATGTTTCCACTTTTATACCGATCAAGTTAGGTAATTGTGATTAGTGAGCTTGTGTGATCATATTTGTAGCCGTGCACTATTCTTTGTGATCTACTTATATTTTATCAAATTTACTTTTTTCTCTTTGTATCATTTGTTGAAGAATCATTAATGCATTACTGGGAGCGAGCTGAATACATCAGGTGAGGCAATCATAAAAGACTTATATGTGCAGTTACTAATCAGCAGCTAGCTCCCAGTGGTGCATGGCTGCCCCTCAGTCTACCTAAGTGTACTTTTAAACAAAGTGAAATAGATAATAGAAGTAAATTAGAAAGTTACTTAAAATTGCCCAATCTACTTGAAAGAACAAAAAAACGGGGTTATGTCCCTTTAAAGGATTTTTGGCTTCATTGTTTATAGTGTTCCTGAAGTTGATTATGATGGCAGTGTACCATGACATTTATGCTCAATAAGCAGATGATGTACTGTGTAGCAAAGTGATACTGCTGCAGGAAGACAGGTTGCAAGTGATGTACTGTGTAGCACCATGGTACTGCTGCAGGAAGACAGGTTGCAAGTGATGTACTGTGTAGCACCATGGTACTGCTGCAGGAAGACAGGTTGCAAGTGATGTACTGTGTAGCACCATGGTACTGCTGCAGGAAGACAGGTTGCAAGTGATGTACTGTGTAGCACCATGGTACTCCTGCAGGGAGGTAGATTACAGGTGATGTAAAGTGAAGCACTATGGTACTGCTGCAGGGAGACAGTTTACAGGTTATGTGCCATATAGCACCATGGTACTGCTGCAGGGAGACAGTTTACAAGTTATGTACTGTGTAGCACCATGGTACTGCTGCAGGGAGACAGTTTACAGGTAATGTACTGTGTAGCACCATGGTACTGCTGCAGGGAGACAGTTTACAGGTTATGTACTGTGTAGCACCATGGCACTGCTGCAGGGAGACAGTTTACAGGTTATGTACTGTGTAGCACTATGGTGCTGCTGCAGGGAGGCAGTTTACAGGTTATGTACTGTGTAGCACCATTTCACTGCTGCAGGGAGACAGTTTACAGTTTATGTACTGTGTAGCACCATGGTACTGCTGCAGGGAGTCAGTTCCCCGGTGATGTACTGTGTAGCACCATGGCACTGCTGCAGGGAGACAGTTTACAGGTCATGTACTGTGTAGCACCATGGTACTGCTGCAGAGAGACAGTTTACAGGTGATGTACTGTGTAGCACCATGGTACTGCTGCAGGGAGACAGTTTACAGGTTATGTACTGTGTAGCACCATGTTACTACTGCAGGGAGACAGTTTACAGGTGATGTACTCTGTAGCACCATGGTACTGCTGCAGGGAAACAGTTTACAGGTTATGTACTGTGTAGCACCATGGTACTGCTGCAGGGAGACAGTTTACAGGTGATGTACTGTGTAGCACCATGGTATTGCTGCAGGGAGACAGTTTACAGGTTATGTACTGTGTAGCACCATGTTACTGCTGCAGGGAGACAGTTTACAGATGAAGTACTGTATAGCACCATGGTACTGCTGCAGGGAGACAGTTTACAGGTTATGTACTGTGTAGCACCATGGTACTGCTGCAGGGAGACAGTTTACAGGTGATGTACTGTGTAGCACCATGGTACTGCTGCAGGGAGACAGTTTACAGGTGATGTACTGTGTAGCACCATGGCACTGCTGCAGGGAGACAGTTTACAGGTTATGTACTGTGTAGCACCATATTACTGCGGCAGGGAGACAGTTTACAGGTTATGTACTGTGTAGCACCATGGTACTGCTGCAGGGAGACAGTTTACAGGTTATGTACTGTGTAGCTCCATGGTACTGCTGCAGGGAGACAGTTTACTGGTTATGTACTGTGTAGCACCATGGTACTGCTGCAGGGAGACAGTTTACAGGTTATGTACTGTGTACCACCATGGTGCTGCTGCAGGGAGATTGTTTACAGGTTATGTACTGTGTAGCACCATGGTACTGCTGCAGGGAGAGAGTTAACAGGTTATGTACTGTGTAGCACCATGACACTGCTGCAGGGAGACAGTTTACAGGTGATGTACTGTGTAGCACCATGTTACTGCGGCAGGGAGACAGTTTACAGGTGATGTACTGTGTACCACCATGGCACGGCTGCAGGGAGTCAGTTCACCGGTGATGTAGTGTGTAGCACCATGGTACTGCTGCAGGGAGACAGTTTACAGGTTATGTACTGTGTACCACCATTGCACGGCTGCAGGGAGTCAGTTCACCGGTGATGTACTGTGTAGCACCATGGCACTGCTGCCGGGAGACAGTTTACAGGTGATGTACTGTGTAGCACCATAGCACTGCTGCAGGGAGACAGTTTACAGGTGATGTACTGTGTAGCACCATGGCACTGCTGCCGGGAGACAGTTTACAGGTTATGTACTGTGTAGCACCATGGCACTGCTGCAGGGAGACAGTTTACAGGTAATGTAATGTGTAGCACAATGGTGCTGCTGCAGGGAGATAGTTTACAGGTTATGTACTGTGCAGCACCATGGCACTGCTGCAGGGAGACAGTTTACAGGTGATGTACTGTGTAGCACCATGGCACTGCTGCAGGGAGACAGTTTGCAGGTGATGTACCGTGTAGCACCATGGCACTGCTGCAGGGAGACAGTTTACTGGTGATGTACTGTGTAGCACCATGGTACTGCTGCAGGGAGACCGTTTACAGGTTATGTACTGTGCAGCACCATGGCACTGCTGCAGGGAGACAGTTTACAGGTTATGTACTGTGCAGCACCATGTTACTGCTGCAGGGAGATAGTTTACAGGTTATGTACTGTGCAGCACCATGGTACTGCTGCAGGGAGACATTTTACAGGTTATGTACTGTGTAGCACCATGGCACTGCTGCAGGGAGACAGTTTACAGGTTATGTACTTTGCAGCACCATGTTACTGCTGCAGGGAGATAGTTTACAGGTGATGTACTGTGTAGCACCATGGTACTGCTGCAGGGAGACATTTTACAGGTTATGTACTGTGTAGCACCATGGTACTGCTGCAGGGAGATAGTTTACAGGCGATGTACTGTGTAGCACCATGGTGCTGCTGCAGGGAGACAGTTTACAGGTTATGTACTGTGTAGTACCATGGTGCTGCTGCAGGGAGACAGTTTACAGGTTATGTACTGTGTAGCACCATGGTGCTGCTGCAGGGAGATAGTTTACAGGTTATGTACTGTGTAGCACCATGGTACTGCTGCAGGGAGACATTTTACAGGTAATGTACTGTGTAGCACCATGGTACTGCTGCAGGGAGAGAGTTTACAGTTTATGTACTGTGTAGCACCATGGCACTGCTGCAGGGAGACATTTTACAGGTGATGTACTGTGTAGCACCATGGTGCTGCTGCAGGGAGATAGTTTACAGGTTATGTACTGTGTAGCACCATAGCACTGCTGCAGGGAGACAGTTCAACGGTGATGTACTGTGTAGCACCATGGCACTGCTGCCGGGAGGCAGTTTGCAGGTGATGTACTGTGTAGCACCATGGTACTGCTGCAGGGAGACAGTTTACAGGTTATGTACTGTGTAGCACCATGTCACTGCTGCAGGGAGGCAGTTTGCAGGGGATGTACTGTGTAGCACCATGGTAAAGCTGCAGGGAGACAGTTTACAGGTGATGTACTGTGTAGCACCATGGTACTGCTGCAGGGAGACAGTTTACAGGTTATGTACTGTGTAGCACCATGGTAAAGCTGCAGGGAGACAGTTTACAGGTGATGTACTGTGTAGCACCATGGTACTGCTGCAGGGAGACAGTTTACAGGTTATGTACTGTGTAGCACCATGGTACTGCTGCAGGGAGACAGTTTACAGGTGATGTACTGTGTAGCACCACGGTACTGCTGCAGGGAGACAGTTTACAGGTACTGTACTGTGTAGCACCATGGTACTGCTGCAGGGAGACAGTTTACAGGTAATTTACTGTGTAGCACCATGGTGCTGCTGCAGGGAGACAGTTTTCAGGTGATGTACTGTGTAGCACCATGACACTGCTGCAGGGAGACAGTTCACTGGTGATGTACTGTGTAGCACCATGGTACTGCTGCAGGGAGACAGTTTACAGGTACTGTACTGTGTAGCACCATGGTACTGCTGCAGGGAGACAGTTTACAGGTTATGTACTGTGTAGCACCATGGCACTGCTGCAGGGAGACAGTTTACAGGTGATGTACTGTGTAGCACCATGGTACTGCTGCAGGGAGACAGTTTACAGGTGATGTACTGTGTAGCACCATGGTACTGCTGCAGGGAGACAGTTTACAGGTTATGTACTGTGTAGCACCATGGTACTGCTGCAGGGAGACAGTTTACAGGTGATGTACTGTGTAGCACCACGGTACTGCTGCAGGGAGACAGTTTACAGGTACTGTACTGTGTAGCACCATGGTACTGCTGCAGGGAGACAGTTTACAGGTAATGTACTGTGTAGCACCATGGTGCTGCTGCAGGGAGACAGTTTACAGGTGATGTACTGTTTAGCACCATGTTACTGCTGCAGGGAGACAGTTTACAGGTTATGTACTGTGTAGCACCATGGCACTGCTGCAATGAGACAATTTACAGGTGATGTACTGTTTAGCACCATGTTACTGCCGCAGGGAGACAGTTTACAGGTTATGTACTGTGCAGCACCATGGTACTGCTGCAGGGAGACAGTTTACAGGTGATGTACTGTGTAGCACCATGGCACTGCTGCAGGGAGACAGTTTACAGGTGATGTACTGTGTAGCACCATGGTACTGCTGCAGGGAGACAGTTTACAGGTTATGTAATGTGTAGTACCATGGTACTGCTGCAGGGAGATAGTTTACAGGTGATGTACTGTACAGCACCATGGTACTGCTGCAGGGAGACAGTTTACAGGTGATGTAATGTGTAGTACCACGGCACTGCTGCAATGAGACAATTTACAGGTGATGTACTGTTTAGCACCATGTTACTGCTGCAGGGAGACAGTTTACAGGTTATGTACTGTGCAGCACCATGGTACTGCTGCAGGGAGACAGTTTACAGGTTATGTACTGTGTAGCACCATGGCACTGCTGCAGGGAGACAGTTTACAGGTGATGTACTGTGTAGCACCATGGTACTGCTGCAGGGAGACAGTTTGCAGGTTATGTACTGTGCAGCACCATGGTACTGCTGCAGGGAGACAGTTTACAGGTGATGTAATGTGTAGTACCATGGTACTGCTGCAGGGAGACAGTTTACAGGTGATGTAATGTGTAGTACCATGGTACTGCTGCAGGGAGACAGTTTACAGGTTATGTACTGTACAGCACCATGGTACTGCTGCAGGGAGACAGAGTACAGGTGATGTACTGTGTAGCACCATGGTACTGCTGCAGGGAGACAGTTTACAGGTAATGTACTGTGTAGCACTGGGGTACTGCTGCAGGGAGACAGTTTACAGGTGATGTACTGTGTAGCACCATGGCACTGCTGCAGGGAGACAGTTTACAGATTATGGGGGGTAGTTATCATCGTGTCAACTTTCCTGCCTTCGCCGGCCCAATATGCCCGCCTAAGCTCGCCTACCTTCGCTGCCGCGGACCTGAAAAAATACGCCTAAGTTATCAAAAAAAGCTGTCAAAAAGCCGCGGGGCGATGAGCAGCGGACTGTGAGAGTTATCACTCATCCGATCTCGCTGCTCTTCGGCTGTTTGACAGCTTTCTTGCTAGCCTGTCACTAAGCACTCACACTAAACTACACTGCTCTAACCCCTATACCGGCGCCCCCGGAGCCCCCCGCAACTAAATAAAGTTACTAACCCCTAAACCGCCGCTCCTAGACCCCGCCGCAAGTCTTATAAATGTATTAACCCCTAAACCGCCGCTCCTAGACCCCGCCGCAACTCTTATAAATGTATTAACCCCTAAACCGCTGCTCCCGGACACCGCTGCCACCTACATTATACCTAGTAACCCCTATCCTGCCCCCCTATACCGTCGCCCTCTATAATAAAGTTATTAACCCCTATCCTGCTGATCCCGCACCTCGCCGCAAATAAATAAATAGTTTAACCCCTAAACCGCCGCTCCCTGAACCCGCCACAACCTATATTAAATTTATTAACCCCTATCCTGTCTCCCCTACACCGTCGCCACCTATAATAAATTTATTAACCCCTATCCTGCCCCCCCTACACCGTCGCCACCTATGATAAATTTATTAACCCCTATCCTGCCTCCCCTACACTGTCGCCACCTATAATAAATTTATTAACCCCTATCCTGCCCCCCCTACACCGCCACCACTGTAATAAAATTATTAACCCCTAAACCTAAGACTAACACTAACCCTAACACCCCCCTAACTTAAATATTAATTAAATAAATCTAAATAATATTTCTATTATTAACTAAATTAATCCTATTTAAAACTAAATACTTACCTGTAAAATAAACCCTAATATAGCTACAATATAAATAATAATTATATTGTAGCTATCTTAGGATTTATTTTTATTTTACAGGCAAATTTCAATTTATTTTAACTAGGTACAATAGCTATTAAACAGCCAATAGAATGCGAGCTCAATCTGATTGGCTGATTGGATCAGCCAATCGGATTGAACTTGATTCTGATTGGCTGATTCCATCAGCCAATCAGAATAGTCCTACCTTAATTCCGATTGGCTGATAGAATCCTATCAGCCAATCGGAATTCGAGGGACGCCATCTTGGATGACGTCCCTTAAAGGAACCGTCATTCAGCTAGTAGGCGTCGGGAGAAGAGGATGTTCCGCGTCGGAGGTCTGCAAGATGGATCCGGAAGAAAGAAGATTGAAGATGCAGTTGATAGAAGACTTCATCCGGATCATGGACCTCTTCAGCTCCCGCTTGGATGAAGACTTCATCCGGATCATGGACCTCTTCAGCTCCCGCTTGGATGAAGACTTCAGCCGGATTATGGACCTCTTCAGCCCCCCGCTTGGGCTTGGATCAGGACATCAGAGGAGCTCTTCAGGATGGATCGGTGAACCTGGCAGGGTGAAGATAAGGTAGGAAGATCTTCAGGGGCTTAGTGTTAGGTTTATTTAAGGGGGGTTTGGGTTAGATTAGGGGTATGTGGGTGGTGGGTTGTAATGTTGGGGGGGGTATTGTATGTTTTTTTTTACAGGCAAAAGAGCTGAACTTCTTGGGGCATGCCCCGCAAAGGGCCCTGTTCAGGGCTGGTAAGGTTAAAGAGCTTTGAACTTTAGTAATTTAGAATAGGGTAGGGCATTTTTTTATTTTGGGGGGCTTTGTTATTTTATTAGGGGGCTTAGAGTAGGTGTAATTAGTTTAAAATTGTTGTAATATTTTTCTTATGTTTGTAAATATTTTTTTATTTTTTGTAACTTAGTTCTTTTTTATTTTTTGTACTTTAGCTAGTTTATTTAATTGTATTTATT